>NC_134869.1:41791380-42103880 GCF_049852395.1 Peromyscus maniculatus bairdii
CACGTGGAGGCTAACAACCATCTGTAACTCTAGCTCCAGGACATCTGTGACTCCCTCTTCTGACCTCCACAGGCACCAGGCACATACACAGCACACAGACATACATGCAGACAAAACATTTACATACATAAATAAACCTGGGGGCAGGGGAGACTGTAGATGGCAACCTCAGTCTGGCTGAGCCGAGGATGCGCAGACTGCGGATGCCAGTCCAGGACCTTACTGTCTGGCACATGCCATGCATCAAGAAGTATCTGTGAAATGAGTCCTTAGTAAAAAGATTGTTTTAGGGCCTTGGGTAAATGAATAAATCCTTCATCTAATACAGTGTTTTAAGTCAATCAGGCACAGTGAGAAGGTAACTCAAAAACACAAAAATCAAACAAAACACTGGAGACTGAGAAAGCCAGTTAGAAAAACAGACTGCAAAAACCTTAGCCTGACAGGCCAGAATGGACTAAAACAGAGAATACACAGGGATCCATCGTGCTGGCTAGTTTATGGCAACTCGACACAAGCTAGAATTGTCTGAAAGGACAGAACCTCAGCCAAGAAAATGCCTCCATAAGATCGAGCTGTAGGGCATTTTCTTAATTAGTGATTGATGGGTGGTGCCATCCCTGGGCTGGTGGTCCTGGGTTCTATAAGAAAACAGTGAAGCTAAGCCGGGTGGTGGTGGCGCACTCCTTTAATCCCAGCACTTGGGAGGCAGAGCCAGGCGGATCTCTGTGAGTTCGAGGCCAGCCTGGGCTACAGAGCGAGATCTAGGAGGGCACCAAAACTACACAAAGAAACCCTGTCTCAAAAAAAGAAGAAAGAAATCAGGCTGAGCAAGCCAGTAAGCAGCACCCCTCCATGGCCTCTGCGTCAGCTCCTGCCTCCAGGTTCCTGCCCTGTGTGAGTTCCTGTCCTGACTTCCTTTGGTGATTTGGAAGTGTAGGTCAAATAATCCCTTTCCTCCATAAGCTGCTTTTGGTCACAGTGTTTTGTCACAGCAATAGATTTATTTATTGTGTATACAGTGTTCTGCCTACATGTAGGCCTGCAGGCCAGAAGAGGGCACCAGATCTCATTACAGATGATTGTGAGCCACCATGTGGGTGCTGGGGATTGAACTCAGGACCTCTGGAAGAGCAGTCAGTGCTCTTAACCTCTGAGCCATCTCTCCAGCCCTGTCGTAGCAACAGAAACCCTAACTATGACATTCCTGCTAGATCATCACCAAACAATAATATGTAGGAATTCACTGAGTAGGGGCGAAGTTAGGGGTCAAATACATTTCACCTCTTGTTAGCTAATCCCAACCTTACGATTTTAGCATAAGAAAATAGTTCCCCCCCTAAAAAACAAAAACAAACAAACAAAAAAAACCAACTCACAGCATTATCTATAGGCAGCTAAATTAAAAATAAACTTTATATCCAATTTTACAAGAATGGAAAAATACATTTTAATTTCAGCAGTTAGAGAATTGGCTGCTCTCCCAGAGACCTGGGTTCAGTTCCAAGCACCGTATTGCAGCTAACAACCATCTGTAACTCCAGTTCTAAGAGGTCCAATGCCCTCTTCTGGTCTCCACAGGCACTGCATGCACACAGTGCCCAAACATGTAGACAAAACACCCACACACACTTTTTAAAAATCTCAATCACTCAGCGGGATGGCATTCTCAGTGGGCACACACACTTGCAAGAATGGCAACCTGAGTTGGGTCTCCATAGTACACAGCAGAAGAACCATCAGCACCCAAAAGTTGTCCTCTGACTGGTAAATGAGGACCCCTTGGAGTGGAGGGACAGAGAAAGGGTGAGGGGAGACAGAGAGAAAACGTGTGTGTGTGTGTGTGTGTGTGTGTGTGTGTGTGTGTGTGTGTGTGTATAAGAGAGACAGCATAAGTGTGAGAGAGAACACTCACAAACAACCAAACATTGACCCCATACTTTTTTTTAAAATCATACAGAGGGTCAGGTGTGGTAGCACACATCTTTTGGGAGGCAGAGGCAGGCGGATCTCTGTGAGTTCAAGGCCAGCCTGGTCTACAGATCGAGTTCCAGGACAGCCAGGGATACACAGAGAAACCCTGTCTTGAAAAACTAAAACAAAACAAAAAAATCTTTACATTTAAACCTAAATGGCTTGGAGAATGATAGTTACATAAAGGACTGAAGTTATTTTTATTTTGGTTTTGGCTTTCTGAGACAGGGTCTCAGAAAATATCTAATACAATGTAAACAGGACAGGAGTAACTTTTATACTGTACTGTTTAGGGAATAATGACAAGAAAAACTTTACATATTTCATATGGATTCAGTATTTTTGTTTTTCTTTCTTTTCTTTTTTTTATAATTACAAAAATTATTATTTTAATGACATTTCATATATATGGGTAGATGTCCAGAAGAATATTTCTACTCTTTTGCTCTGTTTTCCTGAATTCTTTCTTTCTTTTTTTTCCTTTTATTTTATTTTACAATACCATTCAGTTCTACATATCAGCCACAGATTTTTGTTTTTCTTTTAAGAGATGGAAAGCTAAGTGTGGTGGCATATGCCTATAACCCAGTGCTTGGGAGACTGAGGCAAGAGAAGTGGATGGCAGGAACCTGGGGTCAGTCTGGGGCACACAGTGAGTACAAGGTCAACCTGTGCTCCACAGCAAGATGATGTCTTAAAAAATAAAGGTGCTGGAGAGCTATGGTTAAAAGTGCATACCACTCCTGCAGAGAACCCAAGCTCAGTTCCCAGTACACACAGAGGGGAGGAGGTTCTTGCTGTGTTGCCAGGACTTCTGGGCTTAAGTGACCTGCCTGCTTCACTCTCCTCAATAGCCAGGACTGTAGGCACATGACTGTAGGCACATACCTTACAGTTTTGAATATTTCAATCCAGGGTTGGTTGAATTGGCAGGTGCAAAACCCACAAGTACAAAGGAGCAAACGGGACATAAACTAAGAGTAGAAAAAGTAAAAACAGCCACTGCAATGTGAGAAGACTCAACTTAAGATGGTTTACATAGTACTGACAGGAAAAAGAAAATAACATTTTGACTCTATCAACAGGATCCAAAGACAGCCGAGATTTGTACTGGAGAAGACATAGAAGTGTGACGGAGGACTTAACGTGGTGGTGTTCACGTGTATAGTCTTATTTTTCATAACGTGTCTATTGGAAAGACATATGGTAGTAACGTTTATGCACACATAGGTTTTAAATGTTTATGGAGCACTTGCTGCTGTGCCAGTCACTGTGAACAGGAGCTATAGATAATGAATAAAGCAGCAAATTCTTGCCTGCTTGTAGCATACACTCTAACAAGGAGATAACAAGGGTACACATTCCAAGGTGTCCCAGTGGGTGATTTAAACTGCAAGTAGTCAGGCAGTGGTGGCACACACCTTTGATCCCAGCACTCAGGAGGCGGAGGCAGGGGGATTTCTGAGTTTGAGGTCAGCCTGGTTTACAGAGTGAATTCTAGACAGCCTGAGATACAAAGAAAAACTCTGCCTCAAAAACAAACAAAAAAGCCGGGCGGTGGTGGCGCACGCCTTTAATCCCAGCACTCGGGAGGCAGAGCCAGGCGGATCTCTGTGAGTTCGAGGCCAGCCTGGGCTACCGAGTGAGCTCCAGGAAAGGCCCAAAGCTACGCAGAGAAACCCTGTCTCAAAAAAACAAAACAAAAAACAAAAAACAAAAAACAAACAAACAAACAAATGAAAAGAAGAAGGAAAAGGGAGGCAGGGAGGGAGGGAGGGAGGGAGGAAGGGAGAAGTAGCACTGAACACTGCACACTGGCTCAACATCCTTAATCCAAAAATCTAAAATTTGAAATGCCCCCAAATCTGAAACTTTTTGATTGTTGACAAGACGCTATGGGTGGAAAATTTAACGTAATACAACCTCATGTAATAAGTCACAACCAAATCCAAGTACTTTATAAAATTAAAATTTGTTTCAGTCCAGTCAAGACTACATAGTAAGGCCTTGCTTTTAAAAACATAAAAATAAAAATAGGGCCAGGCATAGTTTCACACACCTTTAATCCCATCACTCAGAGGCAAAGATACATGGTATCCCTGTCAGTTCAAGGCCAGCATGGTCTACATTGTGAGTTCCAAGATAACCAGGACTACAATAGAGAAATCCTGTCCCAAATAATAAGTGAATACATAAAAATACACTTTTTAGGCTGTTATAAAATACGTATGAAACATAAGAGAATGTTGCTTAGATCTCATCCCCAAGATATCTCATTATGTATATACAGACATTCTAAAATCTGAAAAAGCCCCAAATCCAGAACACTTCAGTGCCAAGCATTTTAGATAAGCGATGCTTATCTTGTATACTCTTTTCTCCTTACACACAAACCTATGATAAAGCTTGATAATCTAGAAATAGCAAATAACAGTAGAATAGAGTAACTATAACAATATACCATAATAAACATTGTGCAAGTACGGTATCTCTAAATATTGTGCTGTACTGTACTTTTTTCTTTTCTTCCTTTTTTTTTTTTTTTGTTTTGTTTTTTGAAACAGGGTTTCTCTATGTATCCCTGGGCATCCTGGAATTCACTCTGTAGACCAGACTGGCCTCAGATTTACAGAGATCTGCCTGCCTCTGTCTCCTCGGCGCTGGGACTAAAGGTGTGTGCCACCACCGCCCAGCTCGCTGTCCTTTACTTTTGATTCTCTACTCAGCCACAGGTAACTAAAACTACAGATAAGAAGGGTCAGCTTTTTAGCTAAAGGTTTGAGAGAAGTAAGGACAGTGAGGAAAGAGACAGAAGCTACTGAATGAAGCCCTCAGAGACACCAAGAGCCCAGTACGACAAAGGAGCACCTATTTTATGTTAGCTTGGTTCCATCCTCTGGCCTTGATGGTATCCAAGGGTGAAGTCAAAAGGGGAGAGGTTTGTCGATTCCCACCCCTAGAAATAAAAACCAAGGGCAGAATGTCAGGACTCTCAGATAACATTTTAGTCAGAAGCTACAAATTAGGAGCTGCTGCTATAGAAAGCTTTAATATTTCCTTAACTCTACTAGCAAAAAAACGCTTTCTTTTCATTGTATTTTGTGCACGGAGTGTTTTGCCTGTGTGTATCTATGTGCACCACATGTGCCTGTGGCCTGGTTCTTTGGGACTGGAGCTACAGACAGTCACGAGCAGCTTTGTGGGTGCCAGGAATCAAACCCAGGTTCTGTACAACAACAGCAAGTGCTCTTAACCATCGAGCCAACTAATCCCAGTAAAAGCTCTTAGGATGGCCAGGGACTTGACTACAGAGTTGGAGACAGACAATACACAGTAACACAGGGAGGTCTGGGAGTACTTACTCCAAGTAACCTGGGAATTAACTGGTAAAGCTATGAGTCTCCGGGACCTGCTCTAAGTAAGGAGATCTGGGATACAGGTCTGAGCTTCTCAGGACTAACAACTGTAAAACTTGGGGGCCGTTTTTCTTTTTAAAGATTTGCTTTTGTTGTTGCTGTTATTATGAAGAAGGTTTATTTTTGTTATTTTTAATTATGGGTAGGTGTGTGCCTGCATGCAGGTGCCCACAGCTGGTGGAGGCACCGCATTCCCCTGGAGTTATAGACTATTATGAGCTGTCTGATGTGGGAGCTAGGAACCAAACTCAAGTCCTCTGGAAGAACAGCCAGTGCTCTTAACTGAGGGACCATGTCCCCAGCTTTATTAATTTTAATTAAGAGTATATTTGTGGGTACACACATATGAGTATAGTATCTGCAGAGGCACAAGGTCTCAAATCCCTCTGGAGCTGGAGTTACAGGCAGTTATAAGTCAGCTAACATTGGTGATGGGAACTGAACCTGGGTCCTCTGGAAGACCAGTATGTGCTCTTAACTCTTAACCACTGAACCATCTCTCCAGACCCTGGGTACAACTTCTAAAAGAGAAAAAATAGGGCCAGTGAGAAGGCTGGGTGGGTAAAGCTGCTTGCTTTTGGACTTGACCACCTGTTTGGTCCCTGAGTCCATGCGATGGAAGGAGAGAACTAACATCTGTAAGATGCCCTCTGCCCTTCACAAATGGACTGTGGCAAGTCCCCTCCCAATGAACAAGTACATAAATAAATAACCGTGAAGAGAGAAAAAGAATACAAAGAGTGTCCAGGCTGGAGAAATGGCCGTGGTCACTGCTCTCGAGGAAGGACAGAGCTACGCCTGGGAAACAAGTCTGAAGCGACAGCAGGTGGAAAGGCACGCTGGGCACCACTGTGGGGCACGTGTTCCGCACCAAGAGATACCAGAGACTCAGGATGGGGAGGAATTAGAAAGTACCGCTTTGCTAACCTGAAATATTAATTTATCCTCCAAAAATATATAGATGGCCTCAAGAAAGCACAGTGGTGAGAAGTCAGGCTACAAGTGAGTTAAATGTGACACACTTGTTTTGATAACCGCATGAAAAACTGCTATACTAAGTCCTCAGGATCATCAACAGGAACAAGATGCCTTTAGTTTCGAGAATCTACAGCTCACGTGGAAGAGACTGAGGCAGGAGGACTGCCATGAGTTGTAGGGTTGCTTGAGCTACATAACAAGGAACAAAACAGCCAGTACTACATATCAAACCCTCTCCAACACACACACACACACACACACACACACACACACACACACACACACACACACACACGGGGTGGAGACATTACCTCAGTTGGTGGAAAGCTTGCCTCAAATGTCCGGGTTTAACAACCAGCACTGCATACACTGGGCATGGCAATACATGCCTGTAATCTAGCATACGAGTGGTATTTGAGGTAACAGGACCAGGAGCTGAAGCCAGACTTGGCTATCTATGTAAGACCCAATCTCAAATATACAACAAACCAATAAAAATAATTTTTTTAATTAAGAGGACGTAGACAAGTCAGGCAAACAAAGAGTTGATGACGGCATCACACCAGCAATTTCACATCATTTCTGGTTGACTCCAAGATAGCAAGTGGATAGAACTACCACTTACAAGCTAAGCACACAGTCTTCAACAAGTTTATTTTTATTTTATTTGTGATGACACTATGTAGCCCTGGCTGACATAGAAATCACCAAGATCCACCTGCCTTTGACTCCAGAGTGCTGGGATTAAAGATTTAGTGTGCCACTAAACCTGACTAAATCTTCAAGAACAAAACTTGGCACAGTGGCTCAGGACTGAAATTCCAGCACTCAGGAAGCTGAAGCAAGAAGACTGCTGTTCTTCTAGAGTTCAAGTCCAGCTTGACTTAAAGAGAACTCATCTAAAACACAGCGGAAAGGGGGGGGGGGGAGACACACGGGACGGGACTGTGATCATGTTACAGAAGTGTCTTTTATCTTGAGATAGGATTTTATGTGGCCCAGGCTGGCTTCAATCTTGTTATGCGCTGAAGATGACCTAGAGCAAGCCTCTAAGTTAGTCTCTGGCTAAGCCTGTAAAGCAGCGGTTCTCAATCTGTGGGTCTTGGTCCCCCCTTTTTTGGGGGGGTCTAACGACCCTTTCACAGGGGTCGCCCAATGGAAAACATTATGATTCATAATGGTAGCAAAATTACAGTTATGAAGTGGTAACAACAATAATTTATGGTGGGGTCACTACAACAAGAGGAACTGTGTTCAAGGGTCACAGCATTGGAAGGCTGAGAACCACTGCTGTAAAGGATTTCCTCCATTACACTAAGATGGGAAGACCTATTCTCCTAAAAGTAGACAATACCGTTCCCCAGGCTGGGACTCTGGACTGCACAGAAGCAAGCTGGCTGAGCACCATGCTTCACTGTTCTCTGCATCCTAACTCTGGACAAGCTCCACCCCCAGGGCTTCCTTACCACGATGGACTGCACTCTTGGACTGTGGCCCTGAATAAACCATTTCCCCCATGACTGCAATGGTCTGGGCTTTTCTGTTGTTGTTGTTTGTTCTTTTGAGACAGGGTTTCTCTGTATAACAGCCCCGGCTGTCCTGGAACTCGCTCTGTAGACCAGGCTGGCCTCAAACTCACAGAGATCTGCCTGCCTCTGCCTCCTGAGTGCTGGGATTAAAGGCGTGCGCCACTGTACCTAGCTCACAAAGGCTGTGGTAGGGAGATG
This sequence comes from Peromyscus maniculatus bairdii, assembly GCF_049852395.1. Lineage (NCBI taxonomy): Eukaryota > Metazoa > Chordata > Mammalia > Rodentia > Cricetidae > Peromyscus > Peromyscus maniculatus. The sequence continues at coordinate 41,799,476 of NC_134869.1, forward strand.
CTGCTGCCTGTGGACCTGAGTCGACAGCATGAAATGAGCTAAGCTGTGCAGCTGTTTAAGAATTTGCTCACGCAGACAGAAAAGGTTACAGATATGCAGGAAAGTAGATTCAAAAGGACAAAAACCTCTAAACAGGTTACAGTGTGTTTAAAAAAATATCTGTAGGGGCTGGGGAGACGGCTCAGAGGTTGAGAGCACCAACTGCTCTTCCAGAAGTCCTGAGTTCAATTCCCTGCAACCACGTGGTGGCTCACAAACATCTGTAATGAGATCTGGCGCCCTCTCCTGTATACATAATAAATAAATAATTTTTTTTTTTTTTTTTTGGTTTTTCGAGACAGGGTTTCTCTGTGTAGCTTTGCGCCTTTCCTGGAACTCACTTGGTAGCCCAGGCTGGCCTTGAACTCACAGAGATCCGCCTGCCTCTGCCTCCCAAGTGCTGGGATTAAAGGCGTGCGCCACCACCGCCCGGCTAAATAAATAAATCTTAAAAAAAATATATCTGTAGGCTTAGGAAAAAAAGGAATATAGACAGCCATAAAAAAAATAGTTTAAAGATAATAAAGTCTTTAAAGAGAGTAAAAAGAAAAAGAAAAAGAATAAGCCATGTGGAGATCAGAAATACACAGGGAGTCTGGATCCTGTATGTTCTTGTACTGACTTTAAATTTTTTGATTGCTGATGAGCAAACAATAGCTGCTGAGAGACATTGGATTATAAAAACTACTAGGTTATACCAACCTATATTAAAATGTCTTAATTTCAAAATAAAAGTCAAAAAATGTTATGTTGGGAAAGAGGTTATGCTTTTGTTTCCACAGAAAATGAAAGGCTGTGGTTTATTCAAGGTTGATAGAGATCAGATTTGATCTGGGAAGACCCTCTGGAAATCCTGGTCACAGACATAAAGAAATAAACCTTAAAACAAACAAACAAACAAAAAACAGAAGACAGGAGACATATATTTTACATGCTCAATCATAAAACAAAAAATCGTCTTTGGCTGGCTTGTGCACACGGCACAGTCCATACTTGTGTTAATGCAGATACATATGTTACCTTTGAAAGTTTGTGTTTTCAGAGCAAGGGGACCAAACACCAATGAAAATGGGTGGCCCAGGTGATCCAGCCTCTCACAATGTGTCTGCTACAGTTTCCTCTGAGTTCTGTATCCAGAACAGCTTCAAGGCTGCCAGCTGAGATGATCCAGCCTCACAGACTACTCCAGCCAGACTTTAGATAAGCCCTACATTTTCCCATCACACCAAGACTAGACACAGCTAACTCTCCTAGGACTTGAACATTATCCCAATTTTCCCAGGGTCCCCTAAAGATGCCAGTGCCCCAAGACAACAGGAAGCAGTCTAGAGAACATAACACCCACATTCCCAAGAGGTGGGATGGGTGGTTTTTGGTCATTTGGTGGGTTATAGATGTTTGTCATTGTTTAGGGGGATTGGTTACAAGTTGTTATTGGTCCTGGTCAGAAAGAAAGCTGAACAAAGGAGTTAGATTCAGGGATCTCTTTCAAAAGGGAGAAAGGGGGGATATAATATAAAAATGATGAGATAAAAGGGTAGATTGTTGAGTCAATTTTTGAACAACCACTAGTCTCAAATATTTCACATTGGTATTGATTCTGGTATATTGATACAAATGTAAAGTTATTTTGTTATACTGAAAGTATGTTTCTACTCTTGTTTGGGGTATTGTGCTTATGCAGCTCATTTAAAATGCACGTTAGTAGTCAGTCACCTACTACAATCAAACTTGTAGTCAGTATGTTTCCAAGGTCAAACACAGATATAGTTTAGATAGATAAATGGTCTTCAAACACTTCAAAGACCTAGACAATATAGCATTTAAAATGTTTTGTTAACATAGGGCTTTTCATAACAATGAGACATGTCTGCTCCTAGCAGCACCAATTTACTTCAGAGAAGATGATGGGCATTGAAGAAACTCCATACGGAGTTTGCTTTCACTGTGGCAAGGTTAGCCACTGGGCAAGAAACTGTTCTTCTCTTGACTGCTGACAGTATGTGCTATGCAAGCTGGACAAGCAGGATAAAAAGGAAAAAGACTGTGGAACTTTGCCAAGACAAAGCAGAACAGTCCTTCAAAATTCCTGCTTCACAGAAAAGTCTGCTACACATTCTACAGGACACACAGGAGAGTGACTGCTGAACTTTGCTAGACCAGGTGGGACAGTCCTTCAAAATTCCTGTTTCATCAAGTGTCTGCCAGATATTCTAGGCCTGTAGGCTGAGGACGGATGTCCCCAACGCTGCAAAAGAATCTTGGTGACTGTCCAGGCAGCCAGCGGTTCCTGTCAACTCTTACAGTTTGGGAAGTTGCTTGCTCTGCACTTCCTGTTTACTCAGGTAAAATATCTGGGGATATTTGATGAAGTTGAAGACTAGATAGTTATATTAATAGTTTTCCTTAGTTATGATAAAAGGTAAATTAGGTACAGAGCTTTGGACTCACCAAGATAGGATTAATAATTTAGAGTATTTTCTCTGAATTTGCCAAAAACAAACAGACTGGACATTGTAAATGTAATTCTTACCTGATAATTGTTCTTTTGTTTGGTTGGGGTTTTTTTTGGAGACAGGGTTTCTCTGTGTAGCCTTGGCTGTCCTGGAACTCACTGTGTAGACCAGGCTGGCTGGCCTCTACCTCCCAAGTGCTGGGATTAAGGCATGCGCCACCACAGCCAGCCTGATAACTGTTCTTATTGTATATAGTTTTACTGTGTTAAAGTTAAAATCTTTCCTTTTTTTTTTTTTTGTTTTTTGTTTTGTTTTTTTCGAGACAGGGTTTCTCTGTGTAGCTTTGCGCCTTTCCTGGGACTCACTTGGTAGCCCAGGCTGGCCTCGAACTCACAGAGATCCGCCTGCCTCTGCCTCCCAAGTGCTGGGATTAAAGGCGTGGGCCACCACCGCCCGGCCAAAATCTTTCCTTTTTATTTAGATAAAAAGGGGGAAATGTGCAATAATTTTTATATACTGTAAAAATATGTCACTCTGACTGGTTTAATGAAAAGCTGAATGGGCAGGATTTCCAGGCACAGAGGATGCCGGGAAGAAAGGTCGAGGGGAGACATGGAGACAGAGCAGGCAAGACATGCAGGAGGAGAGGTAACAGCCACAAGCCACGTGGCAGCGCACAGATCAGGAGAAGTGGGTTATCTAAGTTGTAAGAGCGAGCTAGAAGCAAGCCTAAGCTGCCAGCCAAGCATTTATAATTAATAATAAGTCTCCACGTTGTGATCTGGAGCTGGCTGGTGTGACAGAGAAAGACTGGCTATGAGATGCTGTGTGTGGAGACTCACACCTATAAATCCAGCAGCTGGAAAGCTGAAGCAGGAGAACTGCTGTGAATTCAAGGACAATCTGAGCTACACAGTGAATTCCAGGATAGCCTGGTCTACCAAATGAGACCCTACCTCAAAAAGCCAAAACAAACAAACAAAACAAAAAATAGAAACAAACATGTTAGGAAGAAACTCCAAATAATCTGCCTTAAAAGGAAAGACTAACATCCACTCTTTATCTGGGCTCCTAAGTGACTGCCCTCATAAAATACAAATTGGGGGGGGGGGGGCGCTGGAGAGATGGTAAGTACTACTCTTCCAAAGGACCAGGTTCAATTCCCAGCACCCACAAAGCAGCTGACAACCCTAACTCCAGTTCCAGAGGGTCTGATGCCCTTTTCTGGCCTCAATGGGCACCAAGCATACATGTGATGGACAGATTTACATGCACACAAAACACCCATAAAAATAAATAAAAAATTTAATGAGGAAAGGTGAATTTTTACAGTGGGAAGACCTTATGAACACTACTTCAGACAGCTATCAGTGTTACTACACACAGGGTGGGAGGGGATCACTGCTATTTTATGCATCCTGTGGTCTTCTTCCAAAAAACACCTAATCTAAAGTGAATCCTGATGGAAACATCAAATAGTTGGGGAGGGTGACATATACCTGGAACCCTAGTACTCAAGACGCTGAGGAGAGGCGGATCTAGAGTTCAGACAAACCCGGAATGGGCATGCCTGCGTGAGTGCGTGTGCGTGTGCCTGCGTGCGTGCGTGTGCGTGCGTGCGTGCGTGCATGCGTGTGTGTGCGCGTGCGTGTGTAAAGAAACACAGAGGACATAGAACTGGGGATGGTGGAGAAATAAATTCCAATGGAAGGGTAGTCTTCAAAATACGAGCTTAACATTGCTAAGACCTGCTGGGGAGAGTGGCTCTGGTAAATGCACTGCTGCACAAGCATAAAGACTTGAGTTAAAACCCTGAACACCACTTGGGTTGGAGAATTGGCTCAAGAGTTAAGAGCATTTGTTGATCTTCCAGAGGACCCAGCGGCAGCTCACAGCCATCTGTATCTTCCAGAGGACCCATGTACCAGGCACACACATATTTGTTGGCAAAACACTCATAAACACACTCATAAACATGATAAAATAATCTTTAAAAAATCACCAGTGCGCAAGTAAAAAGCCAGGTGTGGCCATATGCACCTGTGAGCCCGTACCATATGGGCAGAAATGGAAGACTGCTGAGGCTTGCTCCAGGCTCAGTGGGAGACCCTGTCTCAAGGGAACTTGGCTGAGGTAGAACAGGACACCAGCTGGCTTCCTCTGGCCTCTGAAATCATGAATAGGCACATATGTGCATATATACAATACACACTCATACCCATGTACCCACCCCCCCAGAAAAATGATTGAGGACAAGTAAAGTCTGAGAAACTGACATTAGGAGACATGAGACCTATATGCTAGATGAGATCCTGAATCAGAAAAAGAAACTTCCTTTTTTTTTTTTTTTTTTTTTTTGAGATCAGGTCTCCATACTTAGCTCTGGATGTCCTAGAACTCATTATGTAGACCAGGCAGAGATTTTTTGTTGTTGTTGTTATTTGTTTTTTTTCAAGATAGAGTTTTTCTCTGTGTATCCCTGGCTGTCCTGAACTTGCCCTGTAGATCAGGCTGGCCTCAAACTCAGAAAACTGCCTGCCTCTGCCTCCCGAGTGCTGGGATTAAAGGGGTGGACCACTGCTTCCAGCTTAAGGAAGTTTCAATACCTGGCTTGCTTGTTTTTTGAGACAAGGTCCATGTAACCTGGGCTGGCCTCAAACTGTAGCAATTCTCCTGTCTCTGCCTCCCAAGTGCTGAGAATCCAGGTATGAACCACCATGCCTGGCTTGAACAACATATGACATTAGTTACTAATAATGCAGTGATGCTGATTAGTTAACTGTGAGAAATGTACTTTAACAATGGAAAAGGGAGAGGCACCAGGTATACAGGAATTCTTTGTAGCATCTTCTCAACTGTTCTAAACACCAATATAAAGTCTGTACCATCTCACTGTTAAGGAATAAATAAAAGACAAAGCCTTAAGAGGGAGAAATAACAATGGAGAGATTAGGAAAGTCAAATATGAAATGTGACAGTATATCCAAGAGACACTCAGCATTAGAAAACAAAGACATAAGCAGCTCAGGAGAGGGACTGTGCCAGGAAGAGCAACGACAGACGAGCAGGGAGGGACTAGAGACAGCAGATGAGACCTCATGTTCAAGAAATGGATTTTAACAGTGGCATCCCATGCCTACAATCACAGTGGTGCACGCCTTTAGTCCCAGCACTCAGGAGTCAGGCGGATCTCTGTGAGTTCGAGGCCAGCCTGGTCTACAGAGTGAGTTCCAGGACAGCCAAGGCTACACAGAGAAACCTTGTCTCACAAAAATAAACAACAACAACGACAACTTCACAGTGCTCATGAGGCTGAGGCTCGAGGACCGCCATGAAGTCATGAAGTTGAGAGCGGACTGGGCTGGCTATACAGTGAGGCCTTGAGGGAAGGCAGGAGAGAGAGGAGAGGACAAACACCTGCCCGTGACTCAGAAACAGAAACGACAGACTCCTTCAATGACTGGAAAGTGAGGGTTTGGGGCACAAAGGAAGAATTAAAGGCATAGTGACAGAGGTCTGGAAAACAGCTGGTGAACTAGCCATGGAGAAGTTAGGACACCAGAAAGCAAGAACTGGCAAAAAGCTGTGATACTGACAGAAGTTAACAACGCTGTACTGAATCTTAACCTGAGTTTTTTTCCCTAGCAATATGTTACAGACTAAAATCAGAAACCAAGAGAAGAGTTGATGGATATCATTCAAGATAAAGACAGTCATGTGCAATAGTGAACTGATGCCTCTAATGCAGGCATAGGTGGGGACAGGGAGAACAGGAGTTCAAGGCCAGCCTGGACTGCAAGAGACTTTGCCTCAAAAAGCCAAAAATGCCAAAAAAATAAACAAACAAAAATGATAAAGAGGGGGCTAGAGAAATGGCCCAGAGGGTAAAGCATTTGCCACACTAATATAAGGACCAGAATCAGATTGCCAGCATCCACATTCATGTTGTGGGCTGGTGGTATGACCATAATCCCAGCACTTGGGAGATAGAGACAGGATCCCAGGAGCAAACTGGCTTGCTAGACTAGCTAAATCACCACACTCTGGGTTACACTGAAAGATAATGCCTGAGATATAAGGTGAGGAGGGATGGAGGAAGATGCTTGGTATCAACATCTGGCCTCCACATGCATGTGGACTTGTACCCACACATGCACGTGCACACAAGCAGGCACACACATTCACACACACATGGAACCAGAAAACCTAAAGAGGGCAAAAAGCTGCCTCTGTGGATTTGAGACAGTCAAAATGGTGACTGGTAGAGAAGCTAAAGTGAAGGGGAATACCTGAAAGGAAAGTAGTGTCACAGATGAGGTCCAGGTTGTAGTAATCCTGAGGTGTAGCTGAAAATACAAAGGTATGTCAATGATCTCGTGCTCAGGAACTAGGGAGTTCAGAGTATTCCCAAGGTGCTAGAGACAGAATAACAACAAAATAAAAACAAAAGGGCTAGAGAGATGGATCAGGGACTAAGAGTGGCCCTGGCTGAGGACCTGAGGGCCTGGGTTCGATTCCCAGCACCAATACAGTGGCCTACAGCTCTAACTCCAGTTCCAGGAGATCTGATACCTCTTCTGATTTCTGTGGGCACCAAGCACACACATGGTGCAGACACACACACAGGCAAAACACTCACACACATAAAATAAGTCTAAAAAAACAAAACAAAACTTCATTTGTGGATAGTAGATAGGAACACTGTGGTGCTGTGGGAATTTTATAGGAACCACTATAATTGCAAGGCAGTACATTACACAAGGGATCACAGGGACAGCAGGAAGTAGGAGAGGAAGACAAAAGAGCCGTCTATTTCTTTTTTTCTTGTACACAGTCATGGAAAACATAAAATACCTCTGGTGGCAGGGCAGAGCCAGATGAGTTATGTGGATAAAAAGAATAATAAGGTATACATCAAAAGCTGCAAATCGCCCATCATGGCAGTGGCAGTGTGCGCCTTTAACTCCACAACTTGGGAGGCAGAGGCAGGAGGATCTCTATGCCTTTAAGGCCAGCCTGGTCTACACAGTGAGCTCCAGGCGGCCAGGACCACATAGTAAGGCCATGTTGCGGGGAGGGGAGTTCCAGGCCAGTCAAGGGTACATAATGAGACTCTGTCTTAAAACACACAACAAACACAAACCCGGTGGCTAGTTAGAGACCTACTGAGTAGAGACTACAAGGAAACTCTTTGAAATGCAAGACTAGGGAACGGTAGCAGAAGTACCACAACGTGGGAAGCCTACCTACAGGGAACACGTAAAGCAAACCAAGAGGCACACACGGCACATTTTAAACACATCATGCATACACTGCACGCTCACAGGATCACTTCTATGAAACACCAGAGCCGGTGAACACACGTGAAGACTACAATGAGGGACACAGAAACAGTAACCAGGCGCTTGCACTGCGTCTTACAAGACTTTCACATGCCTACGTGACCACCTCCGGGTCAGTACGGCTGTTGTGCACATTCTTCTAAAGACAAGGCAATCAGAATAAGACAAAAATATCGGGAAAACTAATGCTCAGTTTCATACACAAACAGACTTCCAACATTTCAGACAGCCGGACTGGAACGCTACTCAGGCTGTGCGGAATAACGGGGTTCTGTGCATTGCCAAAGATGTTGGAAGAAAGGCCAGGAGATACTTTCCTGTTGGCTTCCTCTCACTTTAGATGGAAAACTCCCATCGATGAGGAAAGTCAGGTTGAAAGTTAGATTCCTCCTCCCTTCGTGTACCTCTGGACTTCAGTGACCCCCCAACAAATGAAGATGAGGCAAAGAGTGAGGAAAGCACTATGCAGCAATGAGACCCTCAGCAGATACAGCGTGGAGAGACAGAACGAAGACGGGGGTGGGGTGGAGAGCGGGTTTGGGGGGGGCGGGAGAGGGCTGGAACTGGAGGGAACCGACGGGGCGGGAGCCCGGGCAGCTGGAGCACCCTGGGGGGGGGGCTCGGGGCTCCAACCGCTGCAAAGAGCCGGGGCTGCTAAGGGCCCCGGAGCAGGGGACATCGCAGGACCCCAGGATCCGGGAGACCGGAAGCAGAGACCCCCCCAAACCACGAGACCAGAAGGGGGCGCAGGTGATAACCCACAGGAATGAATGGGGAAGGCGGTCCGGGGGCGGGGCAGAGGAGGGGCCCCGGGGTGGGCGTGGCACGAGCCCCTCTCCAAGTCCGAACCCCTAACCCGCGCGTCCCGAAGGGAGCGGCTCCGCGGCTCCCGCACTCACCGCCGGTCTCGTCAGTTACATAGGGAGTCGCCATCTTGAGAACCCGAACCACTTCCGGCGTGAGCGGGCCGGGGTCCCGCCCCCTCCCCACCGGAAGTGGAATCCTCATCATCGCCAGCCACCATTTTCCTCTTAAAGAGAGACCGCACCATTTCCCGGACCCGGGCGGAGGGAGAGGGAGGGCGGGCGCTCAGAGCCGTTTACAGAGTCGTCCGTGGGCTCTTTTACTGCCACCGACACCATTATTTAACGCCTGAAGCATACAAAACGGCCCTCCGGGCTCCCAGGAGAAGTTCCGGCATAAGCCCTCGACTTCTAACCCCGAAGTAGGGCTCGCACGGCCCCAGGCCCGCGGGCACCCAATGGAAAGGCACCGACAGGGCCCCCGGGCTGCACCCGTGCACACAGGGCCCCCCGGGGCTGCACCCGCGCAGTCAGGGCCTCCGGGGCTGCACCCGTGCACACAGGGCCCCCCGGGGCTGCACCCGCGCAGTCAGGGCCTCCGGGGCTGCACCCGTGCACACAGGGCCCCCCGGGCTGCACCCGTGCATCAGGGCCCCCCGGGCTGCACCCGTGCACACAGGGCCCCCCCGGGCTGCACCCGTGCACACAGGGCCCCCCCGGGCTGCACCCGTGCACACAGGGGCCCCCCGGGCTGCACCCGTGCACACAGGGCCCCCCGGGCTGCACCCGCGCACACAGGGCCCCCCCGGGCTGCACCCGTGCACACAGGGGCCCCCCGGGCTGCACCCGCGCACACAGGGCCCCCGGGCTGCACCCGCGCACACAGGGCCCCCGGGCTGCACCCGCGCACACAGGGCCCCCGGGCTGCACCCGCGCACACAGGGCCCCCCGGGCTGCACCCGCGCAGTCAGGGCCCCCCCGGGCTGCACCCGTGCACACAGGGCCCCCCCGGGCTGCACCCGTGCACACAGGGCCCCCCCGGGCTGCACCCGTGCACACAGGGTCCCCCCGGGCTGCACCCGTGCACACAGGGCCCCCCCGGGCTGCACCCGCGCAGTCAGGGCCCCCGGGCTGCACCCGCGCAGTCAGGGCGATGGCTGGCATGGGGCAGCGACGTCCCGGGGACGCCCGGGACGCGCGCATGTGGCCGGGCACGGACGTGCACACCCCGGCCAGCACTTGGGGAGGTGGGCAGGTCGACGCGGCACGCCGACGGTCCGGGGCAGAGACCTGCGGAAGGGGGCGCGCAAAGCGGAGGGGGGGGGCGCCGCGGGTCGGTCACCTGTCCCCGGGGCCTCGGGGGTGCCGGCGGCTTCCATGACAGGGGTGGGCGGGCAGCCCTCGCCGCCAGGTCTGCCCCCCGGGAGTCCGCCGCGGGGTGACTCCTCGCCCTGCTGCCCAGGCGCGGATCCGCCCGGGTCGGAGGGCACCGGGGGAAGGCATCGGGGCGGACCCAGCTAGTATTCTAATGAGCCGCGCCCCAGCGTGCGCCCGGGCGAGCTTGGGCGACCGCCGGCGGGGCCACCCTCCGCGCTCTCGGGGACGCGTGGTGTTCGCCACTCCCTTCGTTAGGTTGTGCCCTGCCCGGTGCCTCGTTCTTCCGACGAACCCCAAGGGTCGTGTCCGTGTCCCCCGTGCCCCACCCCCTGACTCCCCATTCCCGCAACTCCACTCGGCAACTTAGTTCCTCCGGGGCTAAGTCCTGTTAAACTTGTTTCCCCTGCAGCCCGGCAGGTACTAGCTGCAGGCTCTTCTCAGGTGTCCCGCTCTGCCCTCCTTCCCCAGTTTAGTTTTTTTCCCTTAACTCTTAATTCACCTTCCTCTGTTGCCCTCCTCTGGCTTAGGTGAATGTCCAGCAGGGCCTCTCGAATTGAGGAGAAGGGGAAAAATATTAGTGACTACCTCGGCAATCAATACACATCTTGTCCCACTAAACAATAAGGGGTGGGGGAGCCGGGCGCCTTTGATCCCAGTACTCCGGAGGCAGAGACAGATGATCTCTAATTTCGAGGGCAGCCTGGTCTATAGAGGTAATTTCAGGACAGCCAGGGCTACAATTAGAAACCCTATCTCAAAAAAATAAATAAAATAAATAAAAAATAAAAAAACAAGCTGACAAGGACCTTAATTAAATTCAACCTTAGAAATCTTGGCAACTCTACATATTGCCTTCTTTACAATTCTCGGAACTCTGATTTCTCTCCCCGGGGGTTCAACATCACATAAACTATTTGTATGTACTACATGTTATTGCAAGGGTTTTTTGTTTGTTTGTTTGTTTTTGTTTTTTGGTTTTTCGAGACAGGGTTTCTCTGTGTAGCTTTGCGCCTTTCCTGGAACTCACTTGATAGCCCAGGCTGGCCTCAAACTCACAGAGATCCGCCTGGCTCTGCCTCCCGAGTGCTGGGATTAAAGGCGTGCACCACCACCGCCTGGCTTTTTTTTTTTTTTTAACAGGATTTCTTTGTGCAGCCCCAGCTGTCCTGGAACTCGATCTGTAGCCCAGGCTGGCCTCGAACTCACAGAGATTCTCCTGCCTCTGCCTCCCGAGTGCTGGGATTAAAGGCGTGCACCACCACTGCCTGGCAATACTTCTAATCCCTCGTGTGTGTGTGTGTGTGTGTGTGTGTGTGTGTGTGTGTGTGTGTGTGTGTGTGTGTGTGTGTTCGCCCATGCCATTGCCTCCCCCTGCTTGTATGTATGTGGTGGGGGTATGGTGCTGGGAATGGAACCTAGGGTCTAGCTAGCCTGTGCTAGACATCCGTTCTGACCAGTGAACACACCCCAGCCTGCCAGCCCACACCCTGCTCTCTCTCATCAACTGTACTTCAGCCCTGCCCACCTGGTACCCTTTCCTCAGAGAGGAAAAGGAGATGAGGATACAGAATGGTGCATGACTCTTGACAAAGTGGTTTCTACAACGTTTAGTGGACCTGCTCAATGAGGGGAAATCCTAATGTGACCTGTTGACTCTCTAACCCTGGACACTCCCCATCACGGTACCCCTCAGACATCCTGCCCCCATCTCTGAAGGTTGGCAGGAAGTGAAACTCAATTGTCTGTTTAGTCGACCAGCCTTGGACCCAGCCCTGGGCCCCGGATGTGTACCCCCACCCAGAGGAGGAAGAAGAGGCTGGGAAAACAGGCTTGTTTTTTCCTTTCCCTTTGTTCTTTGTGGTTTCTTTCTTTCTAACTTTTATGATGTGGTTGATTAAAGAGCTGAGCACCTGGAACTGTAGGCATTAGACACCTCCTCCTTAGAAGTTTCTTTACTTTTCTTCTTCCACCCCCACTGACAACTGACTTGGGGTATGATGAAGCACAGATCCTAAAGGTACAATGATGATAGAGTTAAGACTGGGTGCCTCGCATTCTTTATTAGAGAAATCATATTCCAAATGATTTTTTTAACGTAGGAGTGTCTCTAATTTTAAGTAAGGACTGATTGGAAGAGTGGTTGGGGACATAGTATCATTTAAACAGTCTTAGTTTAGAGTGATCAAGAGCTGGGGAGCTTTATGTGCATCTAGCCTCTTGCTTCGGTCTCTGCTTTTGCTCATCCTACAGAACTAAGAACAAAAGTGTTTGTTGAAGCCAGGAGGGGTGGCATACACCAGTAATCCCAGCACTTGAGAGGCGGAGGCAGGGTGGCAAATTCAAAGCCAGCCTAGGCTACATACATACTGAAATCTTGTCTCAGAAAAGAAATAAAATAAAAGTGTGTTGACTGTGAGTAAGGAAGCTACATAGGAAGGGGAGAGAAAGCTTTGCCAGCAATGAAGAATCAGGGCAGTGGTGGCACACTCGGGAGGCAGAGGCAGGCGGATCTCTGTGAGTTCGAGGCCAGCCTGGGCTACAGAGCGAGATCCAGGACAGCCAGGGCTGCTCAGTGAAACCTTGCCTCAGAAAACAAAACAATGAACAAAAACAATGATGATGATGGAGTGATGATGATGATGGAGTGATGATGATGATGGAGTGATGATGATGGAGTGATGATGATGGAGTGATGATGATGGAGTGATGATGATGGAGTGATGATGATGGAGTGATGGTGATGATGGAGTGATGATGATGATGGAGTGATGATGGAGTGATGATGATGATGGAGTGATGGTGATGATGGAGTGATGATGATGATGGAGTGATGGTGATGGAGTGGTGATGATGGAGTGATGATAATGATGGAGTGATGGTGATGATGGAGTGATGATGATGATGGAGTGATGATGATGGAGTGATGAGGAGAAGGACGGAAAAAGAGAAAAAGGAAAAAAACAATGAAGAATCAGTATGCAAATCAAAACAAAATAAAACAAAAAAAGACCTGGAACAGAGACAATCATTCTCCATCTCATGATCTGGACCTGCAGTTAAAATTAATAATTAATAATAATAATAATAATAATAATAATAATAAATAACAATACCAAACCCTATTACTCTAGACTCTAGAGAGAAGTTGCTTCAACAAGCTTGTCTCCACATATTTGAGAACAGCTTAGTTCTCTGTTTCCACTAGAGGGCCTAATATATTCTTTTTCTTTTTTTTCTCTGACCCTCACTGAGCCCAAATATTTATATATATGAGGTGTGGGTGTGTAGACAACACAGACAGACAGATACACACCTTTCCAACCAGCAGTCTCTCCTCCCACTCCTTTCTACTCCCAGACATAAGAGGAGGCAATTCCAAGAACCCCAGGCTTTGTGACTCTCCTACCTCAGCGGAGGGTAGGAGGGGGGGTTAGGCAGGGCTTGGGGGCGGGGCCTGGGAGCAGGATGCCCGGGTCCCCAGCTGCGACCAGTAAGTGCCTAGGCCTTGGTCTCTTCTTTCTTACTCTGCCGGCCGCACACCATCCATGCTGCCCCAAGAGTCCTGACAACTCCGGAGGACAGGTAGGAGGAACTAAAAGGCTGTGCCTTCAGCTACTACCTTTGCCCGGACCCTTCTGCGCCGTCTGCCAAGGCCAGAGGGTCAAGGGCCAGGGCTGGGTGTGGAGAAAAGGTGAACACAGACAATCGTGCTCTATACATCTAAACCTCCACCCTGGTCTTAAGGAAAGGATACGGATTTTGAGAGAAAGAGGTGTGCAGAGACAAGCTGAGGAATCCGGAGGAGAGGTGGGCAATTGTTTCAGGCAGGGTCAAGAAATGCGGAGCCATGTGGAGAGGGAGATGCACCCAGGTCTTAAGTTATGAAGTATGGGCACTCTGGCCTTGGCCCCTCAGGGTTCTCCTGAACCTGGAGTCATTGAGTTGGGCAGGTGAGTCCAAGATGACGATTTGGGAGACTGGAGGGCGGACCAATTGCTGACCGGTTGCTGGGTGGTGCCAATCAGCACCCTGACCCCTACCTTGGCCTCCCGTGGGAGAGGCTGTGAATAATTAGAAAGAAGAGAAAAATAGAAGCAGCGCTGCCCCAGGCGTGGGACGACCAGCGTGGGAGTGGAGAAAGTGGCCCAGACCAGGGAGAGCCCTGGAGATAAATCTGAAGCCCAAGGCTGTGTTGGAAAGCTGGCGGCAGCGGTGGTCTAGGGAGCGGCGGGAGGGCAGGCTGGTGGGGGGCGGGCAGTGTGTCGTCAGGAGCTGGGCGGCCCTGCGGCGGCGGCCGTAACTGCTGCCTGGCCCGGGACTCCAGCCCCGCTCGGGCTCCTTCGCCCCAGCTCCTCCGACGACGGCGGTGAGCTCTCCCCGGGGCAAGGTAGAACCCCCGCCAGCCCCGCCCCGCTCGCACACTATCGCACCCGGGCAGAAGGGCCGCGGAAGGGGCCGCCCCACCGGCTGGGTGAGGGCTGCGGCGTCCGGAGGAGGGAGGAAGCGTTGACAGCTGGAACCGGCTGCTGGGAAGCGTTCGCGCTCGGACGCGGGGAGCTGCCGGAGGGACTGGCTGCTGCGAGACCCGGGTAAGCTGCGTTTCCCCGGGACCTCGCCCCCACCCACCCCCCCAACCCGGCTCGATCGCTCTAAACTGCTGGGGAGGCTCGACCCCTGGGGGACTCGGGAGAAAGGTCCCTTTGGGAAACCCACAGTGCCACACGGGCGAAGGGGGGGTTCCTCCGTGGCCTCCCATCCTTTCCACACCTGTCGCGGGGAAGTTTCTCTGAAAAGACTGGGTGGGAAGCCTTCCCAGCTTTAAACTCGATCACTAAACCTGGTCAGCGAGCAAGAAAAGCAGATGTTATTGGTCATCTCTGCCCGCCCTCAGAAAATACAAGCCCACATCCCCCAGCCATGCCAACGTCGTAACTTCCTCCTGCACTCGGAGCTACGACACCCTCCGCACAGGATCATAACGTGCCACCCCCTCATCCAGGCAACACAATCATCCCTGGTGTTTGTGGCGATTTAATGAGTTCTGATGCTTCAACAGCAAAAAAATTCCCCCTGACTAGTTAGTAGCAGGGATGGGGAAGAGAGAATGAACTCTCAACCCTGGGTTCAAAAGGGGGCACCATCCCTGATATGGTTAAGTCCAGCTCATCAGGCCTGGCTCCAAAACTGGGAGTGCCTGAGCTGTGAGGTTTCTTGCTGGGACATCCTGAATGTCCTAGAGACAGCTAGTTCTTGAATAATGGTGAACTTGGAAGTGAGCAATGAAGCGAAAAGGAAACTTTAAATGTTAGTGCCAGTCGTGGAAACCTTAGCTATTTGATAACTGCAATTTCTAGTATTCGATGTTTAAACTCAGATCTAGAGAATGAGAGGCACAAGACTTGGTGGAATGTGCTGTGGACAGAAGTCTTGACTGCAATCCTGAGTCTGTCTTACTGTCTTTCTGAGCCCAGGATGTTGTAAGATTCTTTCCCTCCCTCCAAGTCAGTTTCTTCCTGTCTCACCCTAGGTTGGTAGAGGTGAGTCGGGAAACCAGGGGAGGGAAGGGACGGGTGAGTCACTGGTAGCTGGGGGTAGGGCCATGGACCCCACCCTTCCAGCCCTGCATGTGTCTGGACTAGCCCAGGTTATAGCCTCAGGGTCGGGTTGGAGCTGAAAGAACTTGTTCCGGGCCTTTGAGGCCTCAGGATCCTGCAGTTTGCTCCCCTTCAGGTCCAGGAGCATTCATACTCCCGGTGACAGAAGTCAGGGCAACTGAATAGATCCCCAGGAGCCCCCATGTCCAAGGTCCCAACCCACAGATGTCCCTGACTCTATAGTTTCTGGCCACCTCCTCGTTGCTCAGAGGCACATTCACGATCTTGATGCTACTGCGTGTCTGTACCTGACACAAGTATTTTTACTTTGGGGTGGAAGGAACATAACTGGGCCTCACTACCTGTGAAAGTCATTAAA
The DNA here is from genome assembly GCF_049852395.1 of Peromyscus maniculatus bairdii. NCBI lineage: Eukaryota > Metazoa > Chordata > Mammalia > Rodentia > Cricetidae > Peromyscus > Peromyscus maniculatus. Next base: position 41,815,466 of record NC_134869.1, read on the forward strand.
TTTGTGAGTTCTTGGTGTAAAAGTATAATTTTTTCCTAATACCCAAATGTGTTTCTTTTCTTTTTTTTCCCACATTTTTTCCGGGAGTGGAGGACAAGGTCTCAACAAAATTACCCATGTTATCCTTGAACTCACTCTGTAGCCCAGGCAGGCCTTTCATCCTTCTGTCTCCTGAGTAGCTGGAACTTCCTATACCAACACAACAAACCAGACATAAAATTATTTTCTGTGCATTACTTTATATAATATTGGCTGATGTTTATTGAGTTCTTATTCTGTATCATGCAGTTTGCTATGTACACTTCCTAATATAAACTTACTTAAAAACCACTCTGTGACTGATTAGGTACCTCTTTACTCTGTTCCACTCTCCCTGCGGTTTTATTTTATTGATAAATTTGAGATAGCGTGTATAGCTCAGTAGAAGGCTTACCTGACATGCTTGAGATCTTAAGGCCTTGGGTTCCATCCCAGCTTTAAAAAATTAACTTGGTTCAGTGAGTAAAATGACTCATCCAAGAGCTAGCGTTCTAACTTGTACCTAATTCAAAAGTCCATTCTTGAGCAGGGCGTGGTGGCAGATGCCTGTAGTCCCAGCACTTAGGAGGCTGTGACAAGAGCTATATAGTGAGACCCTGGCTCAAACACAAACAATAAAAGGAAACACATTCTCAGTTTACATTATTTTCTCTCCAGGTGTAAGACCTGGGGAGCCAAAGAAGGGATTGGAAAGAAGCATCTTGGCCTCTCTCCTTCTCACTGTCCCCTGTTTCTTCTCCCTCAGATTCCATCTCCCACAGTCCATCCTCAGCAGTAATCAGAGATGCTAATTAAGCTATTCGAGCTCCATTGATCATAAGACTCATATATCCATTAGCTCTGTGGGTAGCCGGGGATGGATTATTACAGCCATTGGTGAGAGCCAGCAAGGCAAAGTCCTTTCCTCGGGTGTCACTGTCCTAACAGACCCTTTTCAAGTGTCCTCAGAGAGTCCTTGGAACGTGGATGTTGTGCTGCGTGTGTCGTGGGGCAAAGGTTTCAGAGGAGATCTGATGCCATCAGACAGGAAACGGCTGGGCTGTTCTTGTAGCCCCAGCTGCCTCCCTGTACCCAGGCCCACATTCCCTACATCAGTGGGTAGAGGTCAGTGTTTTGAAGCCAAAGCCATCTGGCCTTGAAATCCTGATCTTTCTGTCTCCATCCACTTCCCAAATGCTGGGACTACAGGCATGTATCATCAGGCTCGGGTTATGTGGTGTTGGGGATTGAATTTGTGCATGCTAAGCCAGTACTCTACCAACTGAGCTACACCTCCAGCAAGGCCAGAGTGTTTGATGGAATACCTCAATGAGTGTCTTTTAGCATCAGTCACAAATTTGACAGCTACGTATTTAGTACCTACTATCTACCCTCCAAATTATCTCATACTTCCCCGACTGCCAAGTGGACACTTGGTGGCATTCCCTTTATCCAAACTTGGATGAATAGTCCCCCAAAAATGACTACTCGGGTCTACACAACCATTTCTAGAACCAATATTGAAAGACTGAGTCCATGCTGAGTCCTGTTCTAGGTACTTAGGATAGAGTAGGAAAGAAGACTGATGAGTTCCTGCTTTTGTGAAGCCAACTTTTTGGTAGAATACGAACACTTAAAGAAGGGGTTAAAATTTTCTGCTTATGATTTGAAGGGGAGCCACACCTGCAATAGAACAAATGAAAATAAATAATAAAGAGGCTGAGGCAGGAGTTTCAGGCCAGCATGAGCTAGTGAGACCCTGTCTCAACAAAAACAAAACTGGATGGAATATCCGGGAAGTTTTCGTGGACAAGCTGGTGTTTTAGGCGAGATGGCTCTGCCAGGAAGAGGGAAAAGTATTCTAATCAGGCAGGACTGCGGATGTCATGGTGATAATCAGGTAAAAACTTGTCATGCGATGGAGTCAGAAAGCAGTATGTGGCAGGAAGAGTGGAACAGAGTAAAGGCAAGAGAGGCCTTCCTGTGTCCTCTGCTTATCGGTTGTCTTGGGCTGTTCCAGCCTGTGACTTCCTTGAGCTTCAGCTGTATCTTCCTTCTCCTCTCTTCCTCTTCCTTTTTTTTTTTCCTTCTTCTTTTTTATAAAGTTTTTAATGTGAGTGTACGTGTGTGTATGTCTGTGTGTGCCAATGTGGCATAAGTGTGCAGATCAGAAAACAGCTTTGTGGAGTTTTTTCATTCTTCTTTTGCCTTTGTATGGGTTATGGGAATGCAGCTCAGGTCTCCAGGCTTGTTCAGCAAGCTCCTTTAGCTCCGGGACCTTCTTAACAGCCCCTCTGGGTTGTTCAGGGTTTTTGTTTTTATGTTTTGAGACGGACCTTTTCGTAGGGACCGTCAACTCCCCAATAATGACATGGAGACTTATTCTTAATTATGAAAGCTCAGCTGATAGCTTAGGCTTGTTGCTAACTAGCTCTTATAACTTAAATCAACCCATTTCTGTTAATTTACATGCTGCTGTATGACTCGTGGCTTTTACTTGTCCTCCTTCAAGTCTTGCTCCCTCTCCACTTGGCTGTCAACTCCACTTTCTTCTTTACAGCAGTCGCTCTGCCCTGAAAATCCTGCCTAGCTATTGGCTTTTTAACATTTTATTAAACCAATCACAGTGACTTATCTTTATACAGTGTAAAGGAATATCCCACATTTCCCCCCTTTTGTCTAAATAAAAAGGAAAGGTTTTAACTTTAACATAATAAAAATATAAACAGTAAGAATAATTATCAGTTCGAGGCCAGCCTGGTCTACAGAGTGAGATACGGGACAGGCACCAAAACTACAGAGAAACCCTGTCTCGAAAACAAAAACAAAAAACAAAAAAAAACAAAACAAAAAAAAAAAAAAACCAATAATTATCAGGTAAGAATTACATTCACAATGTCCAGTCCATTTGTATTTGACATATTTGGAGAAAAAACTTCATTATTTATTCTATCTTGATGAGTCCAAAGCTCTATACCTAATTTACCTCCTATCATAACTAAGGAAAACTGCAACCATAACTATCTAGTCTTCAACTCCATCGAAGACCCCTGAAGGATGTAATATTGCCTGAGTGAACAGGAAGTGCAGAGCAAAGCAATTTCCAAAACTATAGAAAAGACAGAAACAGCTGGCTGCCTGAACAGTCATCCAAGGTTCCTCTGCAGCATTGGGGCATCCACCTTTGACCTACAGGCCTAGAACGTCTGACAGACCTTTCTATGAAGCAGGAATTTTGAAGGACTGACCTACCTTTTTTTGACAAAGTTTGGCGGTCACTTACTTCTGTGTCCTGCTTGTCTAATTTGGACAGCATACTGTCAGCAGTTGAGGCAGGGGCAGTTTCTTTGTCCAGTGGCTAGCTTTTTGCCCCAAAGAAAGCAAACTCCATATGGAGTTTCTTCAATGCACATCATCCCTTTCTGAAGTAAAATGGTGATACCAAAAGCATATGTGTCTCATTGTCATGAAAAGCCTTACAATTATTAAAACTTTTTTTTTTCAAGACAGGGTTTCTCTGTGTAGCTTTGTGCCTTTCCTGGAACTCACCTGGTAGCCCAGGCTAGCCTCGAACTCACAGAGATCCGCCTGCCTGAGTGCTGGGATTAAAGGCATGCGCCACCACCACCCGGCCAATTATTAAAACATTTTAAATGACATATTCTGTAGATTTCTGAAATGTTTGAAGACCACCTGTCTATCTAAAATATATCTGTTTGACCTTGAAAATATACTTAACATGACTACAAGTTTGATTGTTATAGGTGACTACCTACTAACCTGAATTTATTATCCTAAATAGTTAGTAATAATAAATTTCAAGGACGAGAAATTTATATTACATTGTTAAATGAGCTGTGTAGGTACAATACCTTAAATAAGAGTAGAAATGTATATACAATATGTCCTAACAAAACAACTTTAAATTTTTATCAACATACAAAATACCTTAAACAAGAGTAGAAATATATATATAGTATAGCAAAAATAATATCAATATACAGAATTCCATGCCAATGTAAAATATTTGAGACAAGAGGTTGTTCCAAAGTAGACTCAACAATCTATCCTTTTAACCCATCATTTCTATACTATATTCCCCTTTTTTCTCTTCAGAAGGAGATCCTGGAATCTAATCTCCTCTGTTCATTTTTTTTTCTGACCATGACCAATAACAACTTCTACCCAACCCCCCTAAATGATGACAAATATCTATAATCCACTGAATGACCCAAAAAAACACCAACCCCATCTTCTTGGGAATGTGGGCATTGTATTCTCTAGACTGCTTCCTGTTGTCTGGGGGCACTGGCATTTTTTAGGGGACTCTGATTGGGGTAATGTTCAAATCCTAGGAGAGCTAGCTGTTGTCTAGTCTCAGTGTGATGGGAAAATGTAGGGCTTATCTACAGTCTGGCTGGAGCGGTCTGTGAGGCTGGACCACCTGGGTCACCCGTTTTCATTGATGTTTGGTCCTCTTGCTCTGAAAACACACAAATTTTTCAAAAGTAGCATACATATCTGTATCAACACAAGTATGGACTGTGCATTGTACACAAGCCAGCCAAAGATGATTTTTTTGCTTTATTGTCTGAGCAGGTAAAATATGTCACCTGTCTTGTAGTTATTTTGGATTTCTTTAGGTCTGTAGCCAGGATTTTCAGGGGGTCTTCCCTCCCCCCACATCAGTTCTGATCTCTGTCAACCTTGAATGAACCCACAGCCTTTCGTTTCCTGTGTAAACAAAAGCATAACCTCTTTCCCAACGTAACATATTTTTTGGCTTCTATTTTGAAGTTAAGACTTTTTTTTAAATATATAGGTTGGTTTAATTTAATAGTTTTTATAATCCAATGTCTCTCAGCAGCTGTTGTTTGCTCATCAGCGATCAAAAATTTAGTCAGTTCACCATCATACAGGTTCTAGACTCTCTGTGTATAGACCATCTATCTCTACATGGCTTATTCTTTTTATATTATTTTATTTTCTTTTTAAAGACTTTTGTCTTATTATTTATAGACTTTTTATATGACTGTCTATACCCATTTTCTTTTCCTTTTTAAGCCTATGCATATTTTTAAACACCTTGTAAATTGTTTAGAGTTTTTTTTTACCCATCTGAACCTGCTTTGCTGTGTATCTGTAACCTTTTCTGTCTGCATGAGCAAAATCTTTTTTTTTTTTTTACATTTTATAAAATCTTTATTGACCGGTAATTCACATAGTATACAATTTGCCTGTTTGCACAATTTGATAGACTTTAGTCCAGCATCCTCATAGGCCCATGACACCATCACTACTTTCTATTTTAGAACATCGCTGTCTTCAATTTCATACACACATATAATGTATGGTGATTACACTCCACCTTTTTTTTTTTTTTTTTTTTTTTTTTCGAGACAGGGTTTCTTTGTGTAGCTTTGCGCCTTTCCTGTATCTCGCTCTGTAGACCAGGCTGGCCTCAAACTCACAAAGATCTGCCTGGCTCTGCCTCCCAAGTGCTGGTATTAAAGGTGTGCACCACCACTGCCCGGCCCACCTTTTTTTAAAAATGAACATAATATTTGCAGTTGTAATCATTTTTAAGTTCACAATTCAGTGGCATGAATTACATTCAAGATATTAATTACACTCATGATATTCATTATTTACTCTCATGATATTAATTACATTTCTGGTATTCATTGATTACATTCACAGTATTCATTTAATAACTATATTTATGATATTCATTAATTACATTAATTGTATTGATTTATTATATTCATGATATTATGTCCTGACACTACTGTCTGTTTGTGGGACTTTTCCATCACACAAAACAGAAACTCTGTACTTAGGAAATCATTGCTCTATATTCCTTTCTTCTCCATCTTGGGATAGCATTTAATCTTTCTGTCTCTATAAATTTGTATATTCTATATATTTCATGTAATACACTTCTATAGTATTTGTCCTTTTTTAAAATGTAAAAACATTTTATGTGCAACTGCAGGAGAAATAATATACACGTAGCTTGAACATAAAAACAGGTTATAATTCAAGAGTTCAGGGTTATTTGAAACTGGAAAATATTTTCTCTGTAGAAAATAGTAAAAATGATAACATTTCCCAATAAGCCCTTTTAAGCCAAATGATTGATAGCTGAATTATACATATAAATAGTGATTAGATTCTGGGATACAGAAGAAATCTATCTTCATCTGTTCAGAGAGCTATGTTTTACTTAAGTTGTATAAGTGAGATTTCCTATTCATCTTCCCCTTCACTGTTTGATTTATAGCAGACATTTTTCTATAGGTTAATCCATAATCTAAAAAGATTTTAGCCTCCCCTCCTGAAAGTACAGCGAGCATTTTCTTTTATCAGCTTGATATGGAACAAATTCTTATCCTAAGAGTGAAATGTTTCACTAAAGCTTGCCCAGTGATTGGGCAAAACCAAAACTTATTATAAGTCACAGTCATCCTGAGGTCCCCCCTGCTAGCTAGCCTCCCTGGATCTGTGGGTTGCAGTCTGTCCTTTGCTTTACATCTAGTATCCACTTATGAATGAGTACATACCATGTTTGTTCTTCTGAGTCTGGGTTACCTCACTCAGGATGATATTTTCTAGTTCCATCCATTTGCCTGCAAATTTCATGGTGTCATTATTTTTCTCTGCTGAATAGTACTCCACTGTGTATATGTACCACATTTTCTTAATTCATTCTTTGGTTGATGGGCATCTAGGTTGTTTCCAGGTTCTATTACGAATAGTGCTGCTATGAACATAGTTGAGCATGTGTCCTTGTGGTATGATTGAGCATTCCTTGGGTATATGCCTAAGAATGGTATAGCTGGATCTTGAGGTAGATTGATTACCAATTTTCTGAGAAACCGCCATATTGATTTCCAAAGTGGCTGTACAAGTTGAGCAAAAATCTTGGGGCTGGAGAGATGGCTCAGAGGTTAAGAGCACTGGCTGCTCTTCCAGAGGTTCTGAGTTCAATTCCCAGCACCCACATGGTGGCTCACAACCATCCATAATCAGATCTGGTGCCCTCCTCTGTATACATAATAAATAAATAAATCTTAAAAAAAAAATCTTAAACAGCTGTGCAGCTTAGTTCATGGCACTGGCAGCTAAAGCCCACAAGCAGTAGCCAAGAGACGCATCTCTGCTTCGGCTGCATGAGAGACCGCAGGACTAGGAAGCCATGTTTGGCTCCATTTTTGTGTGTTTAAAGCCTTTTTTTAAAGCTTTCTCAGGTCTTGTCTACGGCCATACCACCCTGAACGCGCCCGATCTCGTCTGATTTCGGAAGCTAAGCAGGGTTGGGCCTGGCTAGTACTTGGATGGGAGACTGCCTGGGAATACCGGGTACTGTAGGCTTTAAAAAAAAAAAAAAAAAAAAAAAGCTTTCTCAGGTCTTATATGGAAATAAGTGCCCCACGTGGGGTACGATTTGTAATTGGACTTTTCCATCAGGACTGTTGACTCCCCAATGACACAGAGACTTATTACTAATCACGAAAGCTCAGCCAATAGCTTAGGCAAGTTTCTAACTAGTTCTTTTTTTTTTTTTTCTTTTTAATTTTTCGAGACAGGGTTTCTCTGTGTAGTCCTGGCTATCCTGGAACTCACTCTGTAGCCCAGTCTGGCCTCGAACTCACAGAAATCCTCCTGCCTCTGCCTCTCAAGTGCTGGGATTAAAGGTGTGTGCCACCACCATCTGGCTCTAACTAGCTCTTATAACTTAAACCCATTTCTATTAATTTACATGCTGCCATGTGACTCACTATGTAGCTCTGGCTAAAGGTATGTGTCTTGGAACTCAATACTAGAGCTGTTTGTTCTCATATTCAGAGATCCACCTGCTCCTGCCCCTGCGAGGATTAAAGGCATAAGTCACCAAGATTGATGGATATGTTTTTTTAATTTATGTGTATATATTTGATGTGTGTGCAGTGTCTCCAGAGGCCAGAAAAGGGACATCAAGTTCCTTAAAGGTGGAATTTATAGGCTATTGTAGGCCAACGGTTGTGTGTGTACTGGGAATCAAATCGGGTTCTCCCAAAGTGCAGCAAGTAGGTTTTTGTTGTTGTCGTTTGTTTGTTTGTTTTGAGACGGTCTCAAAAAGCTCTGGCTGTCCAGGAACTCACTATAGACCAGGCTGGCCTTGAACTTACAGAGATCCTCCTGCCTCTGCTTCCACCATTCAAAGCTCAGTTGTAATTTTTGACATAAGGTCTCACTACATAGCCCAAGCTGTCTTCAAATTCACAATCCTCCTGCTTCTACCTCCCGGGTGCTTTGGGGATTACAAGCATCCCCCTCTACACCTGTCTGACACTGGGTTTTTTAATTTTTTGTTTGTTTATTATTTATAGTCTGTTTGTTTGTTTGAGACGGGATCTTAATGTATCCTACATTGATCTTGAACGTGTAAAGTAACCATGAAATGACCTTAAATCCTTATCTTTCTGCCTGCTGCACCTTTTCAATGCTGGGGTTATGGTTGTGGGTCACCAAAACTTTTTCCCCCAAAGTGAAGGAAGGGTGAGAGGTTTCTCACCATGTATCCCAGTCTTACCTTGAACTCACGAGGATCCTGCCTCCTCTTCCTGAGCTCTTGGATTACAGGTGGTGAGACACCACACTGTTTTGTTTTGTTCTTAAACTTTTTTTTTTTTTTACTTTTGATTCTTTTTGTGTTCTTATTTCTTTAAAAAAATTTTTCATTTGAAATTTTAGCTGTGTGAGTACAGTAATAGTTGACATTTCTTGTAGGCTTCCTTTATGCCAGCCATTATTCGAGCTATTTTTAACATTATTTTATTTAACTTCCCAGCTGTGAACCGCCAAGTGCCGGTTTCTCTGTTTCTCAAGCGTAATTATTCCAGGCCCATCACGGCCAAGAGTGGAGTCCAGTTAAATCTGAGTGGCTCTGACCCCCCAACCTCCCTGTTCTGTTTACTTCTGTAAAATATATAATTACTGTTGTTGCTGTTGTTGAACAATGGAGGCTGGTGTAGCTCAATTGTGGAGCATTTGCCTGGGAGACCCAGGGCCCTGGATACAGTAGCTTGTCAGGGCCAGTGACTCGGGCAGGTGGTCTATTGCGGAACCAGTAAAACCGCCAAGAAATGTCACCCTCTCCTACTCAGTTCCTTAAGCGGGAATTGGGCAGGACCACGTGATCGCCCCTGCTTGTGTCCTGGGTCCCGTACCCAAAGGTGGGGTCCCGTACAGGCTGGTAACCCAGCGGGGTGGGAGATCTGGCGTCCTAGCCGAGCCTGCCGCTCCACGGTCGGGCGCCCGGGAAACTGGAGCCTGCCTCTCCAACCTCCTCCCGTCCCACGAGCCAGGTTCCCGCCAGTCCCTAGTAGAGCCCCATGGGACAGGACCAGGGCTAGGTGGGATCCCAAGCCACCGCTAGTTCTGCTAGTTCTGAGTCTCGCGTCAGAAGCGCTAGAGGTCGTTGCGGTGGGGGGGCGCCGGGTGTGTGGCTGGAGGGGGAGAAAGCCAGATGGGGTGCTGCAACACGAAGCTGGCTGAGGTGAGAACCTTGGGAGGGTGGGAGGAGAAGGGCAGAGGCCCCTGAGCCAGAAGTGGGTGGTTAGGGGTGTGGACTGAAAAAGGCCAGGCGCATTGGGTGTGGGAGTGTGTGTTTGTGTGTGTGTGTGTTGATAGTGGCCAGATTAATCAAGACAGAAATGAAAGAAAATGTCAGGGATGAGTCAGAGAAGGGAAGACAGAGACCAGGCCTTGTCGGGGAGAGCTGGAGCCGGGCACCGGGAAAGGAAGCACTCGATGCAGACAACTAGCCAGGTCTCCATGAGAGCTCCGTTCTTCTCCCCAGGCTTACCCTCTGAAAAAGAAACCCCAGAAGCTGTATTACCGGGCTCTCTTCGTGCTACTCCTTGAGAAGAAAAAAAGGATGGCCAAAGAGAAGGGCCTCATCAGCCCAGAAGACTTTGCCCAGCTGCAAAAATACATGGAATGTGAGTCTTTGTCCTGGCCCTTCAGTTCTGGAGGCTTCCTTCCTAGCAGACTCCACCCCAGTGTCCAGCCACCTGGAGCTGATCCCCCTTCTCACACAGCCCATGCCTGATGCTTCAGCTCTCCGCCCACATACCCTCTACCTGACTGCTTGCTCCAGGCCTCAAAGCAGAAAACAAGGGCATTCCTGCGGAGGAGCTGAAATGTTCTTCCCTTCTTGCAATTTCTCCTCTCTTCCAAACCCTTTTCCCCCCCTGTAGATGTCCAGGTGGGCTGTGGTGGAAGGCCAGGAGAACCAAGCTCTGCTCTCATCCCTGTCTTCCTCTCTCTTCTCGCCCAGACTCCACCAAAAAGGTCAGCGATGTTCTGAAGCTCTTCGAGGACGGCGAGATGAGCAAATATCGCCAAGGAGATGTGAGTGACGTGGGGCGCCCTCTCCTTGTCTACTTCTCATCTTTGTTTTTTTTTTAAAGATATATTTATTTATTTTGTATACAGTGTTCTGCCTGCAGGCCAGAAGAGGGCGCCAGATCTCATTACAGGTGGTTGTGAGCCACCATGTGGTTGCTGGGAATTGAACTCAGGTCCTCCGGAAGAACAGCCAGTGCTCTTAACCTCTGAGCCATCTCTCCAGCTCCCTCATCTTTGTTTTTGTGTTTCCACTGAGATCCCCAGCTTCGGGGAATTGTTGTGGGCACACTTCCTCCTTTTCCCACCTCTAAATACCCACTTGCTGGTTGGTTACCACAGCCATTGCTTTAGAACAAGACCAGAGATCCGAGTAACTCTGGAGGTGGCCCAAGGAGCCATATTTATTCCCAGTGCCTCTCAGCACTGCGTTTGGTGTCGGCCTCCCAGACTCCCCATTCCTTAGCCCTCAGCTTCTCTGTCCTGCAGACTCCCCAGGGTAACACTCACTCTGATCACAGGCCATTGGATACGTGGGGTTTGAGCAGTTCCTGAAGATCTATCTGGAAGTGGATGAAATTCCCTATCACCTCTGCTGGTCCCTGTTTTGGTCATTTCACACTAGTAGCGATCAATGCTTAGAGGCGACGGAGGCGAACGGTATGACTAACTAGAGGTGACGACGGAGACCGGGCGGGGTGGGGCCTGTGGAAAGAGAGGTTAAAGCAGTTTGAATCTGGGGACAGGAGTTGAAGCAGTCACTCGCTGTGGGCAGGCGGAGAGAGCGAGAGCTAGGAGCTAGTGAAAAGGAAGATAAAGGGGAGCCCTGAGATGAGCGCAGGGAAAAGACGCAGCGTAGAGGGGGCCCTGACCTTGGATCTGCCATGTGTTTTGTTTTGTAGCCAGTATGGTCTGTCTCAGTGATGTCTCCTGCTACTTCTCCCTCCTGGAGGGTGGCCGGCCAGAAGACAAGCTAGAGTGTGAGTTTGCCATTCCGAGCAGGGAAAAGGGGTGGGGAGGGGGAGGGGGAAGGGAAGTATCCCCCAGACCCCCTTTCCTCATTCCTTGGGGTTTCTAAAGGCCAACAAGGGTGCACCAGAGAACAGGTCTGTTTCCTCTGTTCTCCTGGACTGCCTACACATGCTTACCTCCCCATTCCACCCTTCCCGGTCACTCCAGTTCCCGAGTCTTACATCCCCATGTAGGTGGCCTCGGATGTTCGTGGTGCATAGAAGTGTGTGCCGTCTCTATTCTGTTTACCAAGGCTGGCATGCATGGCTGTTTTCCTCCCTTTTTGTTTTATTTGTATGTGACAGGGTCTCACAACGTAAGCCATCCTGGTCTCAAACTCTCTACCCTCCTGAGTCCTGGAATGGCAGGTTACAACCTGGGCCTCCAGCTGTCCAGCTGTCCTTCTGCTCATCTGTTCTATCAGTCTTATTCTTTTGGTTGTTTGTTTTGTTTTGTTTTGTTTTTTGTTGTTGTTGTTGTTTGTTTTGGTTTTTCGAGACCAGTTTTCTCTGTGTAACAGTCCTGGCTGTCCTGGAACTCGCTCTGTAGACCAGGCTGGCCTCGAACTCACAGAGATCCACCTGCCTCTGCCTCCCGATTGCTGGAATTAAAGGCGTGCACCACCATTGCCCAGCTATCAGTCCTATTCTTTTTTTTTTTTAAATATGTATTTACTTATTATGTATACAGTGTTCTGCCTGCATGTGTCCCTGCAGGCCAGAAGAGGGCGCCAGATCTCATTACAGATGGTTGTGAGCCACCATGTGGTTGCTGGGAATTGAACTCAGGACCTCGGGAAGAGCAGCCAGTGCCGTGTCTCCAGCCCCTCTGTTCTATTCTTAACTTCCAGCTCCTTCCATATCTCTTTATTTCTCCTGTTTTCTGAATACTCAGGGGCTTTTGTTTTAGTTTGGTTTTTGTTGTGTTTTTCGGTTTTTTTGGAGACAGGGTCTCACTATGTATCCCAGGTTGGCCTGGAACTCACTAGAGATCTGCCTGCTTGTACCTCCCAAGTGCTGGGATTACAGGCCCTTACGTGCCTGGCCTTGGAATGAATTCTTTAGCTCTCTCTCTCATAAATTGACTGGGTTCCTCCAAAACTTCACAGTCACCTTCAAGCTGTACGACAGGGACAGAAACGGGATCCTGGACAGCTCGGTGAGTTGTGGGACCCATGCGCTGGGTAAGGGAATCTGTCCGTCTGCCAGTGCTCTTACTCCCGGACTTCCCCAGGGTCGCCAGAAGCAGAGAAAAGGTTGAGGGTGTAGCCCAGTGGCACAGTGCGTGATCGCTTAGCATACACACGACCTTAGATTCATCTCCAACACTACCCTTTCCCCAGCAACAATAACAAAAGAGGAGACAAAGGAAGAGGTGTCTAGATTCTTAGCCTGCTAGGGCTGAATATGAAAGTAGTTCCCAAGAACTTGAGCTCTAAAAGAGAAAAAGGCTGGAGATGTGAAGCATTCGAATATTTATTATTTACTTGTCAGAGAACAAGAGGTGAATTTGGAAGTGGAATCCAGGAGCCTCCGATGTCTAGAGATTTGAGTAGTGGTGATAGAAAGTTGCTAGTTCTGGCTTTTACCCTCTTTGCCCCAGGAAGTAGAAAAAATCATCCTTCAGATGATTCGCGTGGCCGAATATCTGGACTGGGATGTGTCTGAGCTGGAACCGGTAAGGTAGTCTGTTCCTTTCTTTGTTACACTCTCTTCCCCAGGGTCCTACATCTGCCTCATGCCATCTCTGACGGGCACCTAGTTCCCTCTGCCAGAACGACGGTGCTGGGGGTCGCAAGGGACAGTGGAGAGGTGTCTTGGGGGCCACTCAGCGAAAGGCTTCTCTTGGTTCCCATTCAGATTCTTCAGGAGATGATGAAGGAGATTGACTACGACGGCAATGGCTCTGTCTCCCTGGCCGAGTGGGTCCAGGCTGGGATCACCACTGTGCCGCTGCTTGTGCTCCTCGGGGTGGATATGGTGAGTGGAAAAGATTTGCAAGGATGGGTCAAGAGCTGTCTCGGGTTACAGTCACCAGAGGACCAGAGATTAGCCGTCTAAGAAGTTGGCCTCCTCTGTGACCTCCTAGACTATGAGAGATAATGGGGAACATATGTGGAGACCCAAGAGATTCTCCAGACCAGTCTACTGCAACCTGTGCGAGTTGAACATTGGCCTTGGCAAACAGGGACTGAGCTGCAACTGTGAGTGATGATACCCGGGGAGTATGGGAAAAGGGAACCCCAGCAATGAGTGGGGACGTGATGTTAAGAACTCAGAGAAACAAGGATTTGAATTTTAGGCTCTGACATTTGATCTATATGATCCTGCAAAAGCAACATAACTTTTATTTATTTATTTATTTATTTATTTATTTATTTATTTATTTATTTATTTATTTATTATTTATTTGGTTGCTTTGAGGCAGGGTTTCTCTGTGTAGCCTTGGCTGTCCTGCAACTCACTCTGTAGACCAGGCTGGCTTTGAACTCACAGAGATCCGCCTGCCTCTGCCTCCAAGTGCTGGGATTAAAGGCGTGTGCCACCAATGCCCAGCCGCAAAGTAACTTTTATTATGAATTATTATTATTTGTGTGCTGTGCTCAGATTCATACCCAAGTCTATATGCCTTTTTCCTTTTTTAAAAATAATCATTATTCTTTTTTTTAAAAAAATGCAGTAACAGCATCCCTCAGTTGTAGGGAGGAGAATCGGGAGTTACGGGCTAGCCTCAGCTACAGAGGAAGCTTAAGGTCAGCCTAAAGTACAGCCTGTCTCAAAACAGACAAACAGGTTGGTGAAATCATCCAGTAGGTAAAGGCACTGTTGCCAAACCTGATGTCCTGAGTTCAGTCCCTGGATCCTATAATGGAAGGAGAGAACTGACTAGAGAGTTGTCCTCTGAGCTCTACATGTACGTTGAGGCACATGCATGCCACACACATAAACAAATACAGTAGACACATTAAAGGGGGGCATTGTTGTTTTGCAGTACATCAAAGACTCAATTATTTTATTGAGACAAGGTTTCACTCTGTAGCTTTGGCTGGCCTGGACTCTATGTCCGTTCCAGCCTAGCATGGGGACAAGGTAGAGACAGAGAGGAGGGGGCATGTGCATTTTTAGGAGAGAGACAAGGCTTGCCCTTGCAAACTTTAATTCTCTACCACAACCTGGCAGCGAGGGTTGCATGTTTTGTTCCAGTAAGCGATCTTTCCTCACTCCCAAGAAAGGAGACGAGGGGAAAGGCCACGGCTGAGGCTCTGACCTTCTTCCCTCTCCCCAGTCTGTAAGTACACTGTTCATGACCACTGTGCCATGAAGGCCCTGCCTTGTGAAGTCAGCACCTATGCCAAGTCGCGGAAAGACATTGGTGTGAGTGACCCTGTGCCCGATTCATCCCCACACTGCCAACCCCATCCCGGCCTGGTCCCTAGCCTCTTTGCTCCCCTCCCCCCACCCACCCAAGACCCTCCCAGACAAGGGCCTGCCTTCCCCCCCTCCCCCTCAAGGTCCAGACACACGTGTGGGTTCGAGGAGGCTGTGATTCTGGGCGTTGTGACCGCTGCCAGAAAAAGATCCGAATCTACCACAGCCTGACAGGACTGCATTGTGTGTGGTGCCACCTGGAGGTCAGTTCAGGGGCTGTGTCCCTCCAGGCTGAGACCCAGAGTCCTCCTCTCTTATTGCCAGTTATTCTTGCTCCCGAGGGCTCTCTTTCCTGTCGGGACTTTCAAGCTGAGAACTGATAAAAAGTCTCCCGCGTGATTTGTTCTCCTTTTGTGCTCCCAGATCCACGACGACTGTCTGCAGGCTGTGGGTCCTGAGTGTGACTGTGGGCTGCTCCGGGATCATATACTGCCTCCTTCTTCCATCTACCCCAGGGTCCTGGTAAGACCGTCAGGCCGCAGCTGGGGAGCGACAGGAGCATATCCCCGATTTCCCGTGCACACACCTCTACAGAGAACACCTTCGGTCTGATGTGTGGTTTTGTTTCTCACTGTGTGACCCTGGCTACCATGGAACTTGCTGTATAGACCAAGCTAGCCTGGAACTCAGCTCTGCCTGCCTCTGCTCCCCCCTCAAGGGATGGGATTATAGGATAGGTGTGAGCCACCCTTGTAGCTAGAGTTTTCCTGCTTGGCCCACAGTCAGGACAAATCTTTGTCACCCGCCAGTCCCACAGCCGCTCAGACCCAACCAAGTAAACACAGAGACTTATATTGCATACAAACTGTATGGCCGTGGCAGGCTTCTTGCTAACTGTTCTTATAGCTTAAATTAATCCATTTCCATAAGTCTATACCTTGCCACGTGGCTCGTGGCTTACTGGCATCTTCACATGCTGCTTGTCCTGGCGATGGCTGGTAGTGAGTCCTCCTGCCTTCCTGTTCCCTCAATTCTCCTCTCTGTCAGTCCCGCCTATACTTCCTGCCTGGCCACTGGCCAATCAGTGTTTTATTTATTGACCAATCAGAGCAATTTGACATACAGACCATCCCACAGCACACCATACTCAGCCAGAGTGACATTCAGAACAGAGAGCCAGGACCGTTAGGGTCCGAGTGAGACCCTCTCCTTCGATTCCCGGATAACCCACCTTTCCGTCCCCTTCTTTGTTCCCCTCCCAGGCATCTGGACAAGACCGCAAACTGAAGACCACAGACGATACAACCCTCTGCAACGTTAAGGCTCTTCGGGTACAGGGCTGAGGGTCTTGGGCCTAAAGGTCATGCCAGCGTTTGATCGGAGCCTTCTGGGGAGGGGCTGAAGTAGAAAGTAGGGGATACCTGCTGTCTAAAAGGTCGACCTTGGTAGAGGAGGAGGGGGAGAGGAAACAGGAGGAGAGGGGAAGCGTCTTGGGGGGTGCCAGTCCCATGGCTCCGAAGGACCCGCCTTTATCTTTGACACAATCCTGCATTCTTTACTTTCCTCCCCCCGCAGATTGACCCTGTTCCCAACACCCACCCACTTCTAGTCTTTGTCAATCTGAAGAGTGGGGGGAAGCAGGGGCAGAGGTGAGGAGACAGGAGAGGGAGGGTCGGTGTGGAGGGAGGGAGGGGGTGTGGAGGGAGGGACCCTCTGGGGTAGGACGTTCAGGCAGAGTTCGTGAAGATGGAGTGCCGAGTGTCGTTCCTGTCACCCACTCCACATCCCCTTTCCTTTCACACAGGGTGCTGTGGAAGTTCCAGTACATGCTAAACCCTCGGCAGGTGTTCAACCTGAAGGACGGTCCAGAGCAGGGGTGAGTATAGGCGTATAGGAGGTGAGACGCTGTATCAGAAGGTGTGAGGGCTGTGGGGGGGTATGTGTGTGTAGTGTGTGTGTGTGTGAGGTATGTGTGTGGTGTGGTATGTGTATGAGGTATGTGTGTGGTGTGGTATGTGTGTGTTTGTGTGTGTGTGTGGTGTGTGTGTGAGGTATGTGTGTAGTGTGTAGTGTGGTGTGTGTGTAGTGTGTAGTGTGTGTGTATGTGAAGGATGTGTGGTGTGTGTGTGTGTGGTATGTGTGTGAGGTATGTGTGTGGTGTGGTGTGTGTGTAGTGTATGGTGTGGTATGTGTGTAGTGTGGTGTGTGTGGTGTGTGTGTGGTGTGTGTGTGAAGGATGTGTGTGGTGTGTGTGAGGTGTGTGTGTGTGTGTGAAGGATGAGTTATGGGGGAGGGTGTTTGGGCAAATCAAAGCCAAGGAATGGTTTCGGGTGTCACCTTTAAGGAGGTCACCTCCGAGCTCACTAACTAGGCTGGCCTGGTTGACCAGTGAGCCCAGAGGTCCTCCAGCTCGCTTCCCTGGCAACTTTTTAATGACAACACACACCACCATGTCTGGCATTTTTTTGCCAGCCTCTCAACCCTGGAGTCTTTGGACAAGGGGGAACTGTAACAGGCCTTCTTTTGGGCCACTGACCAGCTCCCAAACCATGACAGAGACTTGTTATTAGTTACGAGTGCTCAGCCTTATGCTTGTCCTGATAGCTCTTAAAACTTAAATTAACTTGTTCCTCTTCATCTACCTTTTGCCTCAGGGCTTTTTGTCTTCCTTTCCTTCTGTGTTTCTGACTGTCACTGCTTGCTCTGTGGCTGGCCGGCTGGCCCTGGGCGTCTCCCTCTTTCTCCCTCATTCTCTCCTCTCTCTTCTCTCTTGTTGTTCGAGCCTAGATCCCTCCTACTTATTTTCTCTGCCTGCCAACCCCACCTATCCCTCTCCTGCCTAGCTATTGGCTGCTGAGCTCTTTATTAGCCCAATCAGGTGCCTTAGGCAGGCAAGGTGGAACAGCAACCCATCTTCACATAACTAAGCAAATGCAGCACAAACAGATGTAACACACCTTTGCATAAAGTGATATCCCACAACGGGAAACAGGGTCATAGGAATGAGAGACAAGATGTGACTCATCTGTCCAGGACCTGGGTAAATTCCAGTTATCCTTCTTCATTTTCTCTCCTCCCCTTTTATCTCAGGCTCAGATTTTTCAAAGACGTTCCTCAGTTCCGGGTATTGGTGTGTGGCGGAGACGGCACAGTAGGCTGGATTCTAGAGTCCATTGGTCAGTGCAGGGGCAGGCTCCCTCGGGGCAGGGGATGGGGGAAGTGGTGCCCCAGGGCCGGCTCCCTCCATCCTTCTCTTCACCTGCCTCCGCAGACAAAGCCAACTTGCCCGTGGTGCCTCCGGTCGCTGTGTTGCCCTTGGGCACTGGAAACGATCTGGCGCGTTGCCTAAGATGGGGAAGAGGTAAGTGGTCAGGGGGGTTTTTGCTGGGGCACGGGGAAGCTTTAAAAGAAAGACCCAGGGCTGGAGAGACGGCTCAGCGGTTACAGGCACCGACTGTTCTTCCAAAGGACCTGGGCACAATTCCCAACACCCACACGACGGCTCACGACCTTTTCCAACTCCAGTCCTAAAGATCTGACTGCGGCCTCTGTGGGTTTCTTTGACATTGTGCTTGACGGTGATAATTGTCGTTATCTGAGGCAGAGTCTTACTGTGTCCGGTACGGTCTCAAACTTCTGGACACATTTTCCTGTCTGGGAATGAACTGGGGCCCGACACAGAAAGGCCCCGGACCTGGCTCCCCTGTGTGAGTGTAAGATTCAAATGTGGGTCTTTGGGGAGAGAAGCTATGAAGGAATGGCTTCTATGAGGGGTCCTGTAACAAAAGAGAGTGAAATTTCAGAGGCTAAGTGAAGAATTGTAATCCCAGCCCTTAGGAGGCAGAGGCAGGCGGATCCCCGTGAGTTGGAGGCTAGCCTGGGCTACAGAGCGAGTTCCAGGACAGCCAAGGCTGTTAAACAGAGAAAAACTGTCACAAAACAAAACAAAATAATAATAAGAAAAACAGTTAAATAGAGAACTATGTATAAAATACTGGTTTTGGCAAGAGTCCTAAACAATCTTAAAAAAAAAAAAAAAAAAAAAAAAAAAAAACTTAACTGTAGCTAAAGTTTTTCTGGTCCTGCCTGGCCCAGGGTCAGGACAAATCTCTCTCACCCGCCAGTCCCACAGCTGCTCAAACCCAACAAAAACAATAAATACTTAATAGTAAACAAATTAATATAGATATTTCAGATACACATGCCCAGAAAGTTAACAGTTATAAGCTACTCCCTGAAGTTTTGGGGTCTGTTTCTCCATGCTATTCTGGATACACACCAGTACAGAATCTTCTCATCATTTTCTTTTCTCCCTTCCTTTTGAGACAGATCGTTGCAATGTAGCCTTGTGATCCTTCTGCCTCAGCCTGCCAGGTGCTGAGATTACATGGATGTGTCAGCATGCTCAGCTTCTGTTTTGTTTTACATTTATTTAATTAGTGGCAGGCAGGATGCCATGGTTACATGTGGGTGTCTGAGGGCAACTTGCAGGAGTCGGTTCTCTCCTTCTAATATGTGGGTCTCAGGGATCGAACTCGGGTACTCCGGCTTGGCGGCATATGCCTTTACCCACTGGGCCATCTCACTGTTGCCCTGTGTTGTTTTATTTTATTTAATATATGTATTTATGTGCATGTATGTGCCCACACACAGTTTTATTTTGGTGTGTGTGTGCATATGTGTGTAAATGCAGGTATGTGTGTGCCACAGCATGTGTGTGTAGCTCAGGACAACCTCCAGGGTGGACCCTCTACCACTACCTTTGAAATCTAGGGCCTCTTGTCTTTTTTCCTGATGGATTTGCCGGGTTAGCTGGCTTATGGACTTCCAGGTATTCTGTATCCAGCTCCCAGCTCCCCGAGGAAGCCTTGGGAATACAGCACCCATGCTGCTGTGTCTAACTGTTCTTGGTTCTGTATTTTCCAACTCTGGTCCCCATCCTGTGGGCAAGCTTTTTATCCCCTGAGCTTCCTTAGCCCAGCACACATGTGACATTTTAACAAACTCACAAGGTCAAACTAGACAGATTGTTCCAGGACTTTCTTCATTAATTATGTGTCTTGACAGTCTTTCCTTATTATTGTATTTTATTGTTTCCAATACCTACATCACATTTTGTGGCATAGATTTTTTTTTTCAGTTTTTCGAGACAGGGTTTCTCTTTGGTGCCTGTCCTAGATCTCGCTCGTAGACCAGGCTAGCCTCGAACTCACAGAGATCCACCTGGCTCTGCCTCCTGAGTGCTAGGATTAAAGGCGTGCACCACCACCTCCAGGCTTGAGACTTGGTGTAGCCTTGGAACTTGCTCTGTAGACCAGGCTGGCCTGAAACTCATAGAGATCTGACTGCTTCTGCCTCCCGAGTGCTGGAATTAAAGGCATGCGCCACCACTGCCCGGCCACAATCAGAATTCTTAACCACTGAGCCATCTCTCTAGCTCCTTAAAACCGTTTTTTTTTTTTTTTCCTGGAAGTTGTTGGTGCACGCCTTTAATCCCAGCACTCGGAAGGCAGAGGCAGGCGAATCTCTGTGAGTTCGAGGCCAGCCTGGTCTACAAAATGAGTTCCAGGAGAGACTCCAAAACTATAAAAAGAAACCCTGTCTCGGGGGTGGGGGTGGGGGGACGACGCTGACTGTGGACACAAGTTCAATTCCCAGCACCCACATGGCAACTCACAACCATATGTAACTCCAGTTCCAGGGGACCCAGTGCCCTCTTGTGACCTCGGTAGGCACTAGGCACGCATGTGGTATGCAGACACATATGCAGGCAAATCACCCATACACATAAAGATTAATAATGATAAAACAAAATAGCTAACTAAATTTAATGCCACAAATTTACCTTTTAGTTTGTGTTAGTTTGTGCCAGAAAGGATTAGCTAATTGTATTTACTGCAAATGATTTGCCCTTAACTTTGCCTGTCTAGTCTGAAGTACCAAGTTGCTGGTCTGTTTTGGGGTAGGGAGGGGGTTGTTTTTGTGTTTCAATTTTGAGAAGGTCCCACTGTGTCATATTGGCTGGCCTAGATCTTGATACATCGACCAGGCTGGCCTCAAACTCTTAAGAGATCCGACAGCCTCTACCTCCCAAATGCTTAGATTAAACACATGCACCACCATGCCTCGCCTCTGGTGGTTTTTGGCTCTGCAGTGATAAGAAATTTAATGAGTGCTAATTAGTATTTGGAAATTTCAAGCTGCCTCCTTGAAAGTCTGCCTCCTTCCCAATTCTGTTCACTCCTTGTCCACTACAACATTTTGGTTAAAAAATTGCCAAATTACCTTCTAAAACATGAGTAATCTACTTACGCTAACAGCAAATGAGAGTGCCAGTTTATTAATAAGCCCATTAATCGTTACTTTGATCTGATAAGCAACACAAAGTTAATGGTTTTAAATTTCTTCTGATTATAGTAGCATTGAACATCTTCAATAGGATATTATTGGTATTTCTTCTTCTGTGTTACTTTTTTGTTATGGGTTTCAATGCACTGATCTGTAAATTTGTTTTGGCTTTAATTTTTGTTTTGTTTTTGGATTAAACCTCGGACTGTGCACAATGCGGGGCAAGCACTACAACGGAGCTATGCCCCAGGCTTTTTAAGTATTTTCTTTAATGCTGGGGAATGTAATCTGTTACAGGTGATTTTTTTTTCCAGTTTTGAATTGTTGTTTTTCGTAGTTTTTTTGTTTTACATTGCTGGGGATGGAATGTAGTTCTTGCACATGATAGACACATGTTCTACTACCAAGGCATGTCTTGGTCATTCTCCTGTTAAGCTTGTGTGTATTTAACCTAATTTTAAGTTATTGTTGGGCGGTGGTGGCGCACACCTTTATTCCAGCACTTGGGAGGCAGGGACAGTGGGATCTCTGAGTTCAAGGCCAGCCTGGTCTACAGAGCAAGTTCCAGGACAGCTAAGGCTACAACCCTGTTCCAAAATCCAAAAATAACAAATTTTATTTTTATTTATTTGTTGGCAGATTTTTGTGGGGTTGTTGTTGTTGTTGTTGTTTACTAGAGACAGGGTTTTCTGTGTATCCCTGACTGTCCTGGAACTCACTCCGTAGACCAGGCTGGCCCCGAACTCAGAGATCCGCCTGTCTCTGTATTGGTGAAATTATTAAGGCCACTCCACGTAGTTAAAAGGATATTTGTTTAATGGCATAACTCACAAATTAAGGGATAGGTAGGTCGCAGGGTCTAGGGAAGGTGTATCTCAATCCAGCGGTGTTCTCCGGAGCTCTGCTCGGTCCATCTCCACCGTTCAGGGTCCCAGGAACAGAGAGCCCTCGCCCATCCAGCTCTCGGGTCTCCAGGCGCCTCCCCTGGCCCCGCCTCGTAGGCGTGACAGTTGCCAGAGTCTCAATGGGGGTTGGAACTTCCAGATCCAAGCTGGAATGGCTACCCACTACACCTCTGCCTCCCAAGTTCTGGATTAAAGGCATGTGCCATCACTGCATAGCTATGTTTTTGTGTCTTGAGGATGGCCTTGAACTCCCATGTAGCCTGGGACGGCCTTAAATTGTCAGTGGTCCTCCTTTGGCCTGCCACATGCTGGGATTGACATGAGCCACCCCAACCTGCTGTCACCCATCTTTTCCAGCCTTTTCCTGGTTTGTCCTTCACTATTCAAGGTGTATTTGGAGTAACGTCTGTCTATGCACCTACCCTGGGGATGTTAATTTTCCATAACAGGGTGGAAGATGCTGACTTTACCATTGGCTCATGGAGCTTGGGCCTCTTGCCCTTTCACTGGCAGAGGCCTGGGGGCGAGGGTCCTCGGGAGTCTGTGCAGGTGGGCTCAGCGTAGGCTCTCTGAGGTTCGGGGACCCGTGCAAAGATGTCTTCTCCACCCCTAGGTTACGAAGGTGAGAATTTGGGGAAGATTCTCAAGGACATAGAGATAAGTAAGGTGGTGTATCTCGATCGATGGTTACTGGAAGTGATACCTCAAGGAAATAATGAGAAGAGTGATCCAGTCCCCTCTCAAATCATCAATAACTACTTCTCCATTGGTGTGGTCAGTGGAGTAGGGTGGGGGAGAAGGGAGAAGTGTGGGCGAGGCTGGAGGAGAGCAGAAAGGAAGAGACACAGGGAAATTGGGAGTTAGGTACATAGTGGTGTGGGCTGCAGGAGGCACTGGAGGCACGCTCTACTCCAGAGCGGGGGGAGGCATAAAGAAGAGGGGAAGGGTGGGGCGGGAGAGGAAAGGGAAGAGAACTTAGTAGAGAAAGACCTCTGAACGGGGAGGAGTCTGGTGCCTAAGATATGCTTGTAACTCTCCAGGATGCTTCCATTGCTCACCAGTTCCACCTCATGCGAGAGAAATACCCTGAGAGGTTCAACAGCAGGTGAGGAAAAAAAAAAAAAAAGAGGGGAGAAGGGTGGCCCAGTGGTTATCTACACCCAAGCCTGATGACCTGAGTTTGACCCTTGGAACCCACGTGGTGGAAAGGGGGATCTAACTCTTGCAGGCTGTCGACTGACTCATGTATGCATGAGTGAGCGTACACACCAAATGCATAAGATGTTTAAAAAAAGAGAGAGAGCCGGGCGGTGGTGGCGCACGCCTTTAATCCCAGCACTCGGGAGGCAGAGGCAGGCAGATCTCTGTGAGTTCGAGGCCAGCCTGGGCTACCAAGAGAGTTCCAGGAAAGGTGCAAAGCTACACGGAGAAACCCTGTCTCGAAAAAACCAAAGAGAGAGAGAGAGAGAGAGAGAGAGAGAGAGGGAGGGAGGGAGATGGGATGGACACTCAGTGTCAAGACTGGATTTGTGCCAGGCGTGGTGATGGCACACGCCTTTAATTCAGTACTTGGGAGGCAGACACAGGAGGATCTCTGAGTTCCTGGACAGCTAGGCCTACACAGAAGAATCCCGTCTCCAAAGACTGGATTTGTGACCAAATTTGACACCAAAGGCTATTAGATATAGTCAGAAACACGCGCGAGGAAACACCTGAGCCAAAGCTACTGCCGTCCCCCCCGGAGTTGGGAAGCTGGCACCTTTTCTTGTCACTGTGTAACGGTCTCTTCTCTTCTGGGCTTTTTGTTGGGGCTGATGCAGAATGAAAAACAAGCTGTGGTACTTGGAATTTGCCACATCTGAATCCATCTTCTCAACATGCAAAAAGCTGGAAGAGTTTTTGACAGTTGAGGTGCGTATGAAAATACCCACTGAACCCACAGCTTTTCAACTTTTTTTTCCACGCCCCCCCCCCCAGGGTTTCTCTGTGTAGCTTTGGAACCTGTCTGGAGTTGTTCTGTAGACTAGGCTGGTCTCTGCCTCCCGAGTGCTAGGATTAAAGGCGTGCACCACCACCACCACCACCACCACCACCACCACCCAGCTTCAACAGGGTATCACATTGTAGCCAAGGCTGGCCTGGAACTTGCAGCAATCCTCCTGCCTCAAAGCCCTAAGTGCTGAGATTACAAGTTTTTCATTTCCTACTCAGGAGCCCTTGGGAAAGTCACACATGTGTGGACCTATATTTATTTGATTACCCAGCTCTCCAACCCTGACTTGCCAAGTTCTTAAGAAATACTAGTCCCTGGGCTGGTGAGGTGGTTCAACAGGTAACCAGCTGATGACCAGAGCTCAGTCCCCATGACCCACATAGTGTAAGGAAAGAACTAACTTCTGCAAATTGTCCTCTTTACTACACAAGCGCACATACATGTCCCCCCATCCCCCACATACAGACAAATAATAAATACATCTGTTTTTATACAGGGTCTCTCTTATGTAGATCTGACTGTCCTGGAGCTCAATATGTAGACTAGGCTGGCCTCAAACTCACAGAGATCCATCTGCCTGTCTCCCAAATGCTGGGATTAAAGGTATGGGCCACCATCCTGGGCTAATAAATACATTTCTTAGGTGGCACAAGTCTTTAATCCCAGGACTCAGGAGGCAGAGGCAGGTGGGTCTCTGATTTTTCAGGCCAGCCTGTTTTACAGAGCAAGTTCTAGAACAGCCAAGTGCTATGCAGAAAAAAAAACTACTATCTCAAATAACAATTATATATATATATAAGTGTGTGTGTGTGTGTGTGTGTATTAGGTCTTTTTTTTTTTTTTTTTTTTTTTTTTTTTTTTTTTTTTTTTTTTGCTTTCTTCTATTGCACACCTTAATCCCAGCAGGAGCAGCCACATTTCATGACAATGTTATAAGGTGAGAATCTACGCCCTCTCTAGCTGAGTTCTGTCCCTCTCCCCTCAGATCTGTGGGAAGCCGCTGGATCTCAGTGAAGTATCCCTAGAAGGCATTGCAGTACTGAATATCACCAGTACACATGGTGGCTCCAACCTCTGGGGTGATACCCGGAGACTTCATGGGGATACCAGTTCAATCAACCAGGCATTAGGGAACGTGGCCAAAATCATTACAGACCCCGATATCCTGAAAACCTGTGTGCCAGGTGAGACAAGTGCCCTCGGAGCTAAAGTGGTCGGAGCTGAGGGAAGAAAGGTGTGACGTCTTACAGGAGAACCTCTCCTTTCTACCTTGAACCCCCAGACATGAGTGACAAGCGGTTGGAAGTAGTAGGAATAGAGGGTGTCATTGAGATGGGCCAGATCTACACCAAGCTCAAGAATTGTGGACATCGCCTGGCCAAATGCTCCGAGATCACATTCCGGTAAGGAGGGCTCCAGCCAGGGCTCCTGAGGAAAGGAAGGTGGTGGTGTATGGGAATGGTGGGAATCACTTTCTTAGCTCTTCCTCCATGACAGAAGTTTCAAAGCCAACCCGAGAAAGCCAGAGTTTTAATGTTTTGGTTGGTAAGAAAAATCTCAAACATCTTCCTTGTTGACCTCCCACAGGACCACAAAAACGCTCCCCATGCAAGTTGATGGGGAACCCTGGATGCAGGCGCCCTGCACGGTGAGTATTGCCTATGCCTGCAGAAGCTGGACCCCCGGGCTCCGTGGAACCTGTCTCCATTCTGCAGCTTCTTTACTTCCTCCTGGTGCCCCTGGTCCCCTGGGCACCATTCTTCCCAAACTCTGGCTCCTCAGTACCCCAGAACCCTAATGTCTCAGCCATGAGGCACCAGGACAAGCTTCCAAATATGTTTCCTTCCCTTTCAGATCAAGATCACCCATAAGAACCAGATGCCTATGCTTATGGGCCCAGCCTCCAGCTCCTACAATTTATTTGGCTTTTGGAGTTGAGGATGCACTCTGCCCTGCGCCCACCTCCCTGGTCCTGGAGATTTCCCTCTATGCTCTGTACATTGCCGCCACATGCTCCTGTCAGCCCAGAAGGATGTTTCTCTCCTTCACAGTATTTATTACCCCGCACCACCTCACTGTTCCCACAGACACGTCCATACCAAAAACACATAACATTGAAAGTGCCTCATCTAATAAAGTGTCTTTTTCCATCATTGGGAGATCTGCTAAGTGAGTGATACATCCCTTTTTATTACCTTCACCCCTTTAGAGACAGATTGAAGAGAAAACAAAACAAACAAACAAAAACCCCTAGCGCAAGGTTCTGAGAATTTATTTCCGGGATTGGTCGTCTCCAAGGGAAGACCGCAGGAAACGCATAGCATCGTGAGGGTACTCAGACCTGCTGCCCGCTGAGGAGCGGACTGTTTTCACCGATGCGGCGGCGAGTGCGGAAGACTGGGGGCAGGCGCAGCCAGTGGGTGCGGCCGTGCGGCATTTGGGAAGCAGGGTGAACTGAGCCCTGCTGCGTGAGTCTGCGCCTAGCATGGAGAGAAGGGGAAGTGGTCAGCAGTGGCATCCTGCCTGTGCACATCCTGCATCCCAGGTTTATGGCCGTGGCTGTGGTTCCTTCCCCTCTCCCTTCCCCTACCTAGTGCTCATCTACTCTTGTCTCTCTAGCCCCTGCCATCCATCCCCCCTCACCCCTATAAATGTCTCCACTTTGAGGCCCTTAGCATCTCTAGCTAGCTGGGGAGTCTGACATCCGCCTCACCCCAACACCTCCCCGCTTCTGGAGACACGGTCTTACCATGTAGCTCTGGTTGTCCTGGAACTCACTCTGTAGACCAGACTAGCCTCAAACTCACAGAGATCCGCCTGCCTCTGCCTCCTAAATGCTGAAACTAAAGGCGTGCGCCACCACATCCTGCTGAATCTACCTTTCTCATTGGTGAATAACTTGCTTCACCCCAACTGCCCTGGTTTTGTTTTTAACTTTTATTTACTTGGAGGGGGGGCAGCCCATACCACGGTACACACGTGGAGGCCAGAGGGAAATTTTGGGGAATTTGTTCTCTCCTATCCTATGGGCACCAGGGATTGATTCCAGGTGGTCAGCCTTGTGGCAGGTGCCTCCCCACCAAACCAAACCTCTGACCCACTCTTAATAGCAACCACAGCCTCACATCATCAATTGTTTCGCTCCCCAAGAGGCCTGCCCACATAGCTTCTAATACCATTAATCGTCAGACATTTAAAGCTACTTCAAAGGTACCACAGGACTTCCCCACCTGGGCTCTCCAGGACACCATGCTGTCACCCCTGAAGGAAGGGTGGGTGGTGGTGATAGTGGATGAGGACCAGGATGGCAGGGCTCTTACCTATAAATCAGAGATGCAAGGACCACAGCCGCCAACCCCAGTAAGACACCTACAAGCAAGGGAGCCTGCCCGAGGCCGCCGCCTTGACCTGTGAGCAGAACCCCAGATGCCGCCTCAGTGTCTGTCCGCGCCCAGCTGTCCTCTGTCCACTCCCGTTCTCCTAGTTCTTGTCTAAGTACCCACCAGGAACAACAATCTGGGTGCTGGCCACTGCCAGGCTGTTGGCGTCAGCCAAAGACACATTGAGGCAATAGGTCCCTGAGCCACCTCTCAGCACCTGGTGTAGGACCAGCTGGCAGTCTGGGCTTGGCGGCACAGGCTGGCATAGCCTCTGGGCAGGGGGCTGGCACCCTGCTGATGAAATGTCCACACAAGCTTCCTTGGGTAGCCTGAAAGAGTGTGAGGTTGCATCAAGAGATCTGAGAAGGGGCAGAACAACAGAGAGAAAGACAGTCATTCCAAAGAGTTCACGGGGCGACCAGCAGGACACTCACCCGCCCTGACAGGACACAGTCAGCTCAAACGCATCACCCTTGCTGGATGGCACGGCCTGCAGGATCTCAGCGTTTTCAATACCCTCTGCAAGGTTGCAACTTTTTAAATTAGTATTCTTCTACCAAGACCATACGCAAGAAAGCCCAAGGGATGCTCTTCCAATACTGTCTCTGCCGTTGGAGTATTCTCAAGTAAGTTCTCCCAAGGTATGCCACTACTACTGCCCGGCCCAGGCGGCTTATACCTCCCTTCCTCAGTCTCCAACACAGGCAAGACTCACGGACAATGTCCAGGGTGAGGGAAAAAGAACCATATCGATACAGAACACAATCCAAGGGAACTTGTCTCTTCACAAGCATTAAGGTGTCTGTGCCATCCGGTAGAGGGGCAATGGATCCTGTCAGGAAAAGATTTAAGGGGGCAAAGTCAGGAGATAGCACTCTCTTGGAGACAGAGACCAAGCAGGCTTTGCCCCAAGTACAGCCAAGGCTGCATGCTCCCAGAGTATGTGGGCTTTGAACCAGCAAAGATCTGGTAGGTCTCGTTTTATATATAAGGAAGCTATGCTAGAAAGGGAAAAAAAAAATGCTGTTTTTGTTTGTTTGTTTTGCCCACATAGTCAGGGAAAGAGAACACACACACACACACACACACACACACACACACACACACACACAACTCCAGGGCTGGAGAGATGCCTCAGTGGTTTAAAGTACTGGTTACTCTTGTAGAGAAACTGGGTTTGATTCCCAGCACCCACATAGTGGCTTATATCCATCTGTACCTCCACATCCAGGGGAAGGGACCTGATGCCCTTTCTGGTCTCCATGAGCACCAGGCACACAAGCGGTACATAACAATGTAGGCAAAACACCATACACATTAATTTTTTTTTAATGAAGAAAAAAAAAGAAATGACCAAAAAAAAAAAAAGTCTCCAGATATTTATCATGTCCCACACTGGGCTAGGTCTTGGACTAGACAGCTGGCCTGTGTCACCCCATTCAGCATCAGCTCTCGCTCATTTATTTTGCTTCGCAGGAGGAATTCAGGAGTGGAGGATGGAGAATCAGTCTGTCAGAACCTGAAGCATCTCTGCATTTATGCTTGAACAGGACATGTGATAGAGCTTTGTGAATGACCACAGGCTGTCCCCTTGGCTTCCTAGCCGTTATCCTTGGAAAGGGGGGAAAATCCAGCTCACTCTTCCCCTGTGACTTGGGGTTGGGGGGGCGGGAATCTCATTTCCTGAACGCTACATCTCTTGCATGCACTTGAGACAATCTGGAGGCTTTAGAGCTAGTGAGAATTCCGAGGCGGCCACAACGCTACAGAAAGGACTGGTGAGGCGTCTGGATCTTGGGTGAAGACTTCAGAGTAGAGAACTGACAGATAACCCACCTCCTGGAACGTCATTCACGTGTTCTTACCTGTGGAACTTTCTGTAGGCAGGAATGGGCTAGCATCGGGACCCTCGGGTTCAGGGGTGGGTAACTCTTCAGTGGTAGTTCCCGCCAACTCCGTGGCCGTTGCCTGCGCAACTGTGGCTCCAGAGGCCCTTGTGGGTATGGTACCTACACCCTCTACGGTTGACATCTCTGCCACGGTGGTGTCTAGGACCGCGGAGGTCAGCCGCTGCTCAGAGGTGGTCGTAGCTGTGCCCTCTGCGGTTGGCATTTGTACAGCTGTGGTCCCAGAGGGCTCAGTAGTTGGCATCCGGCCAGCTGTGGTCCCCCCAGCTTTTGCAGTGGTCCCCTGTCCAGATGTGGTCCCGGGTGTCTCCGCAGTTGGCATGTAGCCGTCTGTGGTACCTGGGACTGGGGAGGAGCCACAGGAAACCAGGGGGATGGCAGCCTGCAGGACCACCTGGGCAGTGGCGGAGCCGGACTCCAGATACGTGTGAGTGACCTCAGCTGCCCGAGAGATCAGGGCCCCAGAGCCGTCTCCAAAGTCCCAGGTGAAGGAGAGGTCAGCCTCAGCCAAGTAGCCGCTGGGATCGTGCAGCTGAAGGGCAAAGAGGAGCGGCTGGTTTCTCAGGAAGCGCTTGTTTCCTCCATCCAAGGCCCGCAGCTGGGACACACTCACGGAGAAGGGGACCTGGTCTGGGGTTGGAGCCAGAAGAATTAAGAGCCGAGCCTGAGCCACACCTTCTTCACAGCCACGTTCTCCACACACACACACACAAAGCTGGCTAGCCAGGTCTTTGTCTCTAAGGCCCACGTTTCTCTGCCCAGGTCTCTGTGCCCCTCCCCGCGGAAGGTTGGACATCCCTTCCTCTTTCTTGTCCAAGCCAGCCTCCCTACCTCATGCCCTCTGCCGGCCTGGCCTTGTTCCTCTCTAGGCTCTTACCGGTAATGGTGAAAGCCGAAGTGGAGTGAGCAAGGGGCACGTAGCTCTGGGCCCCTCGTCGGTGGTACACGGTCACTTCCATGGTGTGGGTGCCCAGCCTCGCGTGGCCTGTTGCAATGCTCAGCCTGGACACTGGGCCCCCCAGCACTTGCCAGTATTGTCCTGAGAGTTTCCGAGACAAAAGCAGAGAAGTGTGGGGGGGGGGGGACGCAACTGGTTAAAGAGGACGGAGAGGTACGGTTTGAAAAAGGCTCCAGAGAAGGGAGGTTGAGGATTCCCTCCAGGTGTTTGGAAGGGTGGGTTGCTTGGGTAGGATTATATTGGGAAGGGGTGGCTAGGAGGTCTCACCCCAGGTCTTCCAAACATAGACAAAGCTTCTTCTTGGAGGCGGAGGACCAGACGGGCAGGGTCCACCATCAGGGAAGATGCAGGCATCCTCAGGTTCCTGTGGATACACTGGCTGTCCTCCCCACACCTGGCTCCCTGGAAGGTAGATAGAGTCAACCTCAAGCCCGGGCATTCTTTTGTGCGCACTCAAACTCCTAAAATAGTTCCTAGTGGAATAGTACTGTAGAAGTACTCCTTAGCTGGAACTACGATCTCCACACTCTAACCCACATGGGATGGTAGTTGGAGAGTGGGGATGTATGGAAAGCACAACCTGAGACTCACATGCATATCGAACATAAATAAAAGACTGGCTAGCCTTAGAATAAAATGTTTACAATGGCTCTCTTGAGATTAAGAGCAGCAGCAGCTAACATTAAATATTTACTGTAAGTCCATGCAACCCTGCTGAGCGCTTTGTTTTTATTTATTTATTTATTTATTTATTTATTTATTTTGGTTTTTCGAGACAGGGTTTCTCTGTGTAGCTTTGAGCCTTTCCTGGAACTCGCTTTGGAGACCAGGCTGGCCTCAAACTCACAGAGATCCGCCTGCCTCTGCCTCCCGAGTGCTGGGATTAAAGGCGTGCACCACCACGACCACCACCACCCAGCTTTATATAGATGAGCCTGTTTTCATCTTGATAATAATCTGTCAAGGTGCCACACCCACTTTATAGGCAGGAAAACAAACTCACAGCAACTTACCCATCCAGGGTCACATCTAGTGATGGATTAACATGTAAGCCCATGCAACTTCAGGAATCTGCTGTTCTCTAATTTGGAAACTGATTTTATCTGCATTTTCTAATTTTAGTGCAATAAGTATATACTACATTTTATATATTTACAGTATATATTGACTGCATTGAATATAAACATAATTTTTTAAAAGAGTCTATGAGGGATAACGGTAAATGGAATAGCACTTGACAAGCATGTGTGAAGGCCTAGGTTTGAACCCAGTACTGTTAAAAAATAGAAGAGGAACCGAGTGGTGGTGGTACATGCCTTTAATCCCAGCACTTGGGAGGATCTCTGAGGCCTGGTGTACAGAGCGAGTTCAGGACAGCCAGGACTACCACAGAGAAACCTACCTCGAAAGAACAAAAAGAAGAAAAGGAGGAGGAGGAGGAGGAGGAGGAGGAGGAGGAGAAAGGAGGTTTTCTCTGGGTTTACTGGAGATACCTGGGAATCTGAGCCCCCGGAATAAGGTTCAGGAGGTACTGAGAGAGGTACTAACCATTGACGATGGTGTTGTTGGCCCAGATAACCTGCCCATCTGGCAGTACCTTTTGACCTTCAGGGAAGTGTAGGGTAATGGAAAAGGAGGCATTTGCACCAAGCAGCGTAGGTCCATCATTTCTGACCTTCAGAGACACCTGGCCACCTGGGAAGGGAAGCTGCATTAGCTGAGAGGCTGGCTTCTCCTCTCCAAATCTCTCTGCCAACCTGCTTCACTTTAACTTAGTCCTTACTCTCTTCCTATCCAGTTCCCACCGTGCCTTTCCCCAGAAGATTCAAATCCTACCTCTCCAGCAGTCAGGCCCCTGCACCTCTGTCCACTCAGGGTACAGCTGCCTGTTCCAGGCATGAGTTCTAAGTTGCCGTGGGACACCAAGCCAGTCCTGGTTCCTGGATCCTAAAAGGAATGTTCCATAAGATCCTAGGATCTACCACTGGTTGAGGTATTCTCAACCCTCTTCTTAAATTTTCTTTAAATGCTTTTATTAAAAATGTTTAGCTGTGTGTAGTGGTGCATACATTTAATTCCAGCACTCAGGAGGCAGAGGCAGGAGGATCTGTGAGTTTGAGGCCAGCCCGGCTTACAGAATGGGTTCCAGAACAGTCAGGGCTACACAGAGAGACCCACTCTCAAAAAAATTACAGAAACAAAAAAAAAATTTGTGTTTTGTTTTGTTTTGTTTTTGACAGAGTTTCTCTGTGTAGCTCTGGCTGTCCTGAAATTTGCTCTGTAGACCAGGCTTGCCTTGAACTCATAGAGATCCTCCTGCCTCTGCCTCCCAAGTGCTGGGATTAAAGGCACGCATCATCACATCCAAAAAGCTTTTTAAAATTTTCATTTATTTAAATTATTTATTTCTGTGTCTGTATGCTCACGTACACACACGCACACACATGCACACACACACACTAGACCATGGGGTATATGTGGAAGTTGGATAAATTTAATTAAAGCTTGAAAAGCTTATGGTACTAAAGATTGAGCCCAGGGTTATAAGCACATTGGGAAACACTTACTTTTTGTTGTTCCTCTGGCTGACCCACACTGTGAGAAATGAGGCTGAGGAGATGAGTTAGAGCAGTGGTTCTCAACCTCCCTAACACTGGGACCTCTTAATACGCGCTTCATGTCGTGGTGACCCCACCCACAAAATTATTTCTGTTGCTGCTACTTCATAACTGTAATTTTGCTACTGTTACGAATCGCAATGTAAATATCTGTTTTCCGATGGTCTTCGGCGACCCCCGTGAAGAGGTCATTCAACCCCCAAAGGGGTCAAGACCCACAGATTGAGAACTGCTGGGTTAGGGACTTCAGTTCCAGTCCGAGGTGTACAACCTTCCTTCTTTGCAGGTAGTTGGTTTTCAGTTGTTGTTGGTGGTTTTGTTTGAGACAGGTCTTCTGTGTAGCTTAGGCTAGCCTAGAATTCCCCATTCTCCTGCCTCTGCCTCCTGAGTGCAATCACAGATGCTACACACCTGGTGCTTTTCTGTTCAGATTTGTTTTGTTATTTTGAGACAGGGTTTCTCTGTGTAGCTTTGGAGCCCTTCCTGGAACTCACTCCGTAGCCTAGGCTGGCCTCGAACCCATAGAGATCTGCTTGGCTCTGCCTCCCGAGTGCTGGGATTAAAGGCATATGCCGCCATCGCCCAGCTTGTTCAGATTTTTTTTTAAAAGAATATTCATTCTTGCCAGGCAGTGGTGGCACATGCCGCCTTTAATCCAAGCACTCAGGAGTCAGAAGCAGGTAGATCTCTGTGAGTTCAAGGCCAGCCTGGTCTGCAGGGCTAGTTCCAGGACAGCCAAAGCTACACAGAGAAACCCTATCTTGAAAACCCAAATATATTATATATTGTTTTCTTATGTATGTATATATATATATAATATATATTATATATTGTTTTCTTATGTGATTGTTTTGCCTGCATATATGTCTGTGCACCAAGTACATGCCTGATGACCCCTGAGATCAGAAGAGGACATCTGATGCTCTGAGTCTGGTGTTACAAACAGTTGTGAGCTGTCATATGGATGCTGGGGATTGAACCCAAGTCCTTTACAAGAACAGCCATTGAGCTAACTCTTCAGCCCTTCAAAGTTTCCGTTGTTTTTTTTTTTTTTTTTTTTTTTTTTTTTTTTTTTTTTTTGAGACAGGGTTTCTCATTGTAACAGCTCTAGCTGTCCTGGAACTCACTTTGTAGCCCAGGCTGGCCTCGAACTCACGGCGATCCACCTGCCTCTGCCTCCCAAGTGCTGGTATCAAAGGCATGCGCCACCACTGCCCAGACAGAAAATTTTTTTATAACATGGTGGTATTTGTATTTTAAAAAGGCCACTGTGGCATCAGGAAATGGTGGTTCACAAAAGTAATCTCAGTCCGTACTCAGGAGCCTTTGGCAAAAGACTCACCATGAGGTTAAGGCCAGCGTGAACTACATAAAAGTTCCAGACTAGCCTGGTCTACACAACTTTGTCTCAAAAGAAAAGAAAAGGAGAAGGAGGAAGAGGAGGAAGAGGAGGAGAAGGAGGAGGAAGAGGAGGAGAAGGAGAAGAGAAGAAGAAGAAGAACAAGAAGAAGAAGAAGAAGAAGAAGAAGAAGAAGAAGAAGAAGAAGAAGAAGAAGAAGAAGAAGAAGAAGAAGAAGAAGGAGACGATCACTGTGGCAAAAAGGAGGGAGGAATGAGTAGACCCAGGTTGGAGGTGTGGACAAAGCAGACATGATTATTATAATTAAATTGAGTATAGTGTCTCATGTCTGTAATCTTAACACTCAGAAGACAGAAGCAGGAAGATCACTGCAAAGTTGGAGGCCAGCCTGGTCTACATAGTAAGTACCAGAACAGCTGGGGTTACACTGGGAGACCAGAGCTAAACGTATATCTGACAAGAGAAGAACTGTAATGGGCTTCCACATCCCTTCACCCAAATCCGACAACTACCCGCATTTTGATACATTTGCTTTATCCTTATTAGCTGGTGTTTTTGTCTATGTATTCAGAAGAAATTCTCAGGCAAGCGAGATGGCTTATTAGGTAAAGACACTTTCTGCCTAGCCCGACAACCTGAGTTTGATTCCCCAGACTCACGTGGTAGAAAAAAAATAATAATTAAAGTCAGTGTTCAAAATGTAAGCACAGTACC
The DNA here is from genome assembly GCF_049852395.1 of Peromyscus maniculatus bairdii. Classification (NCBI taxonomy): domain Eukaryota; kingdom Metazoa; phylum Chordata; class Mammalia; order Rodentia; family Cricetidae; genus Peromyscus; species Peromyscus maniculatus. Next base: position 41,850,438 of record NC_134869.1, read on the forward strand.
TTAAGAGCCTCAGAGGTGTGGGTATGAACCGGACATTTCCAAAATACATTAAGGCACTTAGCAAAAGAGGAAAAAAAAAAAAAAAAAAAAAAAAAGGCTGGCAGCACAAACCTGTCTGTGATTCTGGCACCCAGGAGGGAGAATCAAAAGGATCTCCTACGAAGTGAGTTCAAGGCCAGTCTGGGATACAAGGGACCCAAGGAATGAAAAACCAACCAAACAAAATCCCTGGAAATTGCAGTACAAATGAAGAAGCCAGAGCAGGGAACTTTCTAGAAGTTTGTGAGACCAGGGATCCAGAGAGAGAAAAGGAGGCTGTGATATGATATGATATATGATATGATATGATATGATATGATATGATATGATATGATATGATATGTAGGATATAGTATATATACTGTAGTATAGCAGAAATTGTCCTTATCCCGATTCTAACGTCCACGGGGAAGCCAGAGATGCTGCTGGGGGTTGGTCTGTGGTCATCTCAGAGAGTGTTCGACCACTGAAGCAAGAGCAGTCATAAGACATACCATTCTTTTCTGACTGCCACCCTCCCTCCTCAGCAGCACGGGACATTCCAGACCCTCTGGCCACCCTCAGCTCCCTCCCCTTTGCTCCTGTCACGAGGCCTCAATCCCCCAGAGTCCTTTCATGTGATGCTCAGCTGAGACCCTTCTGCTTGTCTCTCCCAGCCCTGGAATGTAAGGCCTGGGCCATAGTCATCCACACCCACCCAAGTGCAGAAGGCGGCATCAGCTAGGTCTTATTGGATACCACATTCTCTTTCTTTCCACCTTAAATCTACCACAAGCACTGAAGATATTATGTCAAGGATCTCCCATTCATTTTACCTCCGTGGAGCCCCCGTTCCAGCTGCCTGTCTTAGGAGGCCTCAGAATTACTGCTGTGCCTTCTTGTCCCTTGAGTCAGATAGGAATACTTCCATGCTCCATCCTAAATTTCACATATAAAGCTGGGCGCCATGGTTTATATCTGGAATCCCAGTACTTAGGAGGTGGAAGCATGAGGATCAGGAGTTCAAGGCTATCCTTGTCTTGAACAAATGAAGCAAACAAAACTATATCCTCACCAAATCAAATAGGGCAAGCTTGAAATATTGACATGTCTTGTTAGAAGGGGGAAACCCCGAGCAGGTGTTCAACATGGCACTTGCCCCTGACCACCCATGCACACGCTTACCTTCTATGGCCCCCACAGCCAGCAGAGCACCCAGCAGGAACAGAGGGAGAGAGCGTCTTGTTGGCACACCCATCCTGTTCTTCCTTTCAGCAGCCAAAGGTGCCAGGGGGGTGGGAATGAACCCCTATATAGAAAGGGGTTCATTTGCATAGCCCTTCCTCCCATCGCTCTAGAGGAGGGGAAACCTGGGAAGCAGGAGAGGGCCAGAACTGATTTCAGTCCCTGGATGCTCCATTCTCGTCCCACAGATCAGTGACAGTTTCCAGCTCCACTAGGGTCGCATTCATCCTGACACACACACGATCGTTCTGGAAAGTTGACGGATGGGCAGCCACAATTCACATACTTCACAGTCACGATTCAGCAAGAGAGCAAAGCCATGAATTGAGTCAAACCACGCAGCTCCTTAAGACAGCAACAGCTCCTTTATTCAAAAGCAGTCCCAAGGGGCTGGGAGTGTAGATTCCCAGCCATAAATCAACAAAACCAACCAACGGACCACGGACCACTAAAACAGTGAGACAGGACTAAGCTAGGCTGAGAAACGACTTTGTTATCTAGCCTAAGAATCTTTTACAATAAGAGCCCTGGCACACAGGAGGCAATGCCAGACGGACCTTTGCTAGTTCGAAGCCAATCTGATTTTTTTTTTTTTTTTCAACGCATTCCAGCCGGCCGGGGCTGCATTAGGAGATACTGTCTCAAAAAAGGGGGTAGGAGTGCTGGAGAGACGGCTCAGCAGTTAAGAGCATATGCTGTTCTTGCAGAAGATCAGAGTTCGGCTCCAGCGCCCAAGCCTGTCGTGGCGGCTCACAACCGCCTCTAACTTCGGCTCCAGACGATCTGCGGTGGAAACCTAAACACAGACACGCACGGATGCACATAATTGAAAATAATATATTTATTATATATTAATATATTAATATTATTAATATATATATACACATTTAAAGATTCCTAGGTTTCTGCTTTTTAAAGGAGGTTCTCTTGGCTTAGGTAAGATTTAATCTCACTTAAGGGGTGGTGAAAACTGTGAGCGAAAGGTAAGGAAATCCGCAGACCAGGGACGACACCAGTTCCGGCCGGCGGAGCCCACACCAGGAACCGGGGGAAAGTCGCGGTGCGGCCCGCTCAGTTCGCCCGCCCAGGGCGGGGAATCGGCGGCGGGAGCGCGGGGCCCCGCCCCGCCCTCGTGACGCCGACCAATCGGGAGGCTGGGAGGCGGGGCCAGGGAAACGCGGGAAGGAGGGGCGGGGCCTCGGCGGGCCGTCTGGAGCCGTGGGGGGAGGCGGCAACATTGTTTCAAGTTGGACAAATTGTCAAGGGCTGAGCTCGGCTTGCGTTCCATCCCGAGCTGGGGCTGCCGAGCTCACCGGGGCCCCCAGGTCCTCCGCCCCGAGTGTCGGGCCCGTTTCCTGCAGGGTTCCCGGGCCCCGCTCCCGGGGGCCTGCGCCGCCTCGCTAGCGCTCCATGGAGAACTTCCAAAAGGTGGAGAAGATCGGAGAGGGCACGTACGGGGTGGTGTACAAAGCCAAAAACAAGTTGACGGGAGAAGTGGTGGCGCTTAAGAAAATCCGGCTCGACACGTGAGTGGCCTCCGGAGCCGGAACTCCTTTCCCGGGACCTCTTGACTGTCCGTCCCCCCCCCCCCCAGCCCCAACCCCAACCCCAACAGGCGGGTAGCCGTCCGGGGCCGGAAGGTAGCGGGGAGGGACTCCGAAGTGGAGGGTGTGTTGGCGGACGGTAGACGCTCGGGAGACTGTCCCGGGGCTGGAATTCAGAGAAAACTTTCCTCTCGAGCTCCACCCGGTGTGCCCCCCGATCTGCAAGCCCAGAGGCTTGGGAAGAGAGAGTCGGGGCTGAGGGCCGAGGCAGGGTCGGGGAGTGTTCATAGAGCTGGGTTATGTAGGAACAAGAGGATAATAGTTCCTTTCTGAATGGGGAGCTCTCCTCGCTGCTCCAGCCCCCTACTTTAGAACCCTCGCCCTCTTTCAAAAGAATGGCAGTTGAGACTCACTGGCCCTCTGGGGAGGCTGGGAGCTGTTCTCAACCCCCTCGGCTCATTACCTTTCCTCTGCTTCACATTCACCTGGAGGCTCCACTTACCTTCCACTGGAAAAAGAGGAAATAATTGACCTTAAATATGTCCAAAAGCCACACCCTGACTACCCAGGAATTAGCTCCTGACAGTACCTCCCTTTCAGACTTCCTGAGGGGTTTGGGGGAGATGGTATCTCCGTGAGAGAGCAGTGTTTGTGACCATATTCTCACCTCTGTTTTCCCAACCTCTCCAAGTGAGACTGAAGGTGTACCCAGCACTGCCATCCGAGAGATCTCTCTGCTTAAGGAACTTAATCACCCCAATATTGTCAAGTAAGTGTCAGAGATGGTCACCGAGATGACTTCTGTTTGCTTGGACTCACAATTTCTCTCCCTCAACTCCATTTCCTGGGCCTTCTCTTGCAGGCTGCTGGATGTTATCCACACAGAAAATAAGCTTTATCTGGTTTTTGAGTTTCTGCACCAGGACCTCAAGAAGTTTATGGATGCCTCTGCCCTCACTGGCATTCCTCTTCCCCTCATCAAGGTAATCCTCTTCAATTCCAGCCCACATATTTTGGGGAAACTAGAGGCAGGTAATTCGGGCTGGTAATGATTTATTTCAGCTTTTTTTTTTTCAGACTTTAGCACTTCCCACCCCACCCCCATCACATATTTATTTATTATTTATTTATTTATTTATTTATTTATTTATTTATTTATTTATGGGTTTTTTGGTTTTTTGGTTTTCCGAGACAGTTTTCTCTGTGTAGCTTTGGAACCTGTCCTGGATCTCACTCTGTAGACCAGGCTGGCCTCGAACTCACAGAGATCAGCCTGGCTCTGCCTCCCGAGTGCTGGGATTAAAGGCGTGCGCCACCCCCGCCCGGCTCTACTTCCCTTTATTTGTGTTGCTTTTCCTGCTCATTATAGTCATTGACCGTAGGATGGACACAAGAATCAAAATTGAGCTCCTGTGAGTCAACCTAGGCAGATCAGATAACACCCAGATAATGGCGCTGAGGGAAATTGGTGGGTTCCTCCAAAAAAATTTCCCACCTGTGATGTGGGAGAAAAACCAGAGCGGGGTTCACTGCTGGAGCTAATGGATGCATCAGCAGGTATATATTCAGCACACAGTTATCTAACACCTTCAATGTGCTAGGTGCAGGGTTTTGAAAGGGTTGCAAAAATTGAGTAATATCTGGTCTTTATCCTTGACAGGCTGAAAAATCCAATGAAAGAAGTAGCTATTAAAGGTGTGGTTATGTTGTAGCTATGTGTGTTAGCTCATGCTTGTAACCCTAACACTCAGGAGGCGGAGGCAAGAGGATGTAAGTACAAGGACAGCCTAGGCTACAGAGTTCCAGGCCAGGAAGACACTATCTTAAAAGCAAACAGGGCTGACAAGATAGCTCAGCAGGTAAAGGTCCCTGTCTCCAAGTCTGATGACCTGATGACCTGAACTCCCCAGGTCCCACACAGTACGAGAAAACTAACTCCTGCAAGTTGCCGTCCGATTTCCTCATATGCACTGGGGCATGCCCCCTCCCCCCAACAAATAAAAATGTGATCTAAAGAATGAAACAAACCCCCCCCCCCAATAGTGGCGTTATCTTCTAACATAGTTAAGGCTTTATTTCATTTTGAGGGCAAAGAACAAGTTGTGTCTGTTCACTGTGGCGATTGAACAAACCCCCCGTCTCTCCTTTATCAGAGCTATCTGTTCCAGCTACTCCAGGGCCTAGCATTCTGCCATTCTCACCGAGTCCTACACCGGGACCTTAAGCCCCAGAATCTGCTGATCAATGCAGAGGGGTCCATCAAGTTGGCAGACTTTGGACTAGCAAGAGCCTTTGGAGTCCCTGTTCGTACCTATACTCATGAGGTAAGTCCCTCTGTGATTTTCTTCTTTAAGAACCTTGGGAGATGTTCATAACAGTATTCACAAATTACCAAAATACCAGGGCAGGAGTTCCTTGGTAAATGGAATCTCTGAGCACCCAAGGGCCTTTTTTGTCTTCTTGATTTTTCAAGACAGGGTTTCTCTGTTAACAATCCTAGCTGTCCTTTGAAAAGGGCCAGGCTGGCCTCGAACTCACAGAGATCTGCCTGCCTCTGCCTCTGCCTCCGCCTCCCAAGTGCTGGGATTAAAGGCGTGCGCCACCACTGCCTGGCTAACCCAAGGGTCTTTACTTATTTATGTAAAGTGTATGAGTGTCTTGCTTGCATGTATGTCTGTACCACCATCCTGCCTGGTGCTCACAGAAGTCAGAAGAAAGTGTCTGATCCCCTGGAACTGTAGTTACAGATTGTTGTGAGCTGCCATATGGGTGTTGGGAATTTAACCTGGGTCCTCTGCATAAACAAGCCCTCTTAACCACTGAGCCTCTCTCTAGCCCTTAACCAAAGGGTCTTAGCACTGAATTCACACTATAAGGTTACCTATAATGGACTTAGATACTAAGCCAGGAAAGCTGGTTGGCATGCCATTTAAAATGTCTCAGATTTTTTTCCAGGAACATCCCAAATCTGGGGGTTCAGAATACATGGCTGGGGATAGAGAGATGGTTCAATAGTTAAGAACAAATGATGCTCTTGCAGGTGAACTGTGTTCAGTTCCCAGAGCCCATGTCAGGCAGTTTATGGTAGTCACCCTTAACTCCAGCTCCCAAGTTTCAGACACTTCCTTCTGGCCTCAGAGGGCACTGCACAGTTGTGTAAACCTACATAGACAATGCGTGTATACGCATTATTAAAGTTAAAAAATAATAATAAAATCCCTTGTTAAAAGAGAGCCGGGGAGGTAGAGCTGGGTTTTGCTGAACTGAGGGATGTGACCTTGTTGTCCTCTTGCTCCCCAGGTGGTGACCCTGTGGTACCGAGCACCTGAAATCCTTCTAGGCTGCAAGTACTACTCCACAGCTGTGGATATCTGGAGCCTGGGATGCATCTTTGCTGAAATGGTATGGAGGCTTGCCAGGTTCTCTCCAGCCCACTCTTGCCCACATCCAAGAGCAAAACCCATTTCTTGACCTGGCACCATGGCCCTTTATCACAGTGTTCTCTCAAGTGTCGCCACTATAGAGGTAGTTGCCCTGATACCAACTACAGTTTTAGAATATCCCTAAATAGATTTAGTTACCTAGTATATATCTCTTATCCCCCAAATGGAGCTAAATCCATTCTGTACCCATCAGCTGCTTGGCTTTATTTTTCTGTTTTTGTTGTTCTGTTTTGAGATGGTCTCACTATGTAGCCCAGACTGGCTTTGTAGTCTTCATCTTCTGCCTCAGCCCCGCTCCCCCCACTACCGTCTATCCCGTGGGACTGAGTTGACAGGCGTGAACCACCCCCTGGCTCCACCGGTGCAGCTGTTCCGCTTTAATCCTCAAAAATTTGGAAGAATGAATTCCATTTATTACAACAGGTGGCCCACAGGCCGCATGCTTCCAATGATATCTACAAATGTGGCCTCAACACAGAATCAAAAACTTACTTAAAACAGAGTGGGTTTTTATTTTGGTGGTGGTGGGACATTTTTGTTAGGTTTTGTTTTTTGACAGGGGTGGGGGCTTTTTGTTTTGTTGCTTTTTTGTTTTTGTTTTTATGTTGTTGTTTTTTACATTGCAACCAAAGTTTTCCTCCTCCCAATTCCTCCCCCTTTTTTTTAAAACTTGGTTTCATGGCATTTGAGCTTAACCTTTGTAGATGACAACATCATCTACAAAGTGTCAAAAGTTTGGACAGGTCTGATTTTTGTCTTCTTCATTAAACCTATAGACCTGTTCTTGGAAATAAGGAATTTAGGAAAGCTAAATGCATTCAGCTGATCCACATCTATCATTTTTGTAGACTTGGTCATGCCCTGCCCCCTCAACCTCTGGCTTTTCAGATCGAAGGATCCTTGAAGCCTAGCTTCATATGGGAGCTCTCATCCCATTGAATGCAACAGTGTGAAGACAGATCAGTAATATTTTTTTTTTGATCTTTCAATCTGGGTTGAAACTGCTGGGGGCTTGGAGACCATTAGCCTAGATATAGATATACATATAGAATGTGAATTTATCCGCCAGTACCTTACAGTTGCCCATATTCCTCTCTCGATTCATCAAAAAATATTTGTTAAGCACCTAGTGTGTACCCAGCACCATGCTAAGTGCTGTGGGGAACACAGAAGAAACGGAAGACACAGTCTCTGCCCGCTGTGCTCCTATCTAGAAGTGGCGGCATCACAAGGAGGGGGGATGACCGCAGTGTCTACCCCATACCCCGTGAGTGGCTTGGGATCCCTTTGCTACTTGTCAGTGGCACCCCAGACATTCACCCCCTCCCAGCCCCACCCAGCCTTGGGGATCTACGAAGCCACGGTTGGGGGAAGGAAGGAGGGGGCGAGGAGACAGATGAAGGGACTCCATTGTCTCAAGCTCTGTATGACCGACCCCATGAGAAGCCCTGGGGAGGGGAGTCATGGGGCCCTGCTGACCTTCCACTGCCTATGGGAGCCTCCTCTGTACAAGGAGCAGTGTTGACTGACGTCAGTGTGGGTCTCGGCCTTTCCTCTCTCCCCATTTCAGGTGACCCGGCGGGCCCTATTTCCTGGAGATTCTGAGATTGATCAACTCTTCCGGATCTTTCGGACTCTGGGGACCCCAGATGAGGTGGTTTGGCCAGGAGTTACTTCTATGCCTGATTATAAGCCGAGTTTCCCCAAGTGGGCTCGGCAAGATTTTAGTAAAGTTGTGCCGCCCCTGGACGAAGATGGACGGAGCTTGTTATCGGTAAGAGGCCGGAGTGGGTGCCTATATAACCCCTCTCCCATTCCCCAGAGAAGAGAAGCTGACCCACCGGACTCCCTTAGGATGACCCTCGTCTTTGATGCCTCTCCTAGGCTGGTTCAGAGAGGGGAGGAGGGAAATGAGAACTTGGTAAAACAACACCAGTTTCCGGGGTTTTGGGTACACCTGCTCTCTCTCCCCTGGTCCACTGCTACATCACTGAAGTCAGAATATATTTTTCCCTCCAGCAAATGCTTCACTATGACCCCAACAAGAGGATTTCAGCCAAAGCGGCCCTGGCTCACCCTTTCTTCCAGGATGTGACCAAGCCAGTACCCCACCTCCGACTGTGAGGTCCTTCCCAAAGCCCTCCTCACCCTTGGTCTGACTTGACTCTGGGCCTTTGGGACACACACAGGTCAGCCTTCTGCTCTTCTCTGGCTGTCTTAGCACTCACTTTTTCTCTTGGCCAGTCAGTTCTGGGGATTCAGAGGTGCAGGGAAAGATGAGACGAAAGGAAAAAGTTTTGGTATTAGATGCACTTAACCCGGCTTTTACCACCTCTCCCTCGTGGTCATTACCGAGGAGGATTGGTATTCAAAAGAAAACAAAACCGACCATTCTCTACCCCGCCCCATGTCAAGTTTTACCATCCCAGTCTTAGACTGTCATCATTGTTATGTCCCATGTTTAGGAAAACACACCCCGAGTTGCTGCTGCCACTGTTTTGTAAAGGCCAACCGATAAGCAGAAATCTCAGTTGGGACGTTTCAGAACCAAGCATCAGGGGTCTGTTTTAATGAGTTAGATTAAAAAAAAAAATAGATCCAAACAGTTTATACCTTAGTTTTAGTGTTTGGCCTCACCTGACAATCACGGAGGCCCATCTAGAGAAGCAGAAGACATGCTTCCCCTCAGTGCTGTCTACCTTCTGCAGGGAAGAAGAGTCAGGAGGGGCGGGGATTGGTCTCTTCACCGTGGTCTCACAAGGCGAGGTGAAAGACAATGGAGTTTTTCTTTTAGCAATTTTATTGTTTTCTGGTGCTGAGAGCTGCACCCAGGACCTGGCCCTCGCTAAGCAAATGCACCACCAATGAGCCAGATTTCTAGCCCTTCTTTGAGTTCCTCAGTTGTCAGAGGTCCCGGTGGCCACCTTCCTCCGAGTCGCCTGTCACTCCGTAGGAGTGGAAGTGAGGCTTCAGAAGTCATTTTGAGGACGCTGGTACTTCTTAAAGGCTTTGACCTGGGTAGGTCATTGGGGGAAATTTTCTATAAGAGAGTGGACAATTATATTTATATTTCAAGTTATAGTTTGGATATTTTAGTGTTTTTTTTTTTCTCTCTCTCTTTTTTTTTTTTTTTTTTTTTGTCAGTGTGGATGGATTTGTTACCATGTGCACTTTGGAATTTTGTAATTCAATTGTTCAAAGAAAATATTTCTTGTATGATTTTCTTCTCCCTCCACCCCTTGTCCTCCAGTTAATATTATTTGTAATTTAGTTTGTAATTCATTAAAAGAAATATTCTCGGTTGTATAGCGAATCTCCTTCATATTTTATCATTTATTTATTTACTGAAAGAATGGTGTGGGCAACAACCTGAATATGAGCCCGTGAGTGAGTGACCTCAGAGTCCTGTCCCAATGTCCTAATGTCCTAATGTCCGCCTATGCAGGACGTCCCCCCATGGTGGTTGTAAGGGCGAGCAAACTGCGTATTGTCCCCACTTGACCAGCAGGGAAACCGTAGCTTCTTTCCTACTTTTCCCCACCCACCAGCTAGCCCTTGCTCCCCCCTACACACACACACACACACACACACACACACACACACACGCACACGCACACGCACACGCACATGCACACGCACGCACGCACGCACATGAGTGGAGAACACTTTCAGTGTTCCTGTTATGGGCAACTTGGCTGAGCGGGCTTCAGGGGGCGTCACCCAACACCCCATTTCCCAGGAAGGAAGCTTTTCCCGTGTGTGTGTGTGTGTGTGTGTGTGTGTGTGTGTGTGTGTGTGTGTGTGTACATGTGTGTGTGTGTGTGTACATGTGTGTGTGTGTGTGTGTGTACATGTGTGAGTATGTGAGCGGGAGTGTAAGAGCGGCCCCTGCTCTGAACTGAGCCCCGGCTCCAGCCTAGCCTGCCCGAGGCCCTAGGAGGTTCAAGTGTCTTCAGACTACCCCAAAACTCCTGTTCCCTAATGCTCCGCTAAAAAGACCCTATGCGGGAAAGCTCCTGGTTTCGGGTTCTTGGGGGGTCTCCAGCCTCGGGGCATGGGTAAGGCCCGCTTGGAGCTCCCTGTGTTGGCCGGGCTGGTCTGGAACTCGCGGAGACGCTAGGATTGAAGACGGGGGCCACCAAGCCCAGCTCGTGTCAAACTGAGCCCTGGTCTCAAGGAGCCCAGGCTAGCCCGTGAGAGAGCATGACCTAGAACTCCCGATCCTGCCGTCACCTCCCCGGGCTGGGACTAGACAGGCACGCCACGCCACGCCCGGCCCAAAGCCTTTCCAGGGCTGCTTTCGCGCCCGCCTTGCCTGCCACTCAAGTTGGGAAACTTCCCAGGACTGGTTAGGATTTCCTTTTTACCCGCCTCCTTCGCTCACCTGATTAGATGTTTACGAGTCAAAAGGCGGGGGAGGGGTGTCACGGGTGTCGCGGTCTTATTGGCCGACACCGGTGCCTGTCAGTGCCGCACCGCCCTCTTCCTCAGGCTCTCTCTCTCTAGTGGCTCCTCACTCCGTCCATCTTCAAGGCCCCCCGTCTAGGTATTGGCTTGCGACTTCGCCAATCAAACCTCTCGCCGTTAGTGGTTGGTGAGAGCCCCCGAAGCCCGCCTTTCTCCCGAAGATTGGCGGCCGGGCGCGCACACGGCCCACCCTCCACGGGAGGCGGGTGATCTTGCGATTGGCTGGAGCCCTCGCCCCGGCCCGGAGGAGGCGGCGGCGGAGGAGGAGCAGGGGGCAGGAGGTTTGGTTGAGCCGCAGCTGTTTGTCTGTTCCACACAGGCTTGGGCCCGACGGGGGAGACGGAGCCCCAGGTACCGAGCTGATGGAGCCCGCGAGGGCAGAGGCGGAGGCGGTCCGGAGAGGAGCGCAGCCGGGGCCTGCAGCACGGGCGGGGCGGGCCGGAGCCGGGGCCGGAGAGCCCCCTGGAGCGGGCAGACGGGGCGGCCCCGGCAGGCCTAGTGGGGGCGCTGAGGAGGTGATCGGCAGGGCTGGGAGCCGAGCCGCCTAGTCGGGGAGGCGGCCGGGCGCGGGCACCCGCAGCCGGCGAGGACCCGGGCCGGCCTTGCTGGCCCCTCGGAGCCCCGCGGTGCGGAGGGAGGAGCTGGGGCCCGGGGCCCCGCCGGCGAGGGCGGGCAGAGCCCGTTTGGCAGGAGGTGTGGAGGGGTCAGCGCGACGCCCAGCCCCGAGGGTAGCCGAGGCGGGGTCTCCGGAGACGGCCAGGGTCGGGCGGTCGGGGCGTCGGGGCGGGAGGCATTCTTTGCGGGGAGGGCGGCTGTGGGAGAGGGAACTGGGGGCTGCTCCGGTTTGGTCTCGGTGGAGGGAGAGCCTGAGTCGATGAGGAATGCATTGCTGAGCGAGGTCGCAGTAGAGGGAAGTAGAGGCAGGCAGGGCCTGGTATCGGTTATGGGAACTTCTGGAACGATGGGGGGGCATGGCCCTGCGTCCTGGAGTTCCCTACTCTTAGATGTGGTGGTTTGAAGTTTTGGGGTACTCGAGGGGTAGGAATGAAGACAAAGGTAAAACCATGTTCTCCGTGGTTCCAGGTTCAGCACCCCTGCAACAACTTTAGTTGGCCCAGGCCTCATAGCTGGTCTTGACTGCAGCTTGCTTTTTGTTTGGTTGGTTGGTAGTTTTTTTTTGTATTGCATGTACTGAGAAAGAACTAAGAATTTGGGGGTGCTTTGTCCAGTCTTTCCCACTCCATAATCTGGTCTGGGTTGACTATTCTTAACTCTTCCATAAAATTGGGGGACTCTGTCATCTGCATGGAAAGAGGTTTAGCGACCCCCAGCCACCGAAAACATGGACCATGTTTGTTGAAACTTCTTTGAAGTTTCTGTGAAATGCTTGGGCATTTCCTAGGCAGTTAATGGAGGTCTCCAGGCCTGGACCTGTGAGGTGATATCCCTACGGGGATTTGGGGAAGAGTTGAGAAGTTCCCTCCCAGAAAGTTGGCATCCTTTTCCCTTGTCCACTTCTTCAGGAGGCACTTTTGTGTGATTAGCTAGTTAGGTCGAACTCTGAGGTATAGGACAGAAGGATTATAGAGAATGAAGATGGCTTTAAAATTTATTACGTGTGTGTGTGTGTGTGTGTGTGTGTGTGTGTGTATAGATTAGATATATCTATACACATACACACATATGCGAATATATATATATATATATATATATATATATATATATATATATATGAGAAGGGGGAGGTTTACTGGACCTGTCAGTTTCCCATATATCATCAGACCCTGTTGGTTTCTCCCTTAGGGGCCTACCTCCTCTTTCTTTTCTATACTAATGCTATTTATCACTGCATTTATTGCTATATTTACATATAAAATACATTTTACATATTTATATTTAATATAAAGTTATATTTAATTTTATGTGTATGTATGTGCACCATATGGATTCAGGAGCCCTCAGAGGTCAGAAAAGATATTGGATCCCCTGGAACTGGAGTTACAGACAATTGTGAGCTGCCATGTGAGCGCTGGGAACCTAGAACCCAGGTCCTCTGCAAGAGCAGCCAGTGCCCTTAACCACTGAGCCATCTCTCCAGCTTGTATCACTACATTTCTTAATTACCAAAGTAATATATACATATTATAAAATGTTTAAGCTCTACAGAAATAAAATCCGAGTCTTTTCACACATAACATTTCATTTAGGACGGTTAGAGATATTAAATAGGACTAACCTTTCTGTTGAGGGATGTGCCAGCAAAGATGGATTTTTTTTTTCCTAAATTCTGTTCTGTCATTCCACAGTATTCTCCTCTTGGGTGATACTCTTTTATCGTCTATCAAATTCAGAACAAGCATAGAGCTGTCTCCGAGTTATCATTTGCCTTCTTCAGTACACACTCACACAGTCATGCACTGGGTAGCCTATAAACTGCCCGAATACACGAACAAAACTTTTTAATGGGCAGGAAGGAAACATTAAGGAAATCACTTTGTTTGGGACAGTTACTAGCATGTCTATCAGAGTGAAGAATCTGAAACGCCCAAATTTTCACAGTATGTGACTGTTTCTTCCTTATCAGAGTGATGGTTTTGGAAGAGGATCTTGTACCCGGCTTGTTACAGTGACCCAAGAAATTCCCATATGTCTCTGAATTTTAAATTGGGTTTCCTCCAAATTTAGAAGTACAGGAGACTTTTCATACTTCTACCTTATTAATTCAAGTTGACTCTTTCGACCTTTTGAAGCCATCTAATGTGCTAATTTTACAGTGTCCAGCAAAACTTTTCTCACCTACACAGCCAGTCCTGGAGAAAACTGCTGGGTTGTGTGTCTGTGTATTCATCCTCTAATCTTTACCATCTTTAAACCCGGATCATATCCTGACCTATTCTGTGTGTCCCTCTGTGGGATTGTTGTGCCCCCCCTCCCCTTAGAAACTTCTTTCAGGAAAAGATCGGAAAGCTGGGCATGGTGGTACTTGCCTTTGATTCCAGCATTCAGGAGGCTAAAGCAGGGTCCTGAGTTCAAGGCCAGGCCAAGCTACACAGCACTGTCACTACTGCCCAAAAGATTTTTTTAAAATCTGGGTCCTAGGATTATAGCCTAGTGGTAGAATGTAGGATTAACATTTACCAGATCCTGGATACAGAGAGAATAAGAATAAAGGTTGTATCAGGAATCGTTCAAACTTAAGATGTAGATAATTCATAATGACTTAAAATAATTATTTTCCGCCGGGCGGTGGTGGCGCACGCCTTTAATCCCAGCACTCGGGAGGCAGAGCCAGGCGGATCTCTGTGAGTTCGAGGCCAGCCTGGGCTACCAAGTGAGCTCCAGGAAAGGCGCAAAGCTACACAGAGAAACCCTGTCTCGAAAAAAAACCAAAAAAAAAAAAAAAAAAAAAAAATTATTTTCCAATGGCTTCTGCATATTTAGGGAGCTAAAGAGTGGACTCAGCAATGCAGAATTTCAAACACAGACCTGGAGTTAGAATGTGTGTGGAGATGAGGGCTTTTTCTCGTTGCCCCTGACATGCCCCATATCTTCTCTTTGCTGCAGCACAGGGATTACCCCTTGGTGGTGTGCTTGTCTGGATGTGTTGTTATCAATTTGCCTTCTGAGAAGGAAGCGCAGATGGGTAGGAGAGGCATGGGACACCGACTTCCTAATCCTAAGGCGTTTCGGGGGGAGCAGTCAGTGGTATAGCTTGCCCAGCATGTGTGAAGCCAAGCATAACTGACGTGTGAAACAGTGAACTTCAAGTAAGGAAATGCAGTGGCCGTCTGGCAGGAAGGATGCTCTAGAGCCACACATAATCATCTCCTGCTTCCCAAGAATGTTTCAGGGAAGATTTAGTCATTTACTGAATAGTTACTGAAAAAGGAGCCGCCCAGATGAGTAAAGTAGACTTCTGGGCTGGAATGTAGCTTTGGTTTAGGAGTTGTGGGTACCTGGCTGTATGGTGGTATGACTTTCGTTTCTAAACTTGTTTCTCAGGCATAGGGGTAAACACAGGTATAATGACCCAAAGCTTTTTTAAAAACCTCGGAGAGTTTTGTTTTTAGGGCCTAGGGTTTGCCTTCGTGTTACAGAGTCACAGTGGGTGTGATTAGGCCTTTCGAGACATAGTAACAAGTGACAGGAAAAGCAGTCAGCCCGTAAGAACTACAACAGCATCTTGGGGCAGTCACAAAGCACCTAAGAGGAGGACTGTGTCTGAAGCCTGTCAGAAACTCCCTAAACTGAACTAAAATCTACCCGGTGCCACTGAAGGGGAGGAGTTGATTGGGAAGGGTTACTTTGGCCTTAATTTCAGGAGCACTTAATGAACAACTACTACTGCCCTGAAGATTTATGATTACATAATTAAAAAAAATTCCACTGTTTGAGAAGTTAGTGATTTAGCAGCGCAAACAGATATAACTCTGTAATAGAAATGCAGTGTTGCTGGCAGGGAGATGGCCCGGCAGGTGAAGGATTTGTCACTAAGCTTAATGAGGCAAGTTTGAGTCCCAGAACCCACAGAGGAGAAAAATCAACTCCCAGAAGTTGTCCTCTGACCTCCACAAACGTACTGTGGCATTCAAACACACACACATGTGTGCACACATGCACAACAAATGTTTAAAAGATTTTTTTTTAAAGAAATACAATTTTGATCTTCCTTTTTAAAAAATATGGCCGGACGGTGGTGGCACACGCCTTTAATCCCAACACTCAGGAGGCAGAGCCAGGTGGATCTCTGTGAGTTCGAGGCCAGCCTGGGCTACCAAGTGAGTCCCAGGAAAGGCACAAAGCTACGCAGAGAAACCCTGTCTCGAAAAACCAAAAAAAAAAAAAAAAAAAAAAAGTGTGAATATATACATACTTATGTGTATGTTGTATATATTATCACCATGTATATACATGTATTTGTGTATGTAAAAACAGTAAAGAATTAACACAGTAAAATGCAGCATGCTGACCAAGCTCTCTATCACTGAGCTATATTTCCAGCTCTTAGTTTTACTTTTTTATTTTTTTTTAACTTTTTACTCTGAGACATGGTCCCACTAGGTTGCCCACACTGGTTTTAAATTTACTACCTAGGCAGACCTAACCTTTTTAGAAATTCATTTATTTTTATTTTATGTGAATGGGTGTTATACCTACATGTGTATATGTATATACAAGCCTACCTGGTGCCTCTGTAGGTCAAAATAGGTTGTCTGCTCCTTACAACTGGAGTATACTTGTAAGAACCCAGGTCCTCAGCAAGAGGTCTAGTGCTCAGCCATCTCTCTGGCCTCTCAGTCTTGGTCTTAATTAGCTTTTCTTTGGGACTGTAGAGCAAGAATGAGTTTTGCTGTAGTAAGAAGATAATTATGCAGTTTCACAGGTGGATGTTTGTACTCAACCTTATAAGTTTGGGTTTTGCTAAGCAGACAGATTAAGGAATGGCATTCTAATCTTTCCCAGGTCAATAATAGGGAGTTAGCACTACCATGCTGATAGGCGATAAGCATGCTCTTTGCCTTTTGGAGGAGTACAGGGGGACATGGAGGAGGCAGAGCTCTTGAGCCAGTGACTCACGGGGTAATACTAACCAGCAGAATTAAAGGGCTGAGCTAAGTAGTGCAAATCTCAGTTCAAGATTTTGGTGATTTGGGTCTAAACCAGGTTGGAAAAGAAATGAAGGCGTCTGTTGGCTTCTGTCCCATCTTCCTTTGGAAAAGCTCACCAGGTCCCACAGATTGCCGGTGTCCCTGTCCAGGCAGGGCTGACACAGAGGAGGAGTGGTCATCCTGTGGGAACAGTGTGAGACTAGATCTAGGGAAAGCCTGCTTTCCTAATGTGTTTTCAGTTCCAGAGCCAGCACTTCCTGAAGCTGAACTGAGGCAGAAGCTCTATCCAGTGTACGCTCATATTTGTATTTTGGTACCCTCTTCAAGCTAAGCATTTCCTGATTCCTTGAGAAGTACAGTGGAGGGGTTGGGACTTCTGAAGACTTAATTTTGATCCTTAAAACTCATGTAAAAAAAAGAAAAAAAAAACTGGCACACACTTGTAATCCCAGCACTGGAGAGGTGTAGACATAGGAAGGTCCTGAGGCTCACTGGCCATCCATCTAACCTAGCCTAACTGGTAAGCCAGCAAGAGACCCTATTTCAAAAAACCAGATGGACAGTGCAGGAGGAGAGTCTCAGGTCACCCTCTGGTCACCATGCATGCTTGTGTACAGGTTCAGTAGAGCTGGTGTGGGGGTAACTTTAATCCCAGCACTTGGGAGGCAGAGGCAGGCAAATCTCAATTTGAAGCCAGCCTGGGCTACAAAGTGATTTCTTTCCTTTTTTTTTTTTTTTTTAATCCTGGCATGATCAGACACTAGATGGCCTGGGAATTGAACCCAGGTCCTCTAGATCATCAGTCACTGCCTTAACCACTGAGCCACCTCGACAACTACAGAGTGATTTCCATGCCAGCCTGTCTTCAGCATCGACAGAAAGTGCAGTAGAGCTGGGTGTAGTGGTTTACATCATAATCCCAGCGTCTGGGCAGCTGAGACCAGGGTATCACCACAAGTATAAGACTGTCTTGTCTCCAAAAATGTTTAAAAACAAAATACAGTAAAGGAAGGCCAAGTTGAGTGGTACATGTCTGTAATCCCAGCACATAGAAGGCAAAAGCAGGTGGATTTTTCTGTTGTTTTATTCCAGACAGGGTCTCTCTGTGTAGCCCTGGCTGTCCTGGAACTCACTCTGTAGACTGGGCTGGCTTCAAACTCACAGAGATATATTCTGCCTGCCTCTGTCTCCTGAGTGCTGGGATTAAAGGCCACTGCCCAGCTAACAGATGGATTTTGAGTTGAAGACCAACCTAAGATACACAGCCACAGCCAGTCTCTCAAAAAAAATAAAATAAGTTGGGGAAAAAAAGAAAGGAAAAAGTATAGTGGTATAAGGGGGAGAAATACTGTTTAGCTGGCTATACTTGAATTTCTTTAGAGATGGTTTCTTTTTATAACAGTTCTGGCTGCCCTGGAACTCACAGAGATCTGCCTGCTTCTGCCTCCTGAGTACTAGGATTGAAGATGTCAGCCACCACTGCCCAGCCTATCTGGCTATACTTAACGCCTGACAGATTGACTTACTTTACGAGCCTCGATGTCCTGACTTCTAAAGTAGAGGCAGACTGTCTGAAGTATGGATTGGCTCTTATCTGGGTGACTGGCCTTACAAGGCTGTCATTTCAGACTGAGCAGAGTGTGGTGGCCATGTACTGGGAACTCTTGTTTATCGAGAGATGCTAGACCTCTAGACGTTTTACATACTTAGTGTAATTCCGCTAAGTTGAAGCAAGTCAAGGGGACCTGAGGAATGCAGTCTTGGTCTAGTTGGGACTGGCAGGCTAAGAAACTTTTCCTGTTACATCATCGTGTCACTGCCCGGTGGTGGCCTGTGGACAGACCCCAATCCTCCCAAGTTAAGGGATGTTTCATATGCCCCTCCTGTCTGTGGAGCTGCCTGTTCTTTTGGTCTTTCCATGTAACCCTGCCTAGGCTAGAACTCAGGAGACCGGGTTGGCTGTCAATTTGTATTTTTTATTTTTTCAGACAAGATCTCACTATGTAGCCTTGGCTGGCCTGGAATTCACAGAGATCCACCTGTCTCTGACTCACCTGTGCTGGAATTAAAGATGGATGCCACCACACCCTGCCTGACTTTGAATTTACGATCCTCTTGCCTCTGCCTCCTGCGTGTTGGGATAACAGATAGGCACTGATGTACTCGGCTTTGTTGTTTGTTTTTTTAGACAGATTCTCACTCATTGTGTAGCCCTGATTGGCCCTGAACTCTCAGCATCCTCCTGTCACTGTCCTGACTGCCGGGGATCGTCTGCTTGACCCTGTAGGCCCTCAGCTGCACTTCTGAGGAAGTTAAACTTGGTTGCTTCTGCTCTGCATGGAAAGTGGCCTCAGGTTGGAAGGTGGTGAAGGTGAGGCACCTGCTGCTTTGCTGTGGGTGACCTCGTCTACCCTTGGACGTGTTTGTAGATCTTAGCAGGCAGCATGTGATACCCTTGACTGGAGAACAGCCCTCTCTCCAGGACCTTGTTCTAACTGTGAAGGAGGAAGGTGACACCCACCTCTCCAGCCACAGCCAATCAACCCTGGAGGTTGATGGATGATTCTTTACAGCCAGAACACTGTTACTTCTTTTTTCTTTGCCTTTAAGTGGATCATCTGCCCATTGTCGACTCTTAGCCCACTCCCCACCCCCCAAAAAAAACCCCACACAACTGAGAATGATGTCGCAGGCCTGTAATCCCTGAACTCAGGAGTCAGGCAGGGCAGCTTGGGCTGCATAATAAGATCCCCACTCAGAATAAATAGGGGAGGAGATAGCTCAGCGGTTCTGAGCAGAGGACCCAGGTTCAGTTCCAACCTCACAGTCATCCGTAACTCTAGTTCTGGAGGATCTGATGCCTATTTCTGGCTTCCAAAGGTACCAGGAATACATATGGTATACATACATACATACATACATACAGGCAAAACATTGAACACAAAATAAAAAGAAAATCTTTAAAAAAAAAAAAAAAAAAGCCAGACCTGGTGGTGCATACCTTTAATTCCAGCACTGGAGTGTGGGAAAGGGGACACGCAAGCACGCATGCATGCACGCAATTGTGTACAGGTGTCCATGGAGGCTAGGGACATTGCATCACCCGAAACTGGAGTTACCAGTAGTTGTGAGCCACCAGCATGGGTGCTAAGAACTGAACTTGGATCCTCTTGAAGATCAGTACATACCCTTAACTGCAGAACCACCTCTGCAGCCCCGAAAGTTTGGTTGTCTTAGGTTTTAATTAAAAACTTAACCTTTATTTTTATTTGATGTGTGGGTATTCTGTCTGCATGTATGTCTTTGTACTCCATATATACAGTGCCCTCAGAGGCCAGAGGAGGGTGTTGGATTCCCTAGACTAGAGTTACAGAGCCACAGTGTAGGTGCTGGGAATCAAGCCTGGGTCCTCAGGAAGAGCAACCAGTGCTAACTGCTAAGCCATCTCCGTCACACAGGGTAGTCTATGTAGTCTAGGCTAGCCTCGGTCTCATTCTCTTGCCTCAGACTCCCAAATCCTAGGATCACAGGCATGCGTGATCATGCTGAGCTTGAATCTTACATGTCTGTTCTTCTGATCTTTGAGACTAGTTATTGCATTTAAAAATGATGTTTTTATAATCATGATGAGATTAATGATGGTTTATAGATTGGGTTGCCCCTCAGTTACAGATTGCTGAGGTCACATATTGAAGTGAGAGGTAGTCTTTTCTAACCTAGTAGTTATTAATCTCCAACCACCCAAGGTTGCTTAGAGGCAAGAAAGTTTGGTGACCTGTGAGCTATTGCTTGACTTCAATCTCTGGGATAACAAGGACTCGGTGACCCAAGTGTTCTCAGGATTCTCACTCTCCCCCGTGCGCCTGCTGTAAGAATTCACTCTGTCTTAGTGCCGTGCTTTCATAGTTTACAAAAGAAACATTGAGGCTTAATGTTCTTCCCCTTGGATCATATGCTCTGAAATTGATAAAGTATGAGGGAATGACTAGAAACTTCGTGTGTGTGTGTGTGTGTGTGTGTGTGTGTGTGTGTGTGTATGCACGTGCACGACAGAGAGAGAGACGGAGGTCACCTAGACTGCTCTTGAAATATACGTGTCATTGCTTTATGTATTTTTAATTTTTTTATTAGATGTGTGTGTGTGTGTGTGTGTGTGTGTGTATACATGTACAAGTGCATGTAGGTCACGGCAACTTGTGGGAGTTGGTTCTCTCTGCCACATGGGTTGCAGGGATCAAGCTTTTGTTTGTCAGGCTTATGGACGAGGGCCCACTGAGCCACTTCACCATACAATTTCATTTTTATTTTATTTATTACTGTGTGAGGGTGTGCATGTGTATAATGTGTGTGAGAGAGAGTGCCATGGCTCACAAATAGAGATCAGAGACAACTTTTGGGTCCATTCTCTCCTTCCACTGTGGGTTCCGAGGATTGGACTCAGGTCACTAAGGCTTTTCCCCACTGAGCCATATCTCTGGCTCTTGCCATCTGTTTTGAAATTTAGACATATAGTTCCTTCTCTCTTCCTAGAAGGTATTGAATATGTACCACAGAAAGATGTTTTTAGAAATAATTCATTCTCAGATACCTTTTTAAAAAATACTTTTATTTTATCTTTTTGAGGCAGGATCACTTGTTGCCAAGGCAGGCCTCAAACTCAAATTCCTTATGTAGCTGACAGTGATCTTGACTCCTCTTGCCTTCACCTCCCAAGTTCTGGGATTGCAGCCATTTGCTACCTCACCCAACACAGATTTCTCAAATGTTTGTAGAACTCTGGAAATTAAAGCATATTCATTCTTGGTTATTTTCACCGGTCTTCCCCTCCCCAAACACACTTACTAGATAAACTGAGGTTCAGAAGCCTAGGTGGGAAACTGAAGTCTCGGTGGCTTGAGTCACAGCAGAACAAACGGCTCGGACTCACCCCGTGACAACGGCCCGACTTTACGTGCCGTGCCGGGTTGTTTTTTACCTTAGTGATTGCTCTATTACAGAAGCAAGGTTGAGGAATCTTCTGCCCCCGGGAGCCTCTGTATTCAGTTCTCATCTAAATGGCATCTAAAATTGCTTCAATAACAATGATAGCTATAGGCTGGCCAGAGAGAACTCCATTCCGCCCCTCAGATTTCAAGATCACTAATGGTGTACAGCCCACAGTTCGAGACAGACTGCACAGTTGGTTAAGAAGCAAATTAGTTCTGGTTTGCCGTCATAGTTTTCAGATTTCTTGGGATAATTAATTGTGTGTGTCCATGTATGTAGGTACACCCACACGTACATGTGGAAGCCAGGTTAATCTGGAACTTGCCGTGTAGACCAGGCTGGCCTCTGCCTTTCAGATGTGCGACACCACACCCAGCCAGAGTATGAGTCTCTAGAAGAGTGGGGCATGAGGAGGGCAGCAGGATGGCTTAGCAGGTAAAGACTCCTGTTAAAGCCAGGCAACCCTGTTCAGTCCCTGGAACCCATGTGGTAGAAGGAGAGAACAAACTCCTGCAAATTGTCTTCTGACCGCCACACACACACCACGAGTGATTTAAAAGCTTTTGTTGTTGTTGCTGTTGCTGTTGTTTTGTTTTTGGAGACAGGGTTTCTCTGTGTAACAGCTCTGGCTGTCCTGGAACTCTGTTTGTAGACCAGGCTGGCCTCGAACTCACAGAGATCCACCTGCCTCTGCCTCCTGAGTGCTGGGATTAAAGGTGTGCACCACGGTGCTGTCGATTTAGAAATCTTTTAATGATACTGTGTCAGGATTACTAGGACTGGTGGTGTAGAGTAGTCTACACAGGGTCACAGTGATTTGTCATTCATCCTCTGCTGACTTCCTTTTTACCCTTCCCCTTTATTTCTATGTATCTTTTTCATATCTTGGATGCTCTGCAGGAATATACTAATAATTAGTATATGTGTAAATGTTATATATATATACAGGCATAGAATCAAGATATCAGAAAAAAGATCAAGGTATGGTGGTCCACACCTGAATTCCTGTAGATGAGGCCAGCCTAGGCTACATAATAAGCACCACACTAACTATATAGTGAGATCCTAGCTAAGAAAACTGAAGTGGGGTATAGCTCAGCAGTAAATTACTTGTCCAGCTTGTATCCCCAGAACCAACAAAAAAAGAAGAGGAAAAGAAAAAGACGCCCATAGCATACTGGGTGTCTGGTGTACCTGTGGTTGGACAGGCCGACTAAAGTTTGAATTTGCTGTGACTCAGAGAAAAAATTTGAAGACATGGTGGGGAATTAAAAATCTTTTCAGTTGCCGCTTCAGCTCCCTTGTCTGTTAGACTCCGGTGGGGCAGTCTTTATTGTAGACGCAGTTTGTCGCGTTTCGTGATCCTCCTGCCTCTGCCTCCCAAACGCTGGGATTACAGATAGACATCACCACACTCGCCCAAAGCAGGTCTTGTTTTGCTGTCCACCACCCTACCACTGAATGTCAGCTGTCTCGGACCTCATCAGAAGTGTGAGTGACCTTTTGGTGTTGGATAATTGCCAGACCAAGCTCTAGGAACAAGGAAATGAAGAGATTCTGTTCTTGTTCTGAAAAGTGACTTGGCACACCTGTGGTCGCAACACCCTGAAGAAGAGCAGGGAGATCACAGTAATTTCAAGAGCAGCCTGGTCTACAGAACAGTGAGCTCCAGGCCAGCCGGTACTATGCAGTGAGATCCTGTATCAGAAAACCAAAACAAGCTGGGCATAGGGTGCATGTGGGCCTGCAATTGTAGCACTTAAGGGGAGGTGAAGGCAGAAGGATCAGGAAGGAGTTCAGGTCACCAGAGCTATCTAGAAAGCCTGTTGAGTATGGTGGGTCATGCCTCTATTCACAGAACTTGAGAGACTGAGGCAGGAAAATTGTTCCAAAGCCAACCTGGGCTACAGACCAAAGTTTTTAGACCATTTCATTAAACAAAACAAAAAAGCTGGGCTGTGGTGGTGCACATCTTTGATCCCAGCACTCAGGAGGCAGAGGCAGGCGGATCTCTGTGAGCTCCAGAACAGCCAGGGTCACACAGAGAAACCCTGTCTCGAAAAACAAAACTTGCGCCTGGGGATTTAGCTCAGTGGTAGAGAGCTTGCTTAGCAAGCACAAGGCCCTGGGTTCGATTCTCAGCTCAAAAAAAAAAAAAAAAAAAAAAAAAAAAAAACTTGCTAAAGGGGAAAACTGGCTGCAGACTCGGGTCCTGTGTCTAATGTTATCCACTTCTTCCCTACAGGACTGCTGGAGCCTGGAAGCCCCTCCCCTCCCCTCCCCCTCTGCCGCTTTGTGGCACCCCTCCCTCCACCCTGCCCTACCGATAACCTGGCTATGACTAGCAGAAGTACAGCCAGGCCCAATGGGCAGCCCCAGGCCAGCAAAATATGCCAGTTCAAATTGGTCCTGCTGGGAGAGTCTGCAGTGGGGAAATCTAGCCTGGTGTTACGTTTTGTCAAAGGGCAGTTCCACGAGTACCAGGAAAGTACCATTGGAGGTGAGTTCAGTCCTTAGCGGGGTGAAAGGAACATCCAGAACTTGATTGTGGAATCGGCTCTCAGTACCATTTGTTATCCCAGAAATGGAAACCCTGCAGGAAGATCAGGTGTTCAAGACCGTCCTTAACGATACAGAGTTTGAGGCCAGCCTGGCCTGCATGAGGCCCTGTCACAATTTAAAAAAAAGAAAAGAAAAATCAGGCCAAGCATGGTGGCGCACGCCTTTAATTCCAGCACTCAGGAGGCAGAAGTAAACAGATCTCTGTGTGTTTGAGGCCAGCCTGGACTATATAGTAAGTATAGTTATGTACTATGTACATATATGTATAGGCTATGTAGAGAGACCCTGCCTCAAAATAAATCAATCAATCAAAATAAATCACAAATAAAAGCTGGGCCTGGTAGCTAGTGCCTCTAATCATACTTCGCAAGAGACCAAGACAGGGAGGTTGCTGCCGGAGGGTAAAGGCCAGGGATATTGCCTGGCTTTGTACCTTTTCTCTTTTTTCCCAGTGTAGTCTTGACTATCCTGGAACTCTTTGTAGACCAGGCTGGCCTCGAACTCAGAGATCCACCTGCTCTGCTTCCCGAGTGCTGGGACTAAAGGTGTGCACCTCCGCCACTCCCCAGCTGCTTTTACCTTTTTACATAATCCTGCAACAGGTCCAGGACACTTGTCCAGGGAAGGAATGATGTAGTTCTTGTAAGAGGTTTTTGTTGCAGTTTTTATTTTATTTTCCTCTTTTGTGTACGATGTCTTGCCTGCTCCTGTGTCTGTGCACCACTCGTGACTGGTGCTCATCTGGGCCAGAAGGGGTCTGGATCCCCTGGAACTGGAATGACAGGTGGTTGTGGGCCGTACTGTGGGTGGTAGGAACTGAACCCGATGCTCTGGAAGGGCAGCTAGTACTCTTGACCCCTGAGCCATCTCTCCACCCTACACTCTCCTACCCCACCCCACATGTTGAATTAGTGCCAAGAAAAAAGGTAGCAAACATGGAAAAGGCAGATGCTCCCATGGACTACATAGTAAGTCCAGCCAGCCTGGACCACAGAGTAAGATTCTGTTTCAGAGAAGAAAAAAAATTGTCAGAATGCCAAAAATTAGATATATGTGTGTTCATACTTCTGAAAAAAAAGTTTTCTAGAAAAAATAATCTTTATACATCAAGAAAATTTTCTGCCTTACTCCTCCCTATCATTTATTTTTATTTATATTTTTTGGTTTTTGGTTTTTCAAGACAGGGCTTCTCTGTGTAATAGCCCTGGCTGTCCTGGAACTCGCTTTATAGACCAGGCTGGCCTCGAACTCACAGAGATGTACCTGCCTCTGCCTCCCGAGTGCTGGGATTAAAGGTACCACTGCCAGGCTCTATCATCTTAATGCCAGTGAAGTTCCATTGAGTGACATCAGGAGAGATTAAAATTAGATCAGGGTGACATGGGAACACTCTGGAAGCTAAGGTAGGGGACTACTTCACGTTCCGGTTAGTCTGAGGCCACCTAACAAGACCTGTGTCAGACACCCAGGGATTTGAGAGGTGACTGAGAAGTTAAAAGCACACGTTTGTTTGGAGGGTAGGAGGGACAGACCCAAGTTTGGGCTGAGCAAGCCTCCTCAGGTGGCTCACAACCACCTGTAACTCCAGCCCCCAGGGATCTGGCACCTCTAGCACTGCCCACACAATACGTATAGTTTATAAAAACAGATATTTTAGAAACATATACATAATTTAAAATAAAGCCTTTAAAAACAAAACACTTAGGCCTATTGACACAGGCCTGTAATTTAAGCTCCTTGGTAGGCTAAGGCAGGAGGATCCAAGATCAAAACTTGTATGTGTCACAGAGTGAGTTCCAGATCAGTCCTCATTACAAACAAGACCCTGAGAAGAAAAAGGACGAGGAACATAGCAAGCATAGATTCATGTTCAGTCCCCAGGACTGTCCCACCAAAATTTTCAAATCCGTAATCGGATAGATCTCTTGATAAGCCACACCCACCTTAGTGTGCCCTTAAGCACTAGCACTCTTACTTAATAACCTTGTCTGTATTAAAACCGTTTCTAAAAAATATTCCTGGGAATGCTGGAGAGATGGCCCAGTGGTTAAGTGAGCTTGCTGTTCTTTCAGAAGCTCGAATCCCCAGTGTGGATCATCAGGTGGGCCACTCCAGGGGATCCCACGCCTCTTCTAATTTATGTAGGCATCTGCATTCCCATGCACATACCCATCATAGATACACAAATAAGTGGCGATTATTTTAAAAAGAAATAAAAATTGCCATTTTATGGGGGTGGGGGGCAGTGGGATATGGGCCAACAAGACAGCTCACAAGGTAAAGATGCTTGCTATGCTGGCCTGAGGCTGCAGTTCAGTCTCAGAACCCATGGGAAGGGGAGGGAGAGAGCCAGCCCCACAGGATTGCACCTTGGAAGTGTGCTGTCCTAGCCCATCCTCCTCGAGCTTTAAAGTCTTGTGGATTTGTTTGTTTGTTTAAGGCAGGGATCATGTAGCCCAGACCAGGAATGACCTTGTTTTCCTGATCCTCCTCCCTCTACTTCCCAAGCGCTAGAAAAACAGGTATGTCATGCCCTGAAAATATTCTCATTCTTTTTTTTTAGTTATTATTTTTATTACAGCATTTCTTTATGTAGCCCTGGCTGTCCTTAAACTCTGAGATCTTCCTGCCTCTGCCTCCCCAAGTGCTGGGCCACCGCCTAGCACTTCATTATTTCTTGCCCCTTAAGAAGGTTAGAATACCGCCAGGCGGTGGTGGCGCACGCCTTTAGTCCCAGCACTCGGGAGGCAGAGTCAGGCAGATCTCTGTGAGTTCGAGGCCGGCCTGGGCTACAGAGTGAGGTCCAGGAAAGGCGCAAAGCTACACAAAGAAACCCTGTCTCCAAAAACCAAAAAAAAAAAAAAAAAGGTTAGAATAAGCTGGGCAGTGGTGGCGCATGCCTTTAATCCCAGCATTTGGGAGGCAGAGGCAGGTGGATCCCAGTGAGTTCAAGGCCAGCCTGGTCTACACAAAGTGAGTTCTAGGACAGCCAAGACTGTTACACAGAAAAACCCTGTCTGGAAAAACAAAACAAAAACTAACAAAAAAGTTAGAACAAGCCCAGTGGTGGTGATATGTACCTTTAATCCTAAGGAGGCAGAGGCAGGGGGATCTCTGTGAGGTTGAAGCCAGCCTGGTCTACAAAGTGAGTTCCAGGACAGCCAGAGCTGTTATACAGAGAAACCCTGTCTCAGAAAAGAAAAACAAAGAATGACTGATGTCAGTGACAGGTGTACTCTCTATCCTTCACAACTTATGGTACTTACTGTTCCTTGGCTGGAAAACTTTCGTTTTCATGTATGTGTAACATGCATGCAGTGCCTGTGGAGGACAGAAGAGAGGGTCTGGTCCCGTGGACTGGAGTCAGAGACAGCTGTGAGCCATGTGGTTGCTGGGATTGAACCTGGGTCCTCTGAGAGCAGCAGTGTCTTGACTGCTGACCCTTTTGTTTGTATTTAACTCCAGCACTGAGGAGGCGGAGGCGGGCGGGTCTCTGACTTCGAGGCCAGCCTTAACGAGTTCCAAGAGCCTGCACTATTATTGAGACCCTTCTTGAATGAATGAATGAACAAATAATTGACGGGCCTGGGTGGGGCCTGGTCTTAGAATGAGAAGACATCATTTGAAGGGGAATAGGATCTTCCCATCCATCCTCCCACTTACAGCGTCTTCGTTTTCTTCTTCACAGCGGCCTTCCTCACCCAGTCTGTGTGTCTAGATGACACAACAGTCAAGTTTGAGATCTGGGACACAGCTGGGCAGGAGCGGTACCACAGTCTGGCCCCCATGTACTACAGGGGTGCCCAGGCCGCAATTGTGGTTTATGACATTACTAATCAGGTAAGTGGGCGTCTCCAGGAACTAAATTAGGTGGGGAGGAGGACACAGGTTCTAAAAGAGCAAAATAAAAGTACCAAGTCTGCTTCTAAGCACTAAGCCCGAGGAAGTAAATTATGAGGGAGGATGGTTTTGAGGGGATGACTGTGGGTCAGCACTCACTCCAGCTGTTCTCTCCTTCCTGTTTTCCTAGGAAACCTTTGCCCGGGCAAAGACCTGGGTGAAGGAGCTGCAGCGGCAGGCCAGCCCCAGCATCGTCATCGCCTTGGCGGGGAACAAAGCCGACCTCGCCAACAAGCGCATGGTGGAATACGAAGTAAGATGCCCAGAGCCCCTCCCTAACACTCTCGCTCTAGAGGTGGGACCTCCTTTTTCCAAACCCGTCTCCTGAAAACCTCATGTCAGTCACTCATTGTCTCGAGTCCTAACTGTACACCAAATTAGATACATCATCACTGTGACCATAATGGCAGCCAGGAGACTTTAAAGGAGTTAGAAGAAAATTGCAGATCAGAGGGGTAAGGAAATAACACTTGTAGGGTACCAGGGTAAAAACAGGAAGGAAGGAACAGTTAAATTTGAGGTAACAAACTATTTTCATGCCATAACCCAGATTCCAGTCAGTTCACCCTTCTCCATAGTTAAGATTTCTTGTACTGGGGAGGTGGTTCCGGTTGTGCAGTACCTGTGTGGTAAGCCTGAGGACTTGGGGTTCCCAGGACCCACATGGGAAAGGCATGGTAAGGTAGCACATGCCTGCAATCTCAGTGCTGGGGATTGGAGACTGGAGTGTCTCAGGGACTTGCTGCCAGCTACTCTGGCTAAAACAGTGACTTTCAAGTTCGGTGAGAGACATTATCTAAGTAATAAGGTGCTGGGCAGTGGTGACACACGCCTTTAATCCCAGCACTCAGGAGGCAGAGGCCAGCCTGGTCTGTAGAAGTTCCAGGACAGCCAGGGCTGTTACAAGAGAAACTCTGTATCTAAAAAATAAATAAATAAATAAACAATAAGGTGGGGACTAGTAAGAGGTCTAGCAGGTAAAGTTGCAAGCCTGGAGACCTGAGTTCAATCCCTGGAATCTGCATAAAGGTGGAAGGAGAGAACCACCTCCATCATTGACTCTGACCTCCACCAGCACACCACGGCCTTCAGGCCTGTATGTACAAACACATGCACACATGTACATGCATACAAACTGAATTAAAAAATAAGATGAAAAGCAATTGAGGAAGATATCCAAAGTTAACCTCTGGCCTATACATGCATGCATGTGCACACATCTGAACGTGAGTACACAAATAGATTCCTGACATCTCTTTGTTGAACTTAGTGGACATGGGTTTATTTTCAGGGAATAATTACCATATTACAGGTCTGGGACCAACTGGTACAAAGGGGCATTAAGAGGAGAGAAGGTAAAATATTCCCTCCAGAGTGCCGCAGGAGAGTAAAAAAGCAATACTACTTTCACCCTTTTTAGGAGGCTCAGGCATATGCAGATGACAACAGCTTATTATTTATGGAGACTTCCGCTAAGACGGCTATGAACGTGAATGATCTCTTCCTGGCAATAGGTAAGGTCAGAGTGGTTTGAGGTCTTCCTGTCTCCTCATCTAAATGTGTTTTTATAAATTACTATAGGGATGGGGTTGGAGATGTAGTGTGGTGGTCGAGTACTTCATGGGAGGTGGAAGGCCCAAGGTTTAGTAACCCAGCACTGCAAAGAAGCAAAACAAGAAACACTTAAACCTAAAGCTGGGCATGGTGATACATTCTTGTAATCCAGCACTTGGGAGGCCAAAACAGGAGGATTGCCACAGTCTGAAACTAACTGCACTAATAATCAGTACTAGGCCAGGGGTTCTCAATCTTCCTAACGCTGTGACCCTTTAATACAGTTCCTCATGTTGTGGTGACCCCAGCCATAAAATTACTTTGTTCTGTAATTTTGCTAATGTTTGAATCATGACGTAAATATCTGATATTCTACTTATAGATTGAGAACCACTGTACTAGGCCATAGCTGGGCATGGTGGTGCACACCTTTAATCCCTGCATTCAGGAGGTAGAGGCTGATCTCTGTGAGTTTGAGGCCAGCCTGGTCTATATAATTAATTCCAGGACAGCCAGAGAGACCCTATCTCAGGGGGAAAAAAGGAAGGAAGGAAGGAAAGAAAAAGAAAGAGGAAGAGAGGAAAAAAGATAGAAAAATACTAGGCCAGCCAGGCCTATGTGTTGAGACTTGTCTCAAAAGGAAAAAAAGAAAAGCTGGGAAGTGGTGGTGCACACCTTTAATCCCAGCACTGGGGAGGCAGAGGCAGGTGGATCTCTGTGAGTTGGAGGCCAGCCTGGGCTACAGAGCAAGTTCCAGAGAAACCCTGTCTTGAAAAACCAAAAGAAAAAGGGAGAAAAAAGGCAAATCAAAACAAACTCTTCAAACTGTCCTGCGTACAAGCTCAGGTGGGGCAGTGGCTGGAACAGGAAGGTTGTGAGGACGGGGTGAAGCAGGAAGGTTGTGAGGACGGGGTGAAGCAGGAAGGTTGTGAGGACGGGGTGAAGCAGGGAGATTGTGAGGACGGGGTGAAGCAGGAAGGTTGTGAGGACGGGGTGAAGCAGGAAGATTGTGAGGACGGGGTGAAGCAGGGAGATTGTGAGGACGGGGTGAAGCACACCTATAATCACAAAACTTGGGAAATGGAGGCGAGAGGATCAGGTCATCCTTGAATGTTTGGCAAGTGTGAGACCAATCTGGGCTATATGAGACCTTGCTTAAAAAAGTGGGCTGGAGAGATGGCTCAGTGATTAAGAGTACATACTGCTTTTGCAGAGGACCCACAATTGTTTCCAGGCACCCACATCAGGTAGCTCAAAACCACTCCAGCTCCAGAGGGTACGACAGCTCTGACCTCTGAGGGCGCCTGCGTTCGTGTGCGCATACCCACTCACACACATACATATAATTCAAAATAGAATAAAAAAGAAACCAAGAAACAAAAGTGGTGTGGTACTGTACACCTTGAATCCTACCATCTGGGAGGCTGAGACCAGAAGATGAAGAGTTTGAAGCTAATCTGGACTACAGAGTAAGAGAACCCAAGGTCAGAGGTAGAACAGTGAGTTCGATCCCCAGCACCATCCAACAAGAGAATCTCCAGCTGTAGAGACAGCGCCGCGTCCTTTTGTAACCTCCATCCTTTGGTGGCAGCTTAGCTCCTGTGTCCACTGAGGTTTGCAAATCTTGTGCCCTCTTCCGATGATTATTCTAACCTTGCTTTGCCCCACTCAGTAGTCTTTTTGTTTGGGGTGGAACATATATATGAGTAAACTCTGCCATGCTCTGTTCCATTCTCTTTATTTTAGCAAAGAAGTTGCCGAAGAGTGAACCCCAGAACCTGGGCGGTGCGGCGGGCCGGAGTCGGGGCGTGGACCTCCACGAGCAGTCCCCGCAGAACAAGAGCCAGTGTTGTAGCAACTGAGGGGGGCTGGCAGCAGACACGTGTGGAGTTAGCACGAGAGCTAAAACATAACCTCTCCATCCCCACCCTCAGCACACAGCCCCCACGGTAACAGCACACTGAGCCCCGGCTCCCGAGGGCCGCCTCCTGGCAGCCCCGTCATGGCACTTTTTAACGCTTCAGCAACCAACACCGGGCAGCTGTTGCCACTACTATGCCCTGCTCCGGGGTTTGGGGTCAGATCTCCCCAGGACCTTCCTTCCAAAACAAACTTTCTTCACTTCGTATTCTAGGTGCAAGACAGTGGCCTCCTCATTGTTACTCCCCGCCCGCCCTGTTCTTCCCAGTGTTGCAGGGAAGGCTTCTGTCTCCCACCTCTTCCCCCTCCATCACTCCCTGTTCTTGATCCTGTTTCCTCCTCTTCCCAAGATGATGGCAGGAAACCCAGGGACTGAGAAGGGAGACGGTGTGATTTTAGTTACATTAGGGGCCCTGCGGGGACAGTAAGGCTCAGACAGGGGGGTAAGGAAACATTTCTTTTTTTGTTTTATTTATCTGGTAGGAGTTTCTTGTCTGTGAGACACTGCAGCACCCGTGAGTTGGACTTGTGGAGGGTGACCCTGGGGAGGAGTGAGACTGGGGAGGCGAGTTCGCAGGCACCGTTGGGAGGCGTATCAGCTAACTGGATCAAGGTTGAGGTGCAGTGTTCTTCTGTGCTCTGGAACTCGTCCCAAGGCTGTCTTTCCTCACCTGGCCTCTTAGGTAGTCCTCCCCACCCACTCACCCCCACTCCAGTGTGGGGACTGGACCTCAGAGTGCTCCAAAGAATCTTCACTGGTTGCCTGCACCTCTCGCTCTGCTGTGATCAACCTGGAGGAGGTACCAGTTTCTGATACCACCCTCTGGTTTATACATAGGCATTCCCCACCCTGGCCTTGAGATGGCCTTCGCCCCAGACGCCATGCCCCTGCCGTTTGCACTTTAATTGATGGTAGTTCAGTCGGATACATGTTTTATGGGGGTTTTGATTGATTTACCTGTCCTTCAACCTTTTTAATTAAATGTAATCTGCAATGTATGAGGTTTGGGAGGCACTGTAGAGAACAGTATCAGCGACTGAAGCCCAGTGTGCACTGCTAGCCTCCTCGGATTCGGGCGTCTGTTCCTGGGTATAGGTTTGTCTGAGCAGCTGGGGAGCGGCCTCAGTCTAGCAAGGCCGTGGTGGGGGAGTGAAGAGGGTCGGGCAGAGGGAGGGGTCTATCTTCCCAGGTTCACACTCGACTTGCTGTATCTTACCATGTCTTTTCTACTTCCCTGTAAATACTTAGTCCTGATTCTCACTGTGCGGTCTGTTCTGTCTCCTATGGCCCTGCTTCCCTCTCTGTTAGTATCTTGAGTTCCTCCTTCACCTCCCCCTCAGTTAATCCGTGTACCACTAGGCTCCTGCCACAGAGGCCACTTGTTCTTTGACAGGCGCAGCTAGACTTGAAGGTGCCTCACCGCTGCCTTGTGTCATCAGAGGGCTTGGGTCCTTCCTGAGTCCTGGCCTCTGCATCCTTTGTTAGGTGTTTTAGGGTGTCTGTGGGAAGCCATCAAGGCAAGAGAGAACTCAGTTCTTTTGTGTGTTAGCCAGAATTTTGGGAAAATTTTCAGAGGAAAAGAAGAACCACAGTAACCTAGAGTTAGAACCTTTCTGTCCTTTGGCTTACAGACTGCCTTTTGTTCCAGAGCAGCTGAGGAATCCATGAAGCCAGGATTCTCAAGGACTCAGCTTAGGTTCTTCCACTTAGGCCTCAGTTCTCTTCCTTTTCCAGGGGCAGCCTTAGTTCTCACGGCCCGGAAGCACATGTTTCCAACTTTGTTTTCCTTGAACCTGTTAATCCCCAAAGCACCCAAGCGTATCCTGTTTACAAGTGGAGAATCTAGGGTGGCTTGTAGAAGTTTAATTCCTTCTCTGCAGTTTTTCCATGGGACAAAAGTGAAGATGTTTTAGTGCCTAGGGGCCGGGAAACCATTTCCCTAGGCTTTTCCCTCCCTCCCTCCCTCCCTCTCTTAGGAACAGTATTGGCCTTAGCTCCGGGGCCTGGCTGCTGCCCCTCTTCTCCTACCAGCTCTTCTGCCTTCGTTGGAGCTCTGTTGGGCTTGAGGGTGTTTGTTGTTCTCTCCTGCCCTCCTGTTACCTTTTTTCTTTTGATCAATTTTTAGGGGGAGGGGTCATCTTTTTTTGCCTTTATTTTTCCTAAGAAAGGGTTCGCCTTTCTTTCCCTCTCCTTCTAACATAACAATCGTGGTAACAGAATGCAACTGCTGATTTATCGATGTATTTAATGTAAGTAAAAAAGGAAAAAAAGAAAGTACATTGGACTGTTGTTTTGTTTTTACCATTTGTCTGCCTGATACTGAAAGGAAGCTGGGCGGCATGGGGGGGGGGGCGGCACACACCCTTTAATCCCAGGGCTCGGGAGGCAGAGGGGACAGACCTCTGAGTTCGAGGCCAGCCTGGTCTGCAGAGCAAGTTCCAGGACAGTCAGGGCTACACAGAGAACCCCTGCCTCGGAAACAAAAAATTGGGACAAAAGGGCCTAATGAAATTTCATGGACCCCTAACGTACCCTCCTCCCCATCTTGGCACCTCGTCATTTTCTCTGACCTTTTCATGGACACTCAACCAATTTGGAAAATAACCTTTTTTTGTTTTGTGAACTGTTCTGCTCAAAGACATCGATAACTTACCCAGCGCGACTTATCTTTTTGTGTGCAGTGGTGTGGTCTGTGGATCTCTTGAACCGCTGAGACTGAAAGAACGGCATGTCTGAACTGTTGGAAGAACTGTGCAATATATTTTTTTGCATTTTCCTAGGACTCATTTGTATATTAGTTTCTGAACTGGATCCATACCTAAAGATTCAAAAGAAAAAAGGGGGCTGAAGAGATGGCTCAGCAGTTAAGAGCACTGAATGCTCTTCCAGGGGACCTGGGTTCAATTCCCAGCAACCACATGGCAGCTCACAGCTGTCTAACTCCAGTTTCATGGCAAAATATGGGGAACCAGCCCCCACCATTATTTACCTCAGGGACTCTTAAGGAATGAGGGATAAGAAACTTAGTTAGAAATGGGGGGTGGGGGCAAAACAGAACACAAGGTAGACTCGGGTGGACCTGGATCCTTATCCACCAGCCCAGAATTTTATTCCAAAGGTCTGTTTATAACAATGCCAAGGGGTGGGGCAAAAGACCTCCCCCTTGCTGGTTAGACCCTCACAAAGACCTGGGACCCGGCCCCATGGTCCAATCAACCTCTTATGCAGTCCTGCTGGGAAACCTAATGGGCTCCAACAGCAAAACACCAATGCCCATTGAAAAAAGAAAAAGAAAAAAGATTCTTAGAAGATGGCTCAGTGGTTTAAAGCACTTGTTGCTCTTGGCAGAGTACCTGGGTTCAATTACCAGCGCCCACATGGTGGCTCACAACCATCCACAGCTCCAGTTCCAGGGGATCTGATGCCTTCTGGCCTCCATGGGCACCGGGTACATACATGGTGCATGTGCAAACTGCAGGAAAAACACTCGTATAAAATCTTAGACGACAAGCTGAATGAACTTGATGAAGTGTCTTCACCCCAAGAACAACAAATTTGCCTGGATCTGTTTTGGTTTCTTGTTTGTTTTCAAGCCAGTTTTCTCTGTGTATCCCTGGCTGTCCTGGATCTCGCTCTGTAGATCAAGCTGGCCTCGAACTCAGAGATCTGCTTGCCTCTGCCTCCCAAGTGCTGGCAATAAAGGCGTGCGCCGCCGCCGCCACCGCCGCCGCCGCCCGGCTCTGGATCTGTTTCTTATTTTAAGTTAGAATGTTCAGGGGACTGGTGTCAGCTAGCCCTTACTTTGCAGGCCATTTCTAATTCACCAGCTACGGGCCTTGGTCAGATTAGCACTCGGCTTCAGTCTCTTCATCTGTGAAGAAGAGAGTGTGAAGTCTGAGCCGGGTGTGGTACACACCTGTCATCCAGCACTGTCATCCAGCACTTGGGAGTTTGAGGCCCATCTGAGCTACAGGAGATGTTAGCTCGATAAATAAAACTGGGTGGCGGGCGTTAGTAGACGGGAAGAAACCATACCAAGTAGAATTTATTTGTTTGACAGGGTCTTCTCCTAGAGTTCAGGTTGGCCTCCACCTCCCTTGTGCTGGGCACACCAGCTGAAACTTCAACAATCAGGATGATCTACACAAAGGCTGGAAACCTTCCCATTCCCAAAACTTTAGAGCCGACATCACCTTTTCACTCTCACTTCCCCTCTTCTGAGTACACTCCCTGCCCGGGGTCCTCGAGTCCTCGCAAAAATTCTGTTGGAGAACTAAAGGAAAAAAGGATCTTCCGGAATGTTTTTGCTTTAAATCGATAGGACTGTAGCTCAACCCTCTGATCTCTAGAGGGCAGTCTAAGAATGTTTGTTCCCGAAGCACGGGCGAAGTGTCCCGTTTTAGTAACGGGTTAAGAGTAACAACGAATTGACTCCATTAGTGTCCTTTACTTTGATATACGAGACTTAGTTAAACTGTCATTTTTCTTGTTAAAGTGGATGTTTTGTGTTTTGTTTGGTTTTTCAAGACAGGGTTTCTCTGTTAACAGCCTGGAACTCGCTCTGTAGCCGGGGCTGGCCTGGCCTCGCACTCACAGAGATCCGCCCCTGGAGTGCTGGGATTAAAGGCGTGCGCCACCACGCCCGGCGCTTTTTTTTTTTTTTTTTCCTCCCTCACTACGCAAAATTTAGAAGATGGTTTTAAGGACTGGACATTGTGGCGCACTTAAGAAGCAGGGGCAGACGGATCTGTGAATTCTGAGCCAGCCTGATCTACAAAATCAGTTCCAGGCCAGCCAGGACTACCTAGTGAGACCTTGTCTCAAAATGAAAGATGGATTTTCAGTGTTGCTGGTTCTGCATTCAGAAATTCACTCTGGGAGTCTTGGAGCCACTATTTTTAAGGCGTCGTTTCTTCCGTTATTCTTGGCCCTAAAACAGAAGCGGGGCTCAACAGTTGCAACCCCAAACAACACACCCGCCGGACCCGGATGCCTCTGGGGGGTGGGAGGAAACGAGCCTTGGTCCCCATGCTCGCGGCCACCTTTGCAGCCCTCGTCACCTTCTGCTGCCCAGGCGCCCGGCATCAGCGAGGCCTGCCGGGGCCCCGCGGAGCTGCGGCCGGCTCGGGTCATCATCCGTGCGTGTCCACCGTCCCCGGGCGAGGGGGAGAGAGGCCGGCCTGCACCCGCGGGGAGCCGGCCACGCTCCGCCCTCCCCCGGCCTCGCCTCCCGCGACCCGTGACAGCTGCCAGTCCTCGTCAGGAGCAGCGGCGGAGCGAGGGGCCAATGACTGCGGCGCGGGCGAGGGGCGTGAGGACGCCTGCACGGGCTGTGCGCGTCGTGGCCAGGCCCCGCCCCGCCGCGCCCCGCCGCGCGCGGAGCTCTCGCCCCGCACCGGGCCGCTGAAATTGTTCCGCTGCGGACATCGAGCCGGGTAAGGGGACTGCGATCGGGAGGGACAGGAGGGAGAGCCACGGCAGGGCCAAGACGGTCCGGGAAGCTCCAACCTTTAGGAGCAGCAGAAGGACCAGTACCTCCTCATACGATGTCCGGGCGCTCCCGGGGTCGCAGACTGCGTTTCTGTCCGGATTCTGGACAGACACACCCTCCCTCCCTAAAGTGCTCCGCAGAGTTGGGAGCTTTGCACCACAGAGTGGTATTTCGGTATTTAGCAGGCCACCCCCTCCAAAGCCCGGGACCAAGCTGGTAAAATCGGGTTGCTGAGATGAAGGGTAGATGGCTGGGAAGAGTGCGGGTCCCGTGGCCCAGAGGTCAAGAGAAGCGGAACTGGCACCTATTCCCACCTTCCTCTTTTCCCTATCGCTAACAACCCCACCCCTAGCATCTCAGCGACCAGCAGCCTCTCCGCTTTGACCCTCCGGGGTCAGAGGGAGATACTGTTGCCGGACAGAGAGCAGAAAGATGAACTTCCTCCCCAGCCCATCCCCTGACACGCTGGCCATTGACTTTTCCACGGTCGCTGAGATCACTACAGGCTAGGGTGGAGACGCTGAATTGGGGTTCAGTTCCCGGACGGGGTATTTATTTTAGAGGGGTGGAGGGAGAGAACTGGAAAGGCCTGAGTGAATGTTATTACTTGTTGACTCTTGGTATCAGGTCCTCTGGGTAGAGATGAGGATACAGTTTCAGGGAGGCCCACTGTGTTGCCCGGGGAGCCCGGGTTAATGACGAGGCCCGGTTGTACAGACCCAAGGCGGTTTGCTTCTAGAATTTGAACTCCTCTACCCCACTAGGTTGCCGCTACCCTCTTGTCTCGGTTTTCATCGGTCTCACTTTAGAGGTAATTACAGACTGGGGGGCCGGAAGGATAGATAGCTCAGTGGTAAGCACTTGTCTAACATTCTCAAGGCCTTGGGTTCAATACCCAGTATCATTTTTTTTTTTTAAATTGGCAAACCTAAGCCGGGCGGTGGTGGCGCACTCCTTTAATCCCAGCACTCGGGAGGCAGAGGCAGGCGGATCTCTGTGAGTTCGAGGCCAGCCTGGGCTACCAAGTGAGTTCCAGGAAAAGGCGCAAAGCTACACAGAGAAACCCTGTCTCGAAAAAAAACAAAACAAGAACAAAATAAATTGGCAAACCTGCATCTGCCCTTTCGTTCCTTGGCCTGGGGCATTGTTCTCTCTGGAAGCCTGTGTACCTCCCTCATCCCCACCCCACGCCACCCCCGTCCCCTTCCACCTCTTCAGCACAGCCGACCAACCGCCGAAGCGTTCCAAGTTTACTCCAAGAACCCATGTGGACCCTGCATCCTCAGTTCTCCCAAATGTCCCCTCGCAGGGGTTTTCTTGTTCTGAAACCCAGAACCTTCTCCCTGCAGGTCTGCCACAATGCTGCTGCGGCTGTACAGGACTGTGGTGGTGGGACTTCCACGGGCCCTCAGGTAGGTTATCCCAGCCCATTACTTATCTCCTAGACTATCTCGTAATTACCTTATCTGGCAGATATTTATCTTATCTGGGAGATAAGACGGTACAGAAATGGCCCTGGAGGAAAGAGAAAGCCGGGTTTCGCCGGTCCTACCCATCCGGAAGAAACTAAACTCCAACTGAAAGCTGGTGACTAATGAGGGAGAGGCAGCCACAGACCTCCGATAGTCCTTTTCACAGGAATTTTTGTGCTACTAAAGATCTCTTTCTTCCAGGGTCAAGACAACTCCCTCGAGGCTCTGCATCCCAGCATGCTCCACAAATGATTCCTTTAGACCCCAGCACCCCAGCCTCACCTTTTCTGATGATAACTCGAGAACTCAGGGGTGGAAAGTCATAGGGACCCTGCTGGGCCTTGGCGCAGTCCTGGCCTATCATGACTTCCGCTGTAAGGTAGGCAGGAAAGGGGCAGAGGGATCTCACACGCTCTTCCTGGTGGCGGCTCTGTCTTCACGCACTACAGACATACTATCTGTGCCTTTAATTCCCCAGTCTAAGACTATGGACGGGTGGTGTCAGAATGACCTAGAGTGATTTAATATGCGGTTCCTTTTGTTTTCTCCCTCCCCTACCTGTAGGCTGCTCAGGAGTCGCCACGGATGTACACTAAGGAGGAAGTGAGGTCCCACAACAGCCCCGAAACTCGAGTCTGGGTAACTCTAGGCTCTGAGGTCTTCGATGTCACAGAGTTTGTGGACCTACACCCAGGAGGGCCATCCAAACTGATCCTGGCAGCAGGGGGTCCCCTAGAGCCCTTCTGGTCCCTCTATGCTTTCCACAACCAGCCCCATGTACGTGAGCTACTGGCCGAGTATAAGATTGGGGAACTGAACCCTGAGGATGAGGTGTCACCCCCCACCTTGGAGGCCTCTGACCCTTACGCTGATGATCCTGTCCGCCATCCAGCCCTGAGGATTAACAGCCAACGCCCCTTTAATGCAGAGCCTCCCCCTGAACTGCTGACGGAAAACTACATCACGCCAAACCCTATTTTTTTCACCCGGAACCATCTGCCTGTGCCCAGTGTGGACCCGGACACCTATCGCTTGCACGTAGTAGGGGCGCCGGGAGGTCAGTCGCTGTCCCTGTCCTTGGATGATTTGTATAAGTTTCCTAAGCATGAAATCACCGTCACTCTGCAGTGTGCTGGCAACCGGCGCTCTGAGATGAGCGAGGTTAAGGAAGTGAAAGGCCTGGAGTGGAGGACAGGAGCCATCAGCACGGCCCGCTGGGCCGGGGCGCGGCTCTGCGACGTGTTAGCCCAGGCTGGCCACCGAGTCCGTGAGACCGAGGCCCACGTCTGTTTCGAGGGACTTGACTCAGACCCCACGGGGACTGCCTACGGAGCATCCATCCCTCTGGCTCGGGCCATGGATCCTGAAGCCGAGGTCCTCCTGGCATATGAAATGAATGGTCAGCCCCTGCCTCGTGACCACGGTTTCCCCGTGCGGGTGGTGGTTCCCGGCGTGGTGGGTGCCCGCAACGTCAAGTGGCTGGCCAGAGTGAGCGTGGAGTCGGAGGAAAGCCACAGCCACTGGCAGAGGCGGGATTACAAAGGCTTCTCTCCGTCCGTGGACTGGGACACGGTAAACTTTGATCTGGCCCCGTCAATCCAGGAACTGCCTGTCCAGTCGGCTATCACGCAGCCTCGAGATGGGGCGACTGTAGAGTCGGGAGAGGTGACGATCAAGGGCTATGCATGGAGCGGTGGTGGCAGGGCCGTGATTCGAGTGGATGTGTCCGTAGATGGCGGACTCACCTGGCAGGAAGCTGAGCTAGAGGGAGAGGAACAACGTCCCAGGAAGGCCTGGGCTTGGCGGATATGGCAGTTGAAAGCCCGGGTGCCGGCAGAGCAAAAGGAGCTGAACATCGTTTGTAAAGCTGTGGATGACAGTTACAACGTGCAGCCGGACACCGTGGCCCCCATCTGGAACCTGCGAGGCGTACTCAGCAATGCCTGGCACCGTGTCCACGTTCGCGTGGTTCCGTAAAAGCGTGGAACAGAGCCGGCTGTACCCAAAGAACCACCCCAGACTTCCCAGCCCATCCCTGATCCTCGTTGCCATGGGGAAAGCATCTCCGTCCTCTTCTTGGGCCCTGACCCTGTATTCACCGTGTCGTTCTTAAACTGCACCCAGGCACACACACACACACACGTTGCACAGCTCCACACAGGAACGTGGACTCTCCTGGCCTCCGATTCCGCCGGGAGAGAGCGGTTGCAGAGTCTGGAGGTGAGAAAGCAGTTCTGAAGACATTGCTTTCTTCTCCTACCACACCTCCACTTCTAATGCCTCCCCACCCGGGGCCTTATTTTCGCATCGCTCAGATGCTCCAGCCATATGTGTGTAGAATGTGTAAAAACCATACTTTACTGTTTCTACTGCCTATGGGAAGCAAGGGCTCTACTTTAAATATATATATATAGATAGATAGATACACCAATAAAGTGTCTGTTGACGGTTATGGCCGGGACCTCTCGGGCCTGCACAGTGAACACGTTGCAAGAGGCAGGCATGAGGCTAACCCACGGCGAGCGGGACGCAGGGAGGCAGGTGCAGTCGCTGGAGATGGAGGCGTGGGTCTCCCTTCTCAGGTCGGCGGCTACCGCCTAACCGAGGGGCCCGGAGATGCCAGGGAGGAGACAGGTGGCTGCCTTCTTTACATGGCACCCTCCACCCGCCTCCCCGATCCCTGCTCTCTCGGCGGAATTGACAAATAACGCGCAGAGGTTGAAAAATCAATATCTTGGGGGAGGGCATGGAGCAACCCTGGGCCCCAGGAGCAAGACCTGCCTGCCGGGGCACACGGGGCGCCCGCGGTGCAAATTAGATGCCGATGATGAAGAGAGAGATTTGGCTTCACCTCTGCACCGCAGGGCCTCTCGGACTTCCATCTTTCGGCGCTCGGCTATTCTCCCCTAGCTCCTCTCCCTTCTTTTTTTTTTTTTCCTCCCTCAGCAGTCTCCCCGGCTTGGGGGCGCTCGGTGTTTGGCCCAGTCGCCTGTCGCCTGGTCGTGGGACCGGAAGTTATTCCGGAGTGTGGGGTGGGGGGGGAGGAATGGCCGTGATGGGGGGGGCTCGGCGGGGGGGCCGCTCCCTCCTCAGGTGAAGCCCCCGATGGAGATGGAGCCGCCACCGCGGAGCGCCGGGACCCCGGCTTCGGCCCGGCCGCCGCCGCCGCCGCCGCAGTGACCCCCATCCCCGCCGCGCCGGGCCGGAGTGGGGGGCCCGTCCGCCCCTCCGCCCGCCCGCCCGACGGACGCACGCGGCCCTTCTCCCCCAGCCCCCACCAGCCCGCGCGCGCGCGGAGCCGCCTCAGGTGAGCGAGGGGCGGGGCCCGCGCGGGCCGGGGGCGGGGCTTGGCCTGCGGGGCGGGGCTTTGGCTTCTGGGACTCAGCAGCGGTGGCGGGCAGTGGGGGGGAGCCGCAGCCTGGGGGAGGGGAGGGGAGGGGAGGGCGGGCTAGCTGGGGTCTAGAGGGGCCCGGAGCTCTCGTCTGCAGGACCTTGGCCCGAGACCTCAGGGTTGGGGGCTGGTAAAGGGGGGGGGGGGCAGACAGGTCAAGAGAGGGGCCGAGGACGGGCACCGACTGGCATGGGGGAGGCTTGGCTGGGGTAGAGCAGAGGGGCACAGCGACCCAACAAAGCGACCCGGGGCCAGGAAGAGCAAGGTGCCCGGGGGCTGCATTGAGAAGGTTGCGGGGGGTCGGGGGGGTGGAGACCCGGGTCTACCCAGGACTAACCCCGGGAGGCCGGCGAGGGGTGGGAGGAGCAGCAGAATGCAGCGAGGTCCGGTCTTCTGCCGGTGAGAAGTATGTGTGTGTGTATGGGGACCTGAGGAGCAAGGCCGGGAAGGCAGAGATCCACTGCCCAAGGGAGAAGAAGCCGCAGAGGAAGCCCTGTGGTAAACCTCTGGACGGGAGCTACATAAACTTGGGTAGCCAAGTGCCTCTTTCTAAATATGAAATCCATCCTCCGTGTACCTCCGCATACAGACCCCTCTCGGGTTTTTTGTTTTGTTTTTTGTTTTTACCCTTTATCAGGTAGAGTTGCGTTGTTTGGTTTAAGTGGTTTGTTAGGTTGGTTGGTGAATTAGTGTGTGTGTGTGTGTGTGTGTGTGTGTGTGTGTGTGTGTGTGTGTGTGTGTGTGTGTGTGATGTGGTGCGTGTGTACACAGCACAGCGCCGTGCCAGGGTCAGGACAACTTTGACGTCAATTTTCGCTCTTTCCATGGGTTTCCGGGATTGAGCTGATGTCTCCAGGTTTTCAAAGCAAGTGAACCATGACTGGGTTTTTTGAGACAGGGTCTCATGCAAGCCAGGTTGAGCCTGAACCATGAAGCCCATGATAACCTTTAACCCCTGAACTTGTGATTCTCCTGCCTTGGCCTTCTGAATACCATCCTGAGCTGTTGGTTTTTAGGCACGGATCTCCTGTTTCCCAGGCTGACTTCTCATTTGCTCTAGCTGAGGATGACTTGGAACTTCTGAGCCTTATGCCTCCATCTCCCAGGTGTTGGGATTAGAGGCTGTCAGCCTATAAATCTTGCTATGTCTTATTTAAATCATGACCAGCCCCTTCTTGGAATAAGTGGAATGTTCGATGGAATGTGGACTTTTTGATATGAGCTATTTCAGAAATAAGGTACCTCATTTGCTCATCCAAGGTCGAGAATCTACCAACTGCTACCAGGAAGATTTGGTGTGTCACCAACTAATATGTGTAAAGCTTTGCCCACCTTATTTCCCACATTCCTTTTTCTCATAGAGGAAACTGTCAACCTTTGTGACTTGCTTAGTGGCGGTAGGAACTGAGATATCGCTCTACAGTGTTGCCCACAGCAACCTGAACAGATCCTTTAGTCTTTGCGGAATTTAAACTCAGGGAAAACTTTTTTTTTTTTTTTTTTTTGTTTCAAGACAATTTCCAAATGAGCCAGTGTGAAGAGAATTGGTGACTGGCAAGATGATATCTTGGTGAATGAAAGGTACCTATTGCCAAGCTTTTGGTTTGTTTTTTTTTTTTTTGTTTTTGTTTTTTTTGTTTTTTTTTTTAAGACAGGGTTTCAATGTGTACCCTGACTACCCTGGAACTTGCTCTATAGACCAGGCTGGCCTCGAACTCAGAGATCCGCCTGCCTCTGCCTCCCAAGCGCTTGGATTAAAGGCCTGTGCCACCGCTGCCCAACTCCTGTCTCCTAGCTTTAATGACCTAGCTTGAGTTTAATTCCCAGGACTCACAGGAAGGTAGAAGCAACCCTGAAAATTGTCCTTTAATCACCCAATACATGCCGTGACACGCACACACACAGAGTGTGTCCTTGCCAGCCTGAGGACCCGAGTTGGAGTCTTCAGCATCCATGTAAAAGCCAAAAGCCACAACACACATCTGAAATCTCATTGTGTGTGTGTGTGGGGGGGGGGGGGGGGCACAAACCAGAATCATGTGGATTCATGGATTCATTAGCCAGCCAGCCTAACCTGTTAAGTGAGAGACCTTGTCTCAAAAAATAGGGTGGAAGTGGGAGAGATGGCTCCGTAGTTAAGAGCTGTTCTTCTAGAAACATAGATCCAATTCTTAGCACCCGAGTGGCTTATAACAGGCCGTAACTCAGTTCCAGGGGATCTGCCGCTCTCTTCAGGCCTTTGCAGGCAGTAGGCATGTACTTGGTACAGAGACATCAGTGCAGGCAAAGCACCCTGTCTTCGTCACTCTTCTGTTGCTGTGAAGAGACGCCATGACCAAGGCAACTGCTACAGGAGAAAAGCGTTTAATTGGGGCCTTGATCAGAGTTTCAGGGGTTTAGTCTATTACCATCATGGTGGGGAGCATGGCTGAGGCATGCAGGCAGACACTGGGGCAGTAGCTGAGAACTGCATCCAGATCCATAGAAAGAGAGCCACTCTGGGTTTGGCATGGGCTTCTGAAATCTCAAGGCCCGCCCCCAGTGACACACTTCCTCTAACAAGTCCACGCCTCCTAATCCTTCTAATCCTTTCAAACAATGCAACTCCCCAGTGACTAAGCGTTCAAATATGTCAGCCTTTGGGGGCCGTTCTCATTCAAACCAGCACACACCCATACACATTAAAAAAAATAATATTAAAAATTTGAAAAACAACAAAACATGGAGTCCTCCAGCATCATGGTGCACATCTTTAATTCCTAGCACTTTGGGAAACAGAGGCTGGCCGTCTCTGTAAGTTCAAAGCCAGCCACGACTCTATAGTGAGACCTTTTATCAAAAATAAAATAGCTGGCCGGGCGGTGGTGGCGCACGCCTTTAATCCCAGCACTCGGGAGGCAGAGCCAGACGGATCTCTGTGAGTTCGAGGCCAAAGTGGTCTACAGAGTGAGTTCCAGGAAAGGCGCAAAGCTACACAGAGAAACCCTGTCTCAGAAAAAAGAAAGAGAGAGAGAGAGAAAGAAAGAAAAAAAGAAAAGAAAGAAAACAGGGTTCTCCAAACTTTCCAGCTGGGGCAAGATTAAACCCCATGGCAGAAACTTCTGCTCATATCC
Organism: Peromyscus maniculatus bairdii; assembly: GCF_049852395.1. Classification (NCBI taxonomy): domain Eukaryota; kingdom Metazoa; phylum Chordata; class Mammalia; order Rodentia; family Cricetidae; genus Peromyscus; species Peromyscus maniculatus. The sequence continues at coordinate 41,895,154 of NC_134869.1, forward strand.
CCAGTTTATTTCTGCTACTTTTTGTTAACCAGGTAAGTGGCTTTTGGCTTGGGTTTCATCTCCAAAAGATTAGAGATCAACTTTCAACTCCATTCCAGCTCTAAGCATTAGGAGCCTCTGTCCTAGGCCCGGTTCAGGAAGTAAAGAAGCTTACCAAAGTAGCTTACCACAAGCAAGAATCTTTGTTACCCAAGGAGCCTGGAAATGTCTTTTTGGCCCAAGTAACAGTAAGCTCTCTGGATCAGCATGTGTCAGGGAACTTCTGGCCAGAATCACCACCAAACGCTTGTTTTTCCACCTTCTCAGAGTTTACCACCCTTCTCCAGTCAAGACTTCTATGTATTTCCAGGCACCTGTCTGGGGGATCTTTGACTTCAAAACTGACTATTTTAAAGCTCAAATTAAAAAATGCCAGCCTGGTGGCACACAACTATAATCCATCCAAATACGCAGGGTGCCGAGGCAGGAGAATCGCCGTGATTTTCAGGCTGTATAGTCCAGACTAGGCTGAACTCTGTATCAAGATTCTGCTGGGCAGGTGAGATGGCTCAGGAGATAAAGCTTGTCAGGCCTGTGGGCTTGAGTTCCACCCCCTCCACACATGCTCATACACATCCACAAAAATAAAAATGTAATTTAGGGCCTGCAGATATGGCTCTGCAGTTAACAGCACAGGCTTCTCCTCCAAAGGACCTGGGTTTAATTCCCAGCCCTGACATGGTGGCTCATCTTCTGTAACTCCAGTTCCAGGGGATCTGACACCCTCTTCTGCCCTCCTCGGGCACCAGGCACATGCGTGGCACACAGACAGACACGCAGGCGAAACACCCGTACACATAAAACAATAATTGAAAAATCTTACTGTAATAAAAAAAAAAAAAAAGGATTCTGTCGGGGTGACCTTCAAGATGACTCGGCAAGAAGTGTTTGTCACTAACCCTGATGCCGAGTTCGACCCCTGGAGCCTACCCGGTAGAAGGAGAAAATTAACTCTTACGTTGTTTTACAACATCCCCACTGTAGCACAGACGCCCACGCACAGACACACAAAACAAAACGAAACAAAACAAAAATTTTTGATAAAATAAAGATGAAAAGATTTAAAGATCTTTTTATTTTTTTTTAAAGATTTATTTATTTATTATGTATACAGTGTTCTGTCTGCACATATCACTGCAGGCCAGAAGAGGGCGCCAGATCTCATTACAGATGGTTGTGAGCCACCATGTGGTTGCTGGGAACTGAACTCAGGACCTCTGGAAGATCTTTTTAAAGATGGCTCTGCTGTCCAGAGCTCTTACGGCTCATCTGGATAAGCTAAATCCAGGTCCCAGTACCCATGTCCAGGAGCTGACAGGCACCCGTCACTCCCCCTTGCATGGGGATAAAATGCCTCTGGTCTTAGGCACTAACACTCACATACATGTAAGTAGACACAGACACATATGTGTATTTTCTTCCCTGAATTTTATGTATTGCGGTGCGGTATGTGCACATGAGTCCAGGTATCTGTATCTGTGTAGAGTGTCCATGCAGTGCCTGAAGAATCCCGGAGAGGGCAGCAGATCCCCTGGAAGTAGAGTCACAGACAATTGTGGGCTGCCCCATGGGTACCGGGAATCAAACCAGGGTCCTGTGGAAGAACAATCAGTGCTCTTAACCACTGAGCCATCTCTCCAGCCCCTAAAATAATAAAATATTCTTAAGAGACTTACTTGGGGCTGGAGTGAGAGTTGAGTTGGTAAAATGCTTTTGCACCCGTGAGGACCTGAGCTCAAACCCCTAGAATCCATGTTGAAAAAAAAAATAGATTAGGACAAATAAATAAATAAATAGCCAGGTGCGGTGGCTCAGTCCTAATCCCAGCACAAGAGGATCCCTGAGGCTCATTGGCCAGCTACCCTAACTACTTGCCCAGCTGCACACCAATGAGAGGCCCTGTCTCAAAAGCCAGGGTGCAGCTGGTGGGAGGGGTCAACAGGTGAAGACCAGTGCTGTCAGCCAACCTCAGTTCGACTCCAGGGGCCCCCGCATGGTAGAGGGAAAGGGCCCAGTCCCTCAAGTTGTCCTCTGACCTCTACCTGTGCCCGTACACACACATACACATACACACACACACACACACACACACACACACACACACACACACACACAAATGAATAGGAATAACAGCCAAAGCTGTCCTCTGGCCTCTATATAGATATGTGCGTGTGCACACACCCAAACATACCCAAATAAAAATTAAAAAGGACTCTGTCTTGAAAAAATGAATAAAAAATAAGAGTTAATAAAACTCACCCGGAGCTACGTCCCTCTGCTTTCTCTGCACCTCCAAGCTTACAGCTGAACAGCAGCAACCTTAAAGAGTCTTTCCATAATCCCGGGCTTGGGTCCTCAGGTGCATAGCCCCAAGACTCAGAAAGTGTCATCCCTTGTGCCCTGTACCCTATGATTCAAAGTAATTAGTTTGGCCTTTTTCCTTAGTTTCTTAAATCCTGAAATGAGATATGGATTTGGGGTGGGGGGTTTACAGAGGGGAGATTCCGGTCCTTCCGGTAAACCTGAGCTTTCTCTCTCTTCGGCAGTCTTCATGGGGAAGACAGGGAAGCAGAAAGAACAAGAGAAAAGACGCAGCCCTCTAAAAGGGGAGAATGAGGTGACAGGTCCCCCTGCCCTGGTGCTGTGTTTCTACCCTTCTTAATTTAAAGACTGGCCGTTCCTGGCATGCCCTGGGAATCTGTCCCCTCTGGGCTGCTCCTAAAGCACTTGGATCCCGAAACTGAACTTCTTTACCTGGTTTATACATAAACATTCAGCAAGAGCCTGTTGGAGCTGGCATTGTGGAGCCTGGGTCTGTTTCCTGGAAAGGGGTGTGCAGCCAGTGACAGACAATACATCTGTCTACATTTGTCTCTAGTCCTGTTCCCTCTGCAGCCCCGGTCTGTAAAGCCCTCGTAGGAAGCAACTGCAGCTTCCAGCATATCTTTTTGTCTGGGGAGGCACACACTGGAGAGGATGATACTGTGGGTCTGGTCTACTCGTGGCTCCTGAATTATTCACACTCAAGACTCTGGAAACTATGTTTGAACTTGCTGAGAACTACTGGACTCCATCTCAGGTCCTAAGGGGACACCATAGAAATGTTCCCACTTCTCTGTTTGGAAGAAATAACCAAAAGTGTAGCCTGGAGGCGTGCCGCGTGTCCGCCTTCCTGCTCTCCCAGCACCGCCCCCCCACCCCCACCCCCCGCCGCTTTTAACCCGTTAGACCACAGCAGTGTGCTTTATATGCCCACCTTTTGACATGCCATTCCTTTAAACTGGATTCTCTGGCAGATTTGAACAGTTTTGCTTACTGAAGATAACTGTATTATTTCAGCGTATTAAAGCTAGTTCATAGCCGGGCGGTGGTGGCGCACGCCTTTAATCCCAGCACTCGGGAGGCAGAGCCAGGTGGATCTCTGTGAGTTCGAGGCCAGCCTGGGCTACCAAGTGAGTTCCAGGAGAGGCACAAAGCTACACAGAGAAACCCTGTCTCGAAAAACCAAAAAAAAAAAAAAAAAAAAAAAAAGCTAGTTCATAGCAGGACATGGTGCCTGATGCCTGTAAAATCCCAGCATGTAGAAACCAGTTTGGGGCTGGAGAGATGGCTCAGTGGTTAAGGGCACTGGCTGCTCCCCCAGAGGTCCTGAGTTCAGTTCCCAGCAACCACAGGGTGGCTCCTAACCATCTATAATGAGATCTGATGCCCTCTTCTGTCATGCAGGCATGGGTGCAAATAGAGCACTCATATGCATAAATAAATAAATCTTTAAAAAAGAAAGGCCAGCCTAGGCTGCACAGTGAGTTCTGGGACAGCCTTGTCTATAGAGTGAGACCTCTATAAATAAATAAATAAACAAAATAGGACATGGTGACACAAGGCTGTCATATCAGCATTTGGGAGGTGAGGAGGATCAGGATCTCAATGTCATGTTCAGTCACATGGCAGTCCAGAGGCCAATCTGCAGTATACAAAAACCTATCTCAAAAATTTAACACAAGAACACTAAACAATAGCCAGGTGGACATGGCACACACCTTTAATCCCAGCACTTGGGGAGGCAGGAAGATCTCTGAGGCCAGCCTGGTCTACACAAGTGAGTTCCAGGACAGCCAGGGCTACACAGAGAAGCCCTGTCTCGAAAAACAAACAACATGTCAGTTCATTTATTACATGGAGAAAATTTTCCATTCTCATATGTTTTTCCTGAATAGTCAGAGCCCCTGAGTGCCTTGGGAGACACAGGAGTGGTAGGATGGACCTGCTCTTGGAAGTCAGACCTGAACTGACCTCCCTGCCCTTGTTAAGGAGTGGACAGGGAGTTCTTTCTAGAAAGGATGCTACTTTCAGCCATCCCTGCTCAAAGGTAATAACCTGTGGGAGAGAGCCAGCGCAGTGGAGGACTTGGGTTATGCTGGGGCGGGGAGAGAGGTGTGAGATGCCCCAGAGGGTAGAGATGCTCACTGCCGAAGCTTTGACCCCTGAGACCCACATCGGGGAAAGAAACAATTCCTACAAGTTGCCCTCTGACCCTCATCTCTCTCTCTCTCTCTCTCTCTCTCTCTCTCTCTCTCACACACACACACACACACACACACACACACACACACACACACACACACTACACAAACACACAACACACGACACACACATAATAAAAATGGGGAGGGCCAGAGAAACTTGCCTGGTGTGTGTGAAGACCTGACTTTAGTCTCTAGCATGGGGCTTGGGGGTCCTCTCTTTCACTCTAGAAATTACCATGACTGATATTTGATCCCTCACAGAGGTGCTTCCTTTTTAGTGGGGAGGAGGGGAGAAACACTGTTTCTAGTTGCTCTGCATTCAGCTCACTGAGCTGAATTTACAGTACACTATATGTGCCCCCTCCATCACTGTATGCCATTATGATTTTGCTTTTGTTTTGAATCAGGGTCTTGCTGTGTAGCTCAGGCTGGCCCCTAGACTCATTCATGGATGTCCCCTTGTCTCAGCCTTTCCAGAGCTGGAATTTCAGGGGTATGTCACCATTAGTGTGTGTGTGTGTGTGTGTGTGTGTGTGTAGACAAGGTCTTGCTTTGAATGTCCTAGTAATCACTATATAGCTCAGGCTGACCCAGACTCATGACAATACTCTTGCCTCGGTCTCTCCCAGGTGATGGGATTATAGGTGGGTACCACCAGGCCCAATGTATTCATGTTGCTTTAAAAACCACTTTTCCTTCCCATTTGAGATCTGTGAGTCAAGTTTATATTGGATTGCTAACTTCTTTCTCCTATACTACCTAGAGGGTGTCTCTAGCAGGCTCTGCCCAAGTTGACCCAGTTTCTCTAAGGAGACAGACCTGCTTGCCTGCTCACGTAGGGGAGGAGGTGCTTTGAGGGGTGGAGAGTAGGAAAGTTGAGAGTCATGTGCTATGGAAAGATTTGGGTAAAGAGTAAAGTCCATCTACTGGTTTGTTCCTAGCTTTCAGAAATCCAATACTGAGTGCCAGTGGGTCGGTGGTGGCGCATGCCGTTAATCCCAGTACTCAGGAGGCAGAGGCAGGCCGATCTTTGTTGAGTTTGAGGCCAGCCTGGGCTACAGAGCAAGTTCCAGGACAGCCAGGGCTTCACAGAGAAACCCTGTCTCAAAAAACAAAACAACAAAAAAAGGAAAGAAAAGAAAACCAATGCTGAGCACATCAGACCGTAGACCACTCTCACTTCCAAGTTTACCATCTTGGTTTTTGGATCAGTTGGAGGCAGATGAGTTCTGATTTTGCCCAAGATGTGTCCCACAGCTCGTGCTTAGAGCCATTAAGAATGAGGAGAGCTCAGTTTACCACTAGGACACAGCTCAGTCGAAGAGTGAGGAGACCCTATTCAGTTGTCAGCATTGCATAAAGCTTGGGTGTGGCGGCACGTGCCTATAATCCCCGCATTGGGGAGATAAGTGCAGGAGGAACAGAGGTTCAAGATCATTCTCAACCACATAGCAAGTTCGAGGACAGCCTGAAGAGAGAAAAGAGGAAAGAAGGCTCCTCCGGGACAGGAGACGCCCCTCGGTGACGAGGAGTTCACACTGCTCCTGCTCCGCACCTGCACTGGGCGGCTCATAGTGGTCTGCAACTCCAGCTCCAGGAGAATCCGGTGCTTCTGGCCTCCAAGGGTACCTGCACGCGCGCGCGCACACACACACACCACACACACACACACTTTAAAATAATAAAAATAAATCTTTTTTTGATCAGTTTATTTTTTTATTTTTTTAGTCGTTTTTTTCTTTTTGATCAGTTTATTTTTTGTCTTTTTTTTTCTTTTTTTTTTTTTTTTCCTTTTTGGTTTTTCGAGACAGGGTTTCTCTGCGTAGCTTTGCGCCTTTCCTGGAGCTCACTTGGTAGCCCAGGCTGGCCTCGAACTCACAGAGATCCGCCTGGCTCTGCCTCCCGAGTGCTGGGATTAAAGGCATGTGCCACCACTGCCCCGCTGGCTTAACTGTTTTAAGCCTCAGTTTTTACAAACAGAAAATGGGAAAATCCTCTCCCTTCTGAATGGGGGAGGGGGACATTCGAGGGAAGTCATGCATGAACACTTTGAGCTTTGTAGTTGTTTTCGGAAAAAAGTCCCAAAGGCCGTTTGTGGAGCTGATGATTTCGGAGCACAGCCTGGCCTCCTTTGTCTGGAGATCTCTGACCACCTGGAGATTTGTGGCTAGTTCCAAAGGGTATGAGTTATCTGACCGTGTGCACCACGTGGGCTCTTCTGAATGTTGCCCCCAAGGGAAACTTGAAGCAGCCGTTTATAATTGTGGCTTGTTGGAACGCGGCGCGCAGCTCGGTGGCGCAGAGCTGTGGCTTCTTCTAAAAGTCTGGTTCCAGAGCTCAGTCCGTCCCAGGAGGTCAAGACCAGAGGAGTTGGAAAATAACCCTGAATTGTTCTCACACACCCAGGGTCCCCGAGGTTAATTCTAGGAATCTCTGGTGAGAAGAAAGGGAGGATTGCTTTGCGAGAGTGAGCACCAGACTGCACGTCAGGCTTGCTACGAGCTCTGCTCCACGTCAGATTTGGGCAGGAGAACAGACATTCCTCCCCTGTGAGCCATCCACGTTCCCTTAAGATAGCTTTACAAATGAGCCACACTTTGATCTGCCTGCCTTTGAGAAAGGCTTCAAAGGGCCCCGGACTCCTGGTGGCGTCTCAAGTAGTTTTCCAGCTTCGCCCTTGTTTCTGCAGATCTGCCCCCGGGGCATTTATTTCTATTAGGAGAGTGGCAAAAGCAATCGAGGGTGTATATACATCTCCACCACGTAGATTCTTCTTAAAGATGTGTTTATTTCATTTTATGTGTGTTAGTGCTTACCCGCATGTAAGTGCACCGTGTGTGTGTGTGTGTGTGTGTGTGTGTGTGTGTGTGTGTGGTGCCCCTGGAGTCCCAAGGAGGGCGTCCGGTTTTTCTTTTGAGATTTTATTTTTATTTCATGTGTAAGAGCGTTTGACTGAGTGTATGTATGTCTGTGCACCATATGTGTGCAGTGCCCACAGAGGCTGTAAGAAAGCTTTGGATCCGTGGGACTAGAGTTATACAGTTTGGAAGAGCAAACAGTGCTCTTGACCACAGAGCCATCTCTCCAGCCTTTTTTTTTCTAGAGTTTCTCTGTGTAGCCCAGGCTGTTCTGGAACTCCATCTGTAGACCAGGCTAGCCTTGAACTCACAGAGATCCTCCTGGCTCTGCCTCCCGAGTGCTGGGACTAAAGGCGTGCGCCACTGCAGCCCAGTCTGAGGCTAGTCTTAAACCCCTGATCCTCCTGCTCCCACGTCCTAAGTATTGACAGATGTTTACTTTTTTTTTTTTTTTTTTTTTTTTTTTTTTTTTTTTTGGTTTTTCGAGACAGGGTTTCTCTGTGTAGCTTTGCGCCTTTCCTGGAACTCACTTGGTAGCCCAGGCTGGCCTCGAACTCACAGAGATCCGCCTGCCTCTGCCTCCCGAGTGCTGGGATTAAAGGCGTGCGCCACCACCGCCCGGCTCATTTTTTTTTTTAAATAAACATAGTGGGGCTGGAGAGATGGTTCATAAATTAAGAGCAATGACTATGCTGCAAAGGACCCTGGTTCAGTCCCCAGAACCCATGTGGTGGCTCTCAAACGTCTGTAACTCCAGTGTCAGGTGAAACATCTGTAACTCCAGTGTCAGGTGAAACATCTGTAACTCCAGTGTCAGGTGATTCCATACTCTCTTCTGACCTCAGGCGCTGCACTTATGTGGTGCAAATAAATACATACTGGCATAGCACTCATACACATAAAATAAAATTTTAAACATATTTTTAAAAGTTAAAATGGCCGGGCGGTGGTGGCGCACGCCTTTAATCCCAGCACTCGGGAGGCAGAGGCAGGCGGATCTCTGTGAGTTCAAGGCCAGCCTGGTCTCCAAAGCGAGTTCCAGGAAAGGTGCAAAGCTACACAGAGAAACCCTGTCTCGAAAAACCCAAAAAAAAAGAAAAAAAAAAAAAAAGTTAAAATGAAGGGGTTGGGGATTTAGCTCAGTGGTAGAGCACTTGCCTAGCAAGCACAAGGCCCTGGATTTGGTCCTCAGCTCTGAAAAAAAGAAAGAAAGAAAGAAAGAAAGAAAGAAAGAAAGAAAGAAAGAAAGAAAGAAAGAAAGAAAGAAAGAAAGAAAGAAAGAAAGAAAAAGTTAAAAAGAAGCCAGGAGGCAGTGGCTCACACCTCTAATCCCAGCACTCAGGAGGCAGAGGCGAGCAGATCTCCGTGAGTTTGAGGCCAGCCTGAAACCTGATCTACATAGAAGGTTCCAAGACAGCCGGAGCTGTATAGAGAAAGCCTGTCTCAAAAACAAAGAAAGGAAAGTTTAGGCATGATGGTGTAGAGGTGTTACAGCATTTGCCTAGCTTGTGTGAGGCCATGGATTTGATCTTCAGCACACACACACACACACACACACACACACACACACACACCGCACACAAAGTTTATTGTATCTTCAACAGAAAAGCTATCACTGTACCTTGAGGAGGACTTCTCTCCAATTCCACATTCCACTCTCCTGTGCTACACATACCCAAAAAGAAAAATATACCTATAAATAACTTAGTATGGCTGTTTTTTCCCCTCCCAAAATCTCACTACACAGTTTGGGCTAAGCTGGAACCCAAGATTTTGTAGCCTTCACTTCCTAGTGCTGGAATTACAGGCATGCGGCAGCATCCATGATTCGATTCAGCTTCTTTTCTCTCCGATCCTTTAACTGAAGTCTGGCACCTCTATGAGGCTGCTTCTCTGCTTCTTGAGGACAGAAGTGTAACCTGTCTGCTACATCAGCTACAACTCAAAACCCAGAACCACTCTGCTAAAGGAGTTGTGAGTGTGTCTGTCTCAGAAGTTTGAGTCCTAAAGAACTGATGAGACAGGCACTCATACAGTGAGTTCCAGGTCAGCCAGGGCTGCGTGTCTCAGTAAACAAATAAATAAAAGGTAGGTTGAAGGAAACCTCTGCATTTATATGTCAGGATACACTGTCTATTTCCCAGGACCAAAAAAAAATAAAAAAAAAAGTTTTTGTTCTGACCCTTTAGATTTCTTGTTTACTCCATAATGTAAAAGAAAACAAAAACAAAAACAAACAAAAAACCCACCTCATCCCTCCCCAGCCATGGCTCCTAATAGCAGTCTCTTCTCTTTCAACAGGGTCTCTCTAAGATGGACATAGAAGACTGCAATGGCCGCTCCTATATGTCTGGTATGCCTTCTGTGTGTTCCCTTCAGACGGGCGTGGGAGCAGACTCTGTCCTGTGGATGAAGGCAGAGAGCCTTCAGCCCTGGCCCCCCGGTTTCTGCTTGACTAAATGTCAGTCACAGCTGCCACTCAGTGCATGGTGCTTGGAGGTAGTACGCAATCCCTGTGGTCTTCCGTTCCTGATGGTGGTTCTTTTCCAGGCTCTGGAGAGGGGAGGGAATAAGAGTGGAAATATGAAAGGGATGGCCCGAAGCAAGCCGGCGGGAGGAGAATGTGGTTCTTTCTCCTGTGTTATAAGGTCACCAGAACAGAGTTCTGTCCCACCCAAGTAGAGTGGACCGTCTTCAGAAACTTTAAAGTGGGCTGGGACAGTGGATAGCTCACAGTTTTAATACCAACATTTAGAAGGCACAGACAGACAGATTTCTGTGAATTTGAAGCCAGCTTGGTCTACACAGTGGATTCCAGGCCAGCTACATAGTAAGATCCTGTCTCAATCCCTACTACTGCAAAAAGCAATGTAATAAATAAGTAAACAATTTTAAAAAGAAATCAAAAAAATGTTAAAATAAGTAAAGGAATGACTCAATATTTCTAAAAGTGCTCCACGAGGCAAGGCAAGTTTGTGTATGGTCAGCACTTGGGAGGCTGAGACAGGTGGATCTCTCTAGGTTTGGAGCTAGCCTGGTTTACATAGCAGTTCCAAGATATCCCAGGCTAAATAGACAGACTCTGTCTCAAAACATACCGGGCAGTGGTAATGCAAACCTTTAATCCCAGCACTCAGGAGACAGAGGCAGGTGGATCTCTGTGAGTTTGAGGCCAGCCTGGTCTACAGAGAGAGTTCCAGGGTAGCTAGGACTACACAGAGAAGCCCTGTCTCAAAACAAAATAAAACAAAATAATGATAATCATTGATACGGTCTGAATTCAGCCAGGAGGCCTATGGTTAATATCCTTTGAAGACAGGGACAGAGAACCCAATTTTCATTATCCTTAGTCCCTTTCCATAGCATAGCATGCTACAGACTGTTGACACCTGCTAAATATTCTTTTTTTTTTTTTAATGCCAAGGAGGGAAGAGGTCTTAAATACAGGCTTACAGCACAATGGGAGAACCTGGGAGGGCAGAAGTTCGCTACTGATGTTTTACAGTCTTGCATCTAAGCTGTTAATGCCCATTATTCAGGATACACAGACAAGGAACTCCCCTTAAGCATTCCGGAGGGTGGAACCCGGGAGGGAATTAGCATAGGGAGGATATCAAGGTCAGCAAGCAAGGCAACAGTTACCCAAAACGGGGGCCAGGGCCTTACAGGTCCCCCTTTTACTAAAAAATGAGCTTCTGACTTGGGTTGCGTGGGACGTCAGCAGGTCACCTTACCTGTCGTGGAGATGCCTGCCCAGGCCACACAGGTGCTCTGTCTTAGGTTGGTGAGTGCCCCCCAGGCATTACCCGTCTCTGAATACTCATTATCATACAGGCTCAATCCTGTGTGAGCTGCAGAGTTAACTGCTGCCAAAGATCTCAAAGTGGCACTGGGCTTGCAATCTGTGTGTTCGACACAGAAAAGACCAATAGAAATCCTAACCCACCCATAGCCAGTAGGCTAAAGGCAACTGAGCCATTCCCTTCCTTAACGAGCCTTACTGCAAATTGGAGTCCTTGTAAGATGGTATCCCAAAAGCAAATGGAACTTGAGTTTATAAATTTATAATTTTCAAAGCCAATCGAGATGTATATAACTATTGAATTAAATTTATCATGCCAGTAGAATGAAAGATTCACTAAGTGTGGTAGCTACTTTTGCTGCCAGGGTCTCCACTGTGCTAGCTGTAGTAAGTAAGCAATTATGAAATGATAATCCCAGAAACAGTAGCAACACCTGCTAAATATTCTTACAGAGGGAGAAGACATCATTACCTATTGCGAGAGTGGATTTTAGAAGTATCAGAACAATCGTCAGTTTTAATGAGTTAAAGAGAAACAAGAAGGGAGGATTGAGGTGCAGCTGGGGGGGGTAGGCTGCTTGCCTAGCATGCATGCATGCAGCAGGCCGTGGGTTTGAGCTGCATAAACCAAGCACTCCGGTGCACACCTGTAATCCCAGCATGGGAAATAAGGAGCTTTATCCAGCTAATTTTTCTGAGGAGAGTCTGTTGTAGCCTGGGCTGGCCTTGCACTTGCCTTGTAGCCAAGGCTAGACTTAAACTCCTGGTGCTCCTCCCTGTACCTCTCAAGTGCTGAGATTATAGATGTGTGCTTCCAGTCTGGCTCAAAGGTTAGTCTTTTTATTTATTTATTTATTTTAATTTATGTGTATGCATGTCTATCTACTGTGTATGTGGGTACTCCAAGAGGACAGAAGAAGGCATCTGATCCCCTGGGACTGGAGTTACAGAAGGTTGTGAGCCACCACGTGGGTGCCGGGAAATGAACCTGGGTCCTCTACAAGAACATCAAGTGTTCTTAACTGCTGAGCCATCTCTCCACCACCCTCAAAAGTTAGTCTTTAAGAATATATATATATATATATATATATATATATATATATATATATATATATAACTATTACTATTACTATTACTATTACTATTACTATTACTATTACTATTACTATTACTATTAGAATGTCAGGATCAAAGAAACAGGTATGGTATCACACTGCTATAATTCTAGTACTTGGGAGGCTAAAGCAAGATCATGAGTTCTAAACCATCCTAAATTATACAGCAAGAGCCTAACTCAAGCTAAAAATAAAATTGCTGGGCCTGGCAAGGTGGAGCAGAAGCAGACAGATCTCTGTAAGTTCAAGGCCAGCCTGGTCTACAGAAGCAGCTCCAGGCCAGCCAAGGACGTATCACAATACCTCACCTCAAAGCAACAACAACAAAACATGGTACGGACTATGGTGGCCGTAATCTCAGCACCCAGGAGAGGGAAGCAGGAGGGTTATGAACTCGGGTCTAGCTTTTACTGCATATTAAGAACCCATCTCAATAAAACAAGTCCAAGTGCCATCGTGGAAAAGAGCTATGAGGTGCTTTATTAATTTTCTTTAAAGTGGAACCAATGAAGGGATTATTGACACGCACTGATGGAGATATCGAAGTCAGACACACCTGAGAATCACGGTCCTCGTCTGGGTAATACACAGAAAGACACTGACTCGGGAGGAATTTGCTTAGGCACAGGCATGCAATGCTTGCCGCATGCTGGACAGAATGACACACTTCAGGTGGGCCGATTCAACGGAAAGAGGTCCTTCCGAGGAACCAGCCAACTCTCCCACCTCCGGTCCAGGCAAGTCTGTTCACTATTGAGCAACAAGAACACAGAGGACCGAGTTAGCGATGGACGGTTACTGTCAGAGGGATAAAATCCGATTCCTGCCGTAAGGTAGGCAAATGAGACGCTGTGAAGGAGGCTGGGGAAATGTCCCATGGGCTCTTTTCGGTAGTGTCTCTGGAGAATGTTGAACACTAAGCAGAAAATTTCTGAGGCCATTTGCTTCACTGCGCTCTGAAGCCAAGTTTTGCTTCCTTAAGGTGGTTGACGTCGCCTAGATGAGAAGAGACCTCTGTACAGATGGTTTCTGAGTAAGAAGAGAAGCCCACACCGCGCCTGTGTTTTGAGAACTCTGGATGCCAGCAGCTACCTTCCGAAAGACAAAGTCAGGGCAGGGTTGACGTTAGGTCTAAAGAGTACCCCCTTCAGCTAGGTGGTGGTGGCAGGAGCCTTTAATCCCAGCGCTCGGGAGGCAGAGCCAGGCGGATCTCTGTGAGTTCGAGGCCAGTCTGGTCTGCAGAGTGAGATCCAGGACAGGCTCCAAAGCTACACAGAGAAACCCTGTCTCGAAAAACCGGAGGAAAAAGAAAAAAAAAAAAAAAAGAGTGCCCCCTCCAGGGCTAGACAGGGCCAAGAAGGCCCAACTGAGGTATCTAAGAACCAGTTACTGACCCCCCCCCCCCTCTCCTAGGCTGATCCAGAAACAGAGGGTCAGCCCAGTGTCTAGCCTCTTACCAACCCTTTCTTGGGTCACCATAGATAGCTCTCTGCCTGAAGGTAGATGGTCTTCCTTACTGGCCACCCTGATAAAGGGAGGCATTCTCCTGTTCTTCCAAGGGGGTTTACCACCTCCCAGAACCCGCTGAAAGACCCCTCCCCACTTCCATTTTAGAGATACAGATAATTCCCACGGGGAGAAGGGGAGGGAAGCAAGAGTTACCACACAGATTCCCACCCTACCCCCACATACACCAAAAACCAGAAACTGAGTTGCCCAAAACCAGGCAAGCAGCTGAGGGGGCCACTGCTTGTCCCGAGTGTCTTGGTGCTGTGAAACATTTCTAAGAGAACCTGAGGAGAGAAGGATGCTCGGATTGGCAACCCAAAGTTTCACGGCCCCTCCCACCCCCAAATTCTTGGAATCAGAAAATCCAGTCTTGCGAAGTAGGTCAGCTCAGGAGTGAGCAGTTTCTCTGGAAGGGAGCAGGGGCCTCTTATCCTGATGGAGGACAGATTCATCCGGGACTCCAGCGGCAGGGGGGGCCCCAGGGACACAGGCGGGAAGGAGACAGGGAGACCGAACCAGCGATCTGAGAGAGCTCAGGGTCACAGATCTCCCCGAGTCAGGCTGGTCTGCGATGCTGAGATGCCTCTTACCCCAGCGGCGGCGGGGAAGGGGGTTGTGGGAGGAGGGGAGGGTGGACAAGGGACTGAGTTTGCTGGAGGAGGAGCTTTCTGCCACTTTAGAGCCTGGAGGCTGCCCCTGTGTCCTGGGCCCCATGACCTCTGGGGCCTTGGCTTCTCTAGCTGGCAGAGGATTGGGCCTTCCCTGGGATACCCCCCCCCCTTCCTCCTCCCCACAAGCCTGCTCCTCTGTGTCTCTCTCTCTCTCTCTCTCTCTCTCTCTCTCTCTCTCTCTCTCTCTCTCTCTCTCTCTCTCTCTCTCTCTCCCCAGCCGCGTGTGTGTGTGTGTGTGTGTGTGTGTGTGTATGTGTATCTCTCTGCGTGTCTGTGTGTGCATGTGTGTGTCTCTCTCTCTCTCTGTGCGTCTCTCTCTCTCTCTCTCTCTCTCTCTCACACACACACACACACACACACTTGCCTCCCCTCTCAAGCATTTGTTGTGCAGTTCCTCTTTGTCTGCTGGGCAGGAGGGCAAACACATCTGCCTCCCCCTCCCCGTGTGCCTCCGCTCCCACCCCGCCACTGTCTTGGAAGAGGGATGTGGTAGCCTAGCATCCCCCCCCACACACACACCACCACCACCACCGCCACACACACTTGTACATTTTCTCCTGCCCCCTCCCCAAGCACATCCACACCTCTCTCTCTCCACTACACATACACACACGCACACACACACACGCACACACCCTGGGCTGAGCGGTCCTGCCGGCTGCAGCCGCGGGGCCCCTGCTCACCGTGCGGCTGCCCCTGCCTGCGAAATGACGGCGGTTCCCCTCACTTCCAGGAATCCACGCTTCCTGGAAGGTGAGTGGCTGGGCTCACCCCTGCCTGCCACCGAGACGCAGACATGCACACACCACCCGCACTCCCGCGCCGTTTCCAAGGCGGCGGCCGCGTTCGCACCCCGGGGTCTCACCGGCAAGGGAAGGATAATGTAAGTTCAGGCAGAAGGCGGCTAGCGGAGCGGGGGAGGGGGGTGATGGGGCTAGGGGAGCCGATTCAGTACCAACTCCCAAGCCTGCGGAGAGGGAAAGGCGGCGGGGGAGGGGGCGTTCCTCCTCACGCTCGCTCGGGGAGGATGGGAAAAGGGTGTTTGGTGTTGCTAAGCGAAGACGGTGACTTGGACAGTGGGAGCTGGTGGTGACATCTTGATTAGGCCTTGGGGACAGAGGGAGAGCAGCCAGGGGAGGAATGCCGAAACAGGCCTGGGTGGGAATGGATAGTGGAAAGACCTGAGGCGAGGAAGAGGAGTTTTGACGGCAGATGCTTCCTCCTGGAACAGAGGTGTGAGTGGCCTCAGCCTCCTGCCCACAATAGAGCCGGCGGCGGCGGCGGCGGCGGTGGCTGTCTTTCTTCGCTCATGCACTCGCTGGTCCCTGATAGCAGGCTAGCATCCTGCCACCTGGAGCCCATGGTCAAGAAGAGAAAGCAGGAGGATGAGGTCCCTTGCAGAGAAGCGCAGAGGCTTGCCGAGCGCCAGGTTATTCCCCAGAGGCAACCACTCCAGGGATGCAGGAGAGGGCTGGTCTCCGTCAGTGTGGGAAGGCTGGTACTGCTTCCCATCCCTTCCCTCCAGCTTTTCTGCCCTCCTGGTTGCTCTGATGTGAACCTCAGGATTTAGCTTTGCTCCCTGGGGTTTCAGCCAATCCATGATGGCTTTGACCAAGAAAATGTCTCTGATACCTGAGAGCGGCCTTAATTCTTGGCTTTGACAGTCTGAGATTTCTTGGAAGTCCCAGGCATTTGAAATTCCCTCACTGGGGTTTCTGGGGCCGAGAGGGGAACTGATGAGTTCCCCAAATCTGACTTCTGTCCCTGTCAGCCTCAGGCTAGAAATCTAAATCCCTGGAGCCCCACAAAAAGACCTTCTGGCCTTTGACACAGATTCCTCCTTAGATTTTAGTGCCAGGAAAGTAGACTCGAGTCTGTTTTCCTCTTACCTTTATCCTAGGGATGACAGCGTCGAGGAGCCTCGGGATCACTGGTGCTCCTCGAGGCTCCCGCTTTCTCTCCTGTTTCCAGCCCTTCACTGGGAGAGCCACAAAGAATGCTTTCCCCTCAGTGTCCCTAAGTATCCCCGTAAGAATATTGTCCCGCCAGCTAGCTAGCCCCTAGTCTCAGAGGCAGCCTCAGCTCCAGGAGGCTGGGACCAAGTATGGATTTCCAAGAAGCCCCTCATCATTTGAGGATCGAGGCTTTAGCAGGTCCCTCCTTACCAACATGGAGTGATTTGGAGCAAGTCAGCACTAACCTTTGAGAAGGATTAAGAAGCTGGGTGTGGCGCATGCCTGTCACCCCGGTGCTTCCGAGGCTGAGGCTGAGGCAGGAGGACTATTGATTGGGTTTACTTAGCCTTCTTCAGCCTGTCCAACCTTCTAGCCTCAGTAAACTCAGTCGAAAGGGCACGTGTTGAGGCTGGACCTGAATCTACAAGTCTTCACGGTTCGGGGGGCTGCTCACATCACGGCTTGTGTCTTGAGGCAACTTTTTAAGGGAACCACGACTCACCTAAAGAGCCTCAGCTGGGGGACATCGGATTCAAGCCAGAAGGCTTTTTCTATAGGTGGTGTACAGGCCTCCTCGGCTTCCATGGGATAGAATGGGGAAATGGGACTTTAGGAGAGGATGCGAACGGGAAATGGTCCCAAAGTCCTGAGTGGTTGTTTTCTTCCCACTGACCAAAGCTGGAGAGGGATCCCTCAGGAGGGTGTGTTCCGGATTTCTTGCCTCAGGCCCAGGACTCCAACCATTTTATAATGGAATCTTTATTTTGTGAAAGTAAGTATGTGCGTAGCTGGGGTCTGGGTAAAGTGTTAACCAAGGTGGACTCTAGGGATGAATTTTAGGGTCTCTCTCTCTCTCTCTTCTCTCTCTCTCTCTTCCATGTTTAGGCCTTATGTGCATGTTCATGTTAGCAGATAATGTATACGGAGGTGATGTTTACTCCAGTAGGTATGTTCTCTTTATATGTATCTACGTATGTGATCTGTGTTTGTGTGTTTATCTACATGTGTTTTTGTTTCACTCATATATTTGTGCAGAAAATTGTGGGGAAGGGGGGGATTTTTGAAGACACTCCTGTTTTTCAGGTATGTTACCAGATTTAAAAAAAAAACACATAATTTCAAAAGGCATTTTTAAAAAGTATTTGGTCAACAAGTTGAAATGGATGCATTTAGGATCATTGATATTTAGCTCTCGAGAGAACATCAAATAGTAACTATTCGATCGGACTCGGGTCAACGAGAAAGCTCTCTAGAGCTTCAAAGTTTGGCTGAATTTAAAGAGCTTCATGAGCTCACCCCCCCTCACCCCCCACCCCGAGACAGTAACTGGCCAAGCAGTGGTCAAGGACTCAGCATTATCTCCTCTGTGGTCCTACCCCAGCTCAGCCACTGCCAGCTTAGACACGTGACATAAATTTCTTCTGTGTCTCCTAATCCAAAAAATTAAAGTAATACCTACTTTCATACGTGGTTTCAGAGCTTCAAGAAGACGGTGTGTTCCAAGCACACAGACTGAGGCCTGGTCCGAGTCCATACTCACTACATATTAGCGGCTATCATTATTGTTAACGGATATTATCATCAGGTTCTGGACAGTTCCAGATGCCCACCCTGCAGACTCCAAAGCCACTACTGGGAGCTCCAGAGAGAGCAGTACGAGAGAATGCCTGTTCCCCCTTCTCGTCAGGTCCCTGTCCTCTCTTCTACCCTGGCCCGCCCAGCCCTGGCCCTGCTTCCTGCAGAGTTAGAGCGGGTGCTGCCCTTCCCCTCGGTGGTAGATAAAGGTAGGGTAGGCCAGACTCAGCCACCGAGATCACGGAAGTCGAGGTCAGCACTGGGCACCAGGCCCCTGGGGTCACAGGGTAGGCTTCTCCCATCCAACCTACCTTGTGCATGGCTATAGGACAAGTGCGTGGGAAATTTAACTGAAGTTTGTTTGTTTTTTTAAAGATTAGGCAGCGAACTGTAGAGGCTCCAGCCCAAGCTTCACCTGCCATCTGTTCTCTCCTCCAAGGTAGCGGGGACTCATCTCTGGAGAAGGAGTTCCTCGGGGCCCCAGTGGGGCCCTCCGTGAGCACCCCAAACAGCCAGCATTCTTCCCCCAGCCGCTCACTCAGTGGTAAGTGTGGCCCCCTACCCACTCCCGGCACTAGGCAGCACCATCTTGTTTGGACCCCCGTCCATTTGCCTTCTCCTGGCCACCATTTCCCCATCATCTCCTTCCGGCTTCCTGCTCAGAAACTCTTGAGGAGGGAAGGAGCCAAACACCACTGCTCTCCTAGCTTGTGAAAAGCGTAAATAGCTAATGCCAGACTGGGGTAGAATTAAAAGGTGTATGGGTGACATTAAGATAAAGGTCGCAGCAGGGCACGGTGGCGCACGCCTTTGGTCCCAGCACTCGGGAGGCAGAGGCGGGTGGATCTGAGTTCAAGGCCAGCCTGGTCTACAAAGCTAGTTCCAGGACAGCCAGGGCTGCACAGAGAGACCCTGTTGTGTGTATGTGTGGAGAGGGGCAGGGTAGGGGGTGGGGAGTGGGAGTGGGGGATAAAGATTCCAAAGAAAAATTCTGGAGTTGGAGACAGAAAGCGGTCATTGGGTAGGGAGAGGCAGAAAATGAACAGTAACAAGACTTTACCACCTCCCACCCCACTTTGCCTGCCTGGCAGAGCCCCCCACCCCCACCCTGAGTGCCCCTCCCCAGCTGGCCCTAGATCTGTGACATTCTCTAAATGGTTGAAATAGCCAGGAATGTAGGTCAGAGCTCGTGCCAGAGCGCTCCTCCCCTGTGTCCCCCCAGGTTCCTTGGAAGAGGCACAGGGGGTTCAGTCCCTTAGGGGAGAATAAACCACACCTGTCTTCCAGTCCCACTCAGCCTTTAGCCTGTGGTCCCCTTCAGTCTCCCCAGGACGGTTTTCCCGCCACTGTTACTTGCTGACTTCCTGCCTGAGGCCAACTCAGACATCAGTCTATGTGTCTTTCTTCCTCTTTTCTTTCTTTTTCATTTTTCTTTTTTAGACAGGGTCTTACTGTGTAGCCTTGGCTGACCTGGAACTCACTCTGTAGACCAGGCTGGCCTCGAACTTACACAGATCCTCCTGGCTCTGCCTCCCGAGTGCTGGAATTAAAGGCATGGATCACCACTGCCCAACCAAACATCTTTCTTAATGAGAAGAGAGTATGCAGGCAAAGGGTCCTCTAAGTCACCTCTTCTGCCTGCTGATAGAAGACATCCTGTGCATCCTTTTTTTCCTTTTCTTTTCTTTTCTTTTCTTTTCTTTTCTTTTCTTTTCTTTTCTTTTCTTCTTCTTCTCTTCTTCTCCTTCTCCTTCTCCTTCTCCTTCTCCTTCTCCTTCTCCTTCTCCTTTTCTCCTTCTCCTTCTTCTTCTAAACCCTATTTGCCTGGTGGGTGGTAGGTGGGAAAGATTGCTTTCAGTTCAGATGAGTTCTGGAACGACCCGAAGATAATAAATAGGCTATTGCCCCTCCTGACACCTGTACAACTCAGGGTTTGCAGTCGCCCTGTTGGACTGTAGAAGTGTCGTTCTGCCGGGGAGCGGCTGCGCCTTTGCCTGTCTCTGTTCTAAACCTCAGTCCCCTGACCCCCAGCCAACTCCATCAAGGTGGAGATGTACAGCGATGAGGAGTCGAGCCGACTGCTGGGCCCGGACGAGCGGCTCCTGGATAAAGATGACAGCGTCATCGTGGAGGACTCCTTGTCAGAGCCCTTGGGCTACTGCGATGGAAGTGGCCCAGAGCCCCACTCCCCTGGCGGCATCCGGCTCCCCAATGGCAAGCTCAAGTGTGACGTCTGTGGCATGGTCTGTATCGGCCCCAACGTGCTCATGGTGCACAAGCGCAGCCACACGGGTGAGTAGGACGGAGGGCTTCGTGGAAGGGCTGCGGGTGAGGCTGGCGCGACCAGCAGAGGTGTGCTAGGACTTCGGCAGGGCAGGTGAGGCTGGCGCGACCAGCAGAGGTGTGCTAGGATGTCGGCGGGGAAGGGGCTGAGGAGACCCCTCTGTAGGCGGGGGTCGCTCAGAAACGGAAGGTGTGTCGGAGCACGGTTTCTAGATGATGAAAGAGAGAAAGGCGTATGAGCCCCTCGGAAGGAACATCTGTAACCTTCCTGACCCTTTTCTGCAGCTGTTGTGACGAGGAGAAGCTACTCCTCCTTTTCTCGGAGTGTGGAGAGAATGGGTCCTGGGGCCTCTAGAAGGATTCCTGAAACCTCAGTGTAGATTAGTGGTGGGGATGTGTGCATATGTAAGGCCTTGTGGTGGATCTCAACACCAAAAAATGTTTGCAGACCTGGGGGGGGGGGAGCTGCCTATAGTCGTCCCAAGAGGGACAGAATCCCTGGGCCTTCTCATCTCATAATTTAAAAGGAGGTGTGGGAAGGGGAACCTCTGCTTACCCTCCTGAGACTCTGAGCTGAAGCGTTTAATATTGATAAATTATTCTTTATCAATAAAAGATCGGGAGTCAGATATTAGGGTAAGAACCTGAATGATCAGAGAAGCTTCGTAGAAGCCACCAGTCACCTCCTACCAATATCTGACTCCCGATCTTTTATTGATGAAGAATAATTAGTTAAAGGCTTCACTGAGCTATTTTGGGTAGTCGTCTTTTGGCAGGTCTTCTAGGCACAGTACTGGCTGCAAGGCACACACCTCTAATCCACAGCTTCCCAGGGTAAGAGGGCCCCCAGGTGACCTCTACAGATCAGAGAACCTTCCCTCCGCGCTCCAGCACCCTCACGCCAGTCTCTGGGACCTGCTCTTTCACCTGCAGGGGAAAGACCCTTCCACTGCAATCAGTGCGGCGCCTCCTTCACGCAGAAGGGGAACCTGTTGCGCCACATCAAGCTGCACTCCGGGGAGAAGCCCTTCAAATGTCCCTTCTGCAACTACGCCTGCCGCCGGCGTGACGCGCTCACAGGCCACCTCCGCACACACTCAGGTCAGTGGTTATCCAGAACCAGCAAAGAGGGGGGGCCCCAGCCTGCTCAGAAAAGAGCTTCGAGACTTCTCTGCCCTGGATGGTGTCTGACACGAAGGAGTGGGAGCACTCCCGGAGCACTCCCGGAGCACTCACGGAGCACTCACGGAGCAGATAGAGCAAATAGAGCCTGCCCTGCCTTGCTGACTCGGGCAGCGAGATCTATGAGGAATTTGTGGGACTCTTGACTGGGGTATTTTACTGCCGCATTCTGTGACCTGAAGCAAAAGGAACATGGTTAACATTCCTGGCTTGTCCCTGATGTTTGTTTTCTAAGCATTTTAATGATGCCAACACCATATGTGTACCATCACCGGGGACTCTGAGCCCTGCAGGAGGGGGAGGGGACTTCTTCCCTCTCTCATTTGCACCAGGAAACTACACCTGTCACCAACTTTTGGTTTGGTTTGTTTTGTTTCAAGACAGGGTTTCTATGTGTAGTTTTGGTGCCTGTCCTGGATCTCGCTCTGTAGACCTGGCTGGCCTCGAACTCACAGAGATCCGCCTGCCTCTGCCTCCCGAGTGCTGGGATTAAAGGCGTGCTCCACCACCCGACACCTGTCAACATCTTTATCCCACTCCGACTCCCAAAATACCAGACAATGCTTGGACAGTCACTGCACCCTCTACTTCCTAGTGGTTCCTGTAAATATCTACAGGCCTCCCAAGCTGGAGGAAGGGAACTAGACCTCCACATAGGAAAAGACCGTCCCATTTCTGCTCTGCATCCCCAGAAATGGTGATTTTTCTCACAACGAAGCAAATCCAGAGAGTACCCAGTACTGGAGAGGTGGGGGCAGAAAGGTCAGGTTTTCAACCAGCATGGGCTCTGTGAGACCCTGTCTCAAAAATAACCAAGTAAATAAAAGACTTTGAGTCAGCATTGGTTGGAAGGAACTGGAGAAATAATGAATAATGCTTCCTAGGTGTTTTACTAAGTGTTGGCCTCCTGGCTGGACTGAGCTGGCAAGGAGAGGGTAGCTGAGGGTGAGGAGAGGAAGGAGGGGAGAGGATTGTCATGTCTGACCTCAGAATCTTCCCTGGGCTTTTCTCTTTCTCCAAACCCTCCTGGGTAGGACGTAAAGGGACAGAGAGGCAGCTTCTGCCTCCTCCCTCCTGCCGTGTTCCAGATTCTCCCACCTAACGGGACCTCTTTGTCTCTCTATGTGTAGAAGCAGAGGTACAGTGATGATCACTCACTTATGCTCTGTAATCTGCAGAGAACATATCTTGTGTCTCCTGACGTGACCATCACCAGAATTCCAGACGCAGGCAGGGGAGCGAGAAAAAAAAAATTCTGGATGAAAATGCCCCACCCCCGGCCAGCCACTTGTTGAGATGGGGGTCTCATGTAGTCCAAGCTGACCTCAAACTCGCTGTGTAGTCAAGGATGACCTTCACTTTCTGACGCTCATCTTCCTGCCTCTGCCTGCTGAGTGCTGGGATTGCAGGGGTACACCACCACTCCTGCTTACGAGCCTGTGGAGATGGGACCTAAGACTTCCCACATGCTAGGCTAACTAAGCACACTAACAACTGAGCTGCAACCCCTGCCCTAAAGCCCCCCCCCCCCCCCCCCGCCCCCAACTTGTTTAACAAGGAAAATGATGCTGTGGGGAAGGAAATGAATGTTGTGGTCTATATATAGCCTAGCCTGCTCCCATCAAGGTCCCATGGCCAAAACATATGCTCCTTTTTCTCAGGATCAAACAATTTACCTCTGGCTAGCCTAGAACTTGCCATGTAGACCAGGCTGGCTTCAAACTCACAGAGATCCAATTACATCTGCCTCCCAGGTGCTGGGATTAAAAATATGCACTATTAGCCAGGCGGTGGCGGCACACGCCTTTACTCCCAGCACTCGGGAAGCAGAGGCAGGCGGATCTCTGTGAGTTCGAGGCCAGCTTGGTCTACAGAGCAAGTTCCAGGACAGGCTCCAAAACGACACAGGGAAACCCTGTCTCGGGAAAAAAACAAAAAACAAACAAGCAAGCATATGCACTCCCCTGCCCCCAAATTCTTGACAAGGTCAGTTGACTAGATTTCGAGTGTTGTTCCGTAGAAGACTAAGGGGGAAGCAGACACACGTGCCGGTCCCATCTCTGTGAGATGCTTTCTGTTACAGATCACACTGTGACAGACAAGGTTAGAGGATGGTTGCTCTCCTGTGGTGTTAAACTGTTTCCCAGAGGGGCGTGGGTGGAGAGGGCCACTCATTTCATCCCTTAAGCACTTCGCTGACAGATGAAGGGCAATGTGGCAAAGGTTGATTTCGTCGTAGCCAAGCGTAGACATCTGCGGGGGGGGGGGGGGGGGGGGACGGGGGGGGGGTGAATAACAGTCACTAATTCCCTCGCCATGCCTTCTCCCGCCTCCTTGCTCAATAGTGATAAACACAAACGTACAGTACCCTGCTCCTCCTCTTCAGGTTTCTGTTTTTTTCCCTCCCTTCTCACAAAACAATCGCCTCCCAAGAGTTGTGTTTAAACAAAGCTACCAGTCTTAGTTTTCCCATTTTTTTTTCCTTCAGAGCTTTATAACTCATTCTTTTTAAAACAAAAAGTAAGAACCCAGTTGTTCTCTTCCTCTTCCTCTTCTTCATCTTCTGTTCCTTTGCTCTTTGTCTCTCTTTCCATCAGTGCTGGGCTCTCTGGGGCTCTCTTGGTATCTCAGTACAGTGACAGAAAAAGACAATGATCAGTAAAACCAGACAAGGGCTGGAGATTAAAAAAAAAAAATCCAAGTAAAGGCCAACCACTGCGGCCCCTCCCGCATGGGCAGATATGAAGACTCTCGCTGCTCTGCGCCCTCAGCCCACCCATTTCCCTCCAGCCAGAGCTGGGTGCTTGCAGCCGAAAAGTCCCCTTGTCTGATAAACAGTATTACACCCGCCTGCCACATGGAAAGGTTAAACCGCAGCCCGAGCCCCAGACCCCGAGGATCCTGGGGTGGGGCCTGCTGTGCTTGCTTACCAGGGAGGATCCCCAACTAAGTCCCCTGGTCGTCACTTCCTTTCAGAAGCCGCAGCTGGAGCCCCTAGAATCCAGTGTGCAGCGGTGTGCCGGGGGGGGGGGGGGGGGGGGGGGGGGGCTCTCCGCGGTACACCGTCAACTCTTCCCCGAGTTTGGTCCGCCCGTTCTTTGTTGTAGGTGGGGCTGGGGAAGGGATGTCAAGCCCCCGCGCCCCAAAGTTAACAACGTTCTTTCCTCTGCATGCAGAATGCAGCCGCTCCTGCGTGAGGCTTCAGAGCCGCCCCAAAGTTAACAACTGTTCTTTCCTCTGCATGCAGAATGCAGCCGCTCCTGCGTGAGGCTTCAGAGCCGGGTACAGGGCGCAGTTAGTTACTCTCTCTCTCTCCTCTGCCCCCTCCTCCAGTCTCTTCTCCCACCGTGGGCAAACCCTACAAGTGCAACTACTGCGGCCGGAGCTACAAGCAGCAAAGCACCTTGGAGGAGCACAAGGAACGATGTCACAACTACCTACAGAGCCTCAGCACGGAAGCCCAGGCTCTGGCTGGCCAGCCAGGTGGGGCAGTGGGTAGCGCCACAGGGGAGCTGCGGGCAGAGCCAGGAGCTCAGGCCAGGGTGATTCCAGCACCCCAGCAAACACAGGTCACACACACTCAGTAAACCTTCCAAGCACCTAGGTGTTCCTAAGCATCCTGGGGCAGGTCTGTAGGGAGATCCAGACACAGAGGAAATCTGAATCTGTATCTTCAGGCTAATGGGAGAGAAAACTCAAAGAACAAAGGATCAAGGGGCCGGTGTATATAACTGTCCTCAGATGGTCTGAAGTGTCACTAGAACGAGCTTTAGGTAGGGTAAGGAGCCCACAGTGACCCACGCTTTTTTTTTTTTTTTTTTTTTTTGGTTTTTCGAGACAGGGTTTCTCTGTGTAGCTTTGCACCTGTCCTGGATCTCACTTGGTAGCCCAGGCTGGCCTCGAACTCACAGAGATCCGCCTGCCTCTGCCTCCCAAGTGCTGGGATTAAAGGCATGTGCCACCACCGCCCGGCTGACCCACGCCTTTAACCCCAGCATTTAGAACACAGAGGCAGGTGGATCTCTGTGAGTCCAAGGCCAACCAGGGATGCATAGTGAGATCCTGTTTAATAACAAACAAAATAAAACAAAAAGAGCCGGATGTGGTGGCGCACACCTTTAATCCCAGCACTTCGGGAGGCAGAGGCAGGTGGATCTCTGTGAGTTCGAGGCCAGCCTCTTACAGAGGGAGTTCCAGAACAGCCAGGACTGTTTCACAGAGAAATCCTATCTCAAAAACTAAAAATTTAAAAAAAGAAAGATAGAAAGTCAGCCCCGTTTCCCAGGTATAACCTTCCTTGACTACTGACTGGCCGGCTTTCTGCAGGCAAAGGCTGCTGGGCCACTGTCACTCAAACTCAGCCGCTCCCACCTGCCCCTCCTCTCCAGGTGATGAAATGCGTGACCTGGAGATGGTGCCTGACTCAATGCTGCACTCCTCATCCGAGCGGCCAACATTCATTGATCGCTTGGCCAATAGCCTCACCAAACGCAAGCGTTCCACCCCGCAGAAGTTTGTAGGTAAGAAGAGTCCTGTTGGAGAGAAGACGGCAGCTTTACCCCATAGCTCCAATAAATCGCAGCTCTGATTGACATTAGACCAGAGGCTTGGGTCTGGTGATTTGATTTTGGAGGGGGAAAGCAGCCTAGCGGTCTCCGTGATGCTCAGAATGTCCCTGTGTGGATGGAGAGGGACGACATACTTCTAGAGACTTGGGGGACGCAGCTCAGTCTGTAAAACGCTTGCCTTGCAAGTATGGGAACTGGAGTCTTTATCCCCAGAACCTGCACAAGAATGCCAGGCATGGTAGCATGTGCTGGCAACCCTAGCCCTGGGAGGCAGAGACAGAAGGATGCCCTGGGGTCACTGGCCAGGCCGGCTAGCCTAATTGGTGAGCTCCAGGCCAATGACTGATCCTGTTTCAAAGGATGTGGATGGCACTCCTGAGGATGACACCCAAGGTGGTCCTCTGACCCCCCCACATGTGTGTACACAGACATACACGTGCACCAGCACAGAGATGAATATGCACACCATGCACACACACAGAACATGCATAAAAGACAGAGTGGAGAGCCGTCAGTATTGAGGACTCATCTGGGGTTTGAGCTTTCCCATCTTTTGAAAAATAACAAGGGCCGGGCGGTGGTGGCGCACGCCTTTAATCCCAGCACTCGGGAGGCAGAGGCAGGCCTGCTCTCCAAAGCAAGTTCCAGGAAAGGTGCAAAGCTACACAGAGAAACCGTCTTGGAAAAAAAAGAAAAGAAAAGAAAAAAAAAGAAAAATAACAAGGATTAGTCTGTGTGGGCTGGTCTTAGAGTCAGTGAGAGGAAGTGAGCATGTGGTTCCCTGACCTGAAATGGCATTATCTCTCCGAGGATCTGAAACTTTATAGAGAATAACGAGGAGCGGGCGGTGGTGGCGCACGTCTTTAGTCCCAGCCCTCGGGAGGCAGAGGCAGGTGAATCTCTGTGAGTTCGAGGCCAGCCTGCTCTCCAAAGCGAGTTCCAGGAAAGGTGCAAAGCTACACAGGGAAACCCTGTCTCGAAAAACAAAAACAAAAATGAGAGAATAATGAGGATGAAACTTCAAAGAGATGCCTTGCCCTAAGACTTCAGCTTTCCTTCAGCCTGACCCTCTGGGGAGTAAATGGGATGTATTCAATGATATTGTATGTAATGATGGGATGTATTAAATGATGTTGCCTGGGAGGGTGTATTCAATGATGTTACCTGGGACTGTGAGTATAGCTCAATGGTAGAATAGGTTCTTAGCATGTGTGAAGCCCAGGGTTGGGTCTCCAAAGCTAACTAATAGTGATGATAACGATGCTGTTATATACAGGCCCCTGGGTTAGAAAACAAAGAAGAAATTGTGGCCATGACTTAGGGATTCTTCAAACCCCGTCCTGATGAGATCTTACTCTCCACAGGTGAAAAGCAGATGCGTTTCAGCCTCTCCGACCTCCCCTATGATGTGAACCCCGGCGGTGGCTATGAAAAGGATGTGGAGTTGGTGGCGCACCACGGCCTGGAGCCTGGTTTTGGAGGTTCTCTAGCCTTTGTGGGTACAGAGCATCTGCGTCCCCTCCGCCTCCCCCCGACCAACTGCATCTCGGAACTCACACCTGTCATCAGCTCTGTGTACACCCAGATGCAGCCCCTCCCCAGCCGACTGGAGCTTCCAGGGTCCCGAGAAGCAGGTGAGGGACCTGAGGACCTGGGAGATGGAGGTCCCCTCCTCTATCGGGCCCGGGGCTCTCTGACTGACCCTGGGGCATCCCCCAGCAATGGCTGCCAGGATTCCACAGATACAGAGAGCAACCATGAAGATCGGATGGGCGGGGTGGTGTCCCTCCCTCAGGGTCCCCCACCTCAACCTCCTCCCACCATAGTGGTGGGCCGGCACAGCCCCGCCTATGCCAAAGAGGACCCCAAACCACAGGAGGGGTTATTGCGGGGCACCCCAGGCCCCTCCAAGGAAGTGCTTCGGGTGGTGGGTGAGAGTGGGGAGCCCGTGAAGGCCTTTAAGTGTGAACACTGCCGCATCCTCTTCCTGGACCACGTCATGTTCACCATCCACATGGGCTGCCACGGCTTCAGAGACCCTTTCGAGTGTAACATCTGTGGTTATCACAGCCAGGACCGGTATGAGTTCTCTTCCCACATCGTCCGGGGGGAACATAAGGTGGGCTAGCAGACCTCTTCCCCCGGGGCCTGTCCTCAGCCCACCGCTCCACTGCCCCACCTACGGGTGTCTAGCCCAGTTCCTACCACACCCCAAGGAGTTCTGCATCCACTGGCCACCTCACTTCACACTTGACTCAGACCCTCTTTGCCTGCTCCCCTGGCTGATGTAAGCATTGTGACAGACAAGAGTCTTTTTGCTTATATTTCTCCTTCTGAACTCCTCTCTCCCCGGCATTTTTCCTGTTTATTAATGACTTTTCCTCGACCTTTTTAAATGTACCGCAATCTCTGGCCACTCCTTCACTCTCCTGCCCACGGCTCCCGTCTGCTCTAAGCCTAGATTTTTTTTTTCCCCCTTTATGGATCCCACCTCCTCCAACAGCCCCAGGGGTTGGAAGCTCCTCTTTGTACTTAGAGACAGGGAGCTTCTTGCTTTAATCCTGACCCTTATTTATCTGACTCTTCACTTTCGATGTTGATACCTCCCAGTGGCCCACCTTAGCTCTGTGGCATTATTATCTCCTCTCTGGGACCCTCCAACCTGGTACTTCATACCTCTCGTGCCCCCTCACTCCAGGCAGCTTGCACTATTCTTAAATGAATGAAGAATTTCCTCACTGGAAGTAGGAGAGGCTGTAGAAACTCTTCCCCAGGAACTGTGGACTGAGGGTCCTCTTGACCTCACCTGGGAATACGAGCTCCCTAAAGCCTCCATTCAGGGCCTCCCTCCAGGATGTGATATCGCTCTTCCCTCTCCCCGGCTCACCCCTCAACACCACTCTGGTCTCAACCAGCCGCTCCTCTCGGTGGTGGCTTTTATCTCTTTGCAGTGCCCCCATTTTTATATTCTCAGGGGCTAAAGCCAGGCCTGCAACCCTGTCTGACAGACCTCGAGCTGCAGGTGCCTAGCTGAGAACCAGGGCACCGGAAAGGGGGTGGGTAGAAATCTCTCCTCCACCTTTCAAACTTTCTCACTCCAGTGACCTTCCTAGGCTCTCAGGGACTCCTTCTGTCCCCGTTTCATGAGAAACTGGTGGGTTGCCGCCCGACGACCAGGGGTCTCCCAGGCCCGTCAGTCACGCTGCCTTTTTCCTCTCCCTTCTAGCAGGATTCACCGTCTCGTTCCCAGGCTCCTGGGCCCTGTTGTTATCAGTGGCAAGGAGAAAGGAATGTCTCTTTTCTCTCTGCTAATTTTCAGTATAACCAAAAATTGTCCCAGGATGAATGGCATGTATGCGCCCGCCGACCATTCCACCCTTGTTCCAGCAAGAATGGGATGGACGCAACTAACCGGGCGTCATCCTTCACTGCCCTTCCATACTCGGCTCCGGACACAGGGCAGGATGGGCACTCTCTTCTCTGGTGGTTGCAGGGACCCTGGCTATCTGGATAATCGAGGGTTCGTGAGACCACGCAGGAGAAGGGATAGCTCCACCGCACGTGGAGGTCTCTCTCTCTCTAGAGTTCCCTGCCAAGGCCACAGCCATCCCACTCTCTGCTTCTTTGAGATTCAAACCAAAGGCTGTTTTTCTATGTTTAAAGAAAATAAGAAAAAAAAAAAAGTAAAAACCAAACACAGCACCTCATAAGTTATAAGTCTCGGTCTTCTCTCCTCCTTTCCTTCCCCTCCATCTTCCTTTCCATGTGTCCTCTCTTCGTTGGCTCCTCTGCCTCTCTCTGCTTCTCTCTCCCTAGTAGGGATATTGAGGCGCACGAAGGGGTGGGGCTACATCAGATCCTGGGAATGGGGCTGTTAAGCCTTCTGGAGAGTCTGCTTTTCCTATCATGAGAGGGGCGGGGTTGAAAACACTGTCTTCTCTTCCTTCTCCTGCGTTACATGGCTTCCCAGGAGGGCCAGATTGGCAGGGAGGGGCTTTGTGGGGTGGTTCTTCCTCCTTGACAATGCAGCAATAAGCAGGTGCCGCCAAAGGCGGGCGGAGCATGGGGCCTGAGCTCCAAAGGGAGTGGTCCCCAGAGAAGGGCAGGGTGGGTCCCCGCAGCAGAACCTGGCACTAACTCCTGGGATGGCAGCCGAGCTGTGGTTGGTGTCTGCACCTCTCCTTAACTCTTCTGGCCGCGGAGCCTCTTCCGGTTAGACCGGCCCCCCACCTCTCCTGTGTCTGCATTTGGGGATACCTCAGAAGGACTAGTTCCTCTGAGGCATCGGAGCCTCTGAGTGCCCCATACCTCCCCCCTCCTTTAGTCAGCCTTAGCACCTGTAACCCCCCAGAAACCTGAAGGATTGTGCTCCCAGGCTCCCACAAGAGCAGAGATGGAAGGACAAGACCAGGTGCTAGGGAGGAGAGAGGCAGCCTGTCTCTCTCCCGCCCAATCACTGCACTTTAACCAGGGTCTTAGGTACAAAATCCTACTTTTCAGAGCCTCCCAGCTCTGGAACCTCAAACATCCTCATGCTCTCTCCCAGCTCCTTTTGCATAAAAAAAAAAAAAGAAGAAAGAAAGAAAAAGAAAAATCATCAACCACAAAACACCAAAACCCACACAGAGAAAAGAGGTGTTTTCTTTTTTTATTACTATTCAAAAATAACAATACAGAAAAGTTGGGGGAAGGGAGAGAATTTCTAAATAGACACTTTTCCAGACCTTTGTGTATGTGTGTGTCAGTGTCCAGGCTGCAGGTGGAATTTTGTAATACTTCTGGCAGCTTCTTTCCTTGTGTAAATAATATATATATATATATTTTTAACCAGAAATTATGGAGATCAAACATAGACTAAACACAGAAGCAAGTGCAATACCACCTCTCCTCCCCCAGGGTTCCTTTGTAGCCTGTTTCGTGTCCCCTTTGACCCTTGCCCTTTCGCCTCTTCTCTTGTCCTCTGGTCCCTTACCTACCCCCCCCCTTCCCTCTTTCTAAAGAGTTTTTCTCCTTTCTCAAAGGGAGTCAAACCAGCTTTTGAGACTTACTGCGAAGCGTTTTGTACCTGTAATATACTGTAAGTAAATATTTGTGTAATGGAGAAATACTACTGTAAGTTTTGTACTGTACTGGCTGAAGGTCTGTTATAAATAAACATGAGTAATTTAACAGCCCTGTTTGTTCTTGGAGACTCCCTTGGTCTTCCTTCCGGGGAGAGAGGCAGACTTCATACCACCATTTCTCCCTTCACGATGAGGACGAGTCTAAGCTTGAGGGGGACCCGGACAAGACCCCTGAAGTTGCTGGTCTAGCAGAACAGATTGTTTTCCAGACAGGGTCTATGTAGCCTGGCTGGCCTGGAACTCACAGAGATCTTTCTACCTCTGCTTCCCAAATTCTGGGATTAAAAGTGTGGGCTGCCATAACTGGCCTGTATTATTATTATTATTATTATTATTATTATTATTATTATTATTTTGGTTTTTCGATACAGGGTTTCTCTGCGTAGCTTTGTGCCTTTCCTGGAGCTCACTTGGTAGCCCAGGCTGGCCTCGAACTCACAGAGATCCGCCTGGCTCTGCCTCCCGAGTGCTGGGATTAAAGGCGTGCGCCACCACCGCCCGGCAATGTATTATTATTTTTTTAGATTATAATTTGATTACAACATTTCTCCCTTCCCTGTCTTTCTTCCAAATCCCAAGTTTCTTCCCAATTCAGGGTCTCCTTTTTCCCCCTTATCATTTTTGCATATATATATATATATATATATATATATATATATATACACATTCTGTCAGTCTGTATAACGCCACATGTATGTATGCTTCAGTGCTGACCATTTGGCACTGGACAACCAACCGGTGTGCTCCTCCCTGGGGAGCACCTCTCTTGATCCTGGCTTTTGATGTGGTTCATAGGCATCATAGCTTGGTAGGTCTGTCGGTTGACTTCCTCCTTCGGAAGCTTGAACCGTGTCTTCTGGTACCACAAAACGTGGTCCTCTGGGAGGAAGCATTCAGGTCGGTTTCAACTCAGGGGTCTCTGGGCCCTGTTTTCTGAAGTGCATGCAATCTTCAGAGGGGTAACCAAGGGCAATGGGAACAGGCTGTATGTTTGGGGGTCCCTCGGACAGGAGTCTCCTGCCAACAGTTCAAAAGAGGGGTTCTCTTTTTGTTAACATTTGGTGTTGGGGATTTTGTTAGGTGATCTTGGAGGGAGCACCATCATTCCTGATGAGAAGATTCATTAAAAAAGAAAAATATATGTGTAAATTTATACAGGGAGTTGTAGCACAAATTGTTAGAAGGTCTTATTAATAAAAACAAACCTGGAGCCAGGTATTGGGGTGAATGCTGAACGACCAGAGAGACAGAACAAGCCACAGCTACCTCACCTCGCCAATTCCTCAGCTGATCCTGTTTCCTCAGACTAGAAACCTGTGAATCTTCATCGGAATGGATTTCAGCTGAACTGCTTCTCAAAAGCCTAAAAGCTTAGCCAGGCTCTAGTTCCTGGTCCTCACGAGTTATATACCTTTCTGCTTCCTGCCATCACTTCCTGGAATTAAAGGCATGAGTCACCATGCCTGGCTGTTTCCAGTGTGGCTTTGAACTCACAGAGATCCAACAGATTTCTGCCTCTGGAATGCTAGGTTTAAAGGTGTGAGTGCCACCATTTTCTGGCCTCTATGTCTAGTGGCTGTTCTGTTCTCTGACCCCAGATAAGTTTATTAAGGTGCATGATATATTGGGGAACACAATATCACCACACTTCCCCTTTTTGTCTAAAATAAAAAAGCTTATAACTAATACAAGAAAAACTATATTCAATAAGTATATACAATATATACAGTCAAGAATTACATTAACAATGTCCAGTCCATTAACATTTGACAAAATCAGACAAAAAATTTTTATTACTTATCCTTTTTAAAACAAGTAGTTCCTTTTTTTTAAAAGTAGATTCAATAATCTCCCTTTTTATCTTATCAGGGAGTTATTTGTATTATAGGGTTTGGGGTAGATAGTTAATAGTATGATTTATATGGCTTTTTCAGAAGTCCTTATTGTTATTTTTTTAGATTTATTTATTTATTTTATATCTATATATGAGTGCTCTATCTGCATGTACACCTTTATGCCAGGAGAGAGCATCAGATCCCACTGTAGATGGTTGTGAGCCACCATGTGGTTGCTGGGAATTGAACTCAGGACCTCTGGAGGAGCAGTCAGTGCTCTTAACCTCTGAGTCATCTCTCCAGCCCCCTTATTATTTTATCCACTTCCCTCTTCTGTATTTACCTCCCTCCCCTTTCCCATTTCCCCTCTCTATCTCCTTTACCTCCCTCCTTTTTTCTGTATTTACCTCCCTCCTCCTCCCTAAGAAGACCCCCTTTTCCATTTCCTTGATCAGACACTTGCACTCTGCCACTCCCGTCTCTACTGCCCCCCCACCCCCCCCCCACCCCCCCCACCCCCCGTCCCCGGATCCCGGCAGTGGTTCAGTTTTACTTTCCTGATTTCTGCAGTTGCTCTAGGATATGTACTCACACCTGAAGACTTGGAGCTAGGAACTTTCTATGTGGGTGAACTTTCCCGGTCTGGGCTATCTCATTCAATGTGGTCTTTTCTAGGATGAAATACGGTCTATCTCATTCAATAGGTCCATCTGTTTCCCTGCAAAGTTCATGATTTTGGTTTTCGTTTGTCTGTTTGATGGCTTGCTTGCCTTTTTAACAGCTGCATACCACGTTCTCATTATCCATTCATCAGTTGTAGGACATTTAGGTTGCTTCCTTATCCTGCTATTATGACTAGAGCAGCAATGGACATGGCTGAGCAAGTGTCTTCAGAGTAGGATATCGCGTCCTTCTGGCACATGCCAAGGAGTGCCCAGCTGGGTCATGTGATGGACTTATTTTCCTTTTGATAATTCTCCACCCTGATTTCCATAGTGGCTGCACCAGTTTGCACTCCCACCAGCAGTGAAGGAGCCCTTCCCATCCTCCCCAGCATTTCCTGTGCTTTGTTCCTCTGATCTTTGCCATTCCAACTGGAGTAAAAAAAAAAAAAAATCTCAAGGTGGTTTGATTTGCATTTCCCTAATTGCTAGGAATGATTTTTTGTTTGTTTGTTTGTTTGTTTTTCGAGACAGGGTTTCTCTGTGTAGTTTTGGTGCCTGCCCTGGATCTCTCTCTGTAGACCAGGCTGGCCTCGAACTCACAGAGATCCTCCTGCCTCTGCCTCCCGAGTGCTGGGATTAAAGGTGTGCAATACCACCACTGGCTCCCCACAGGCTTTTTACTTAGTTCTGGAGACTGAAATCCAGTCTTTAGGCTTGTCGGACTAACCCTTTTACCCTCTGAGCTACGTGAGTGATTACTCTGCGTTGCCTGTACAATTCCAGCACTTGGGAGACTCAAGAAGACAAGAAATTCAAGGTCACACTTGGCTACAAAATGAGTTCAAGACCAGTCTGGACTGAATGACTATGTCTCAAAATAAAGTGAGAATAACTGTGTGTATCTGATAGACTTGCTCAGTTAAATCGAATGGGTACATACAAGGTACTAACTAGATTGCTTCCCTGTGCTGATAGGATCTAGGAATAAAGAGGTAATTCAAGCGAGATGTGGTGTCACATACATCTTTGATCTCAGCACTCCCAGCACTTTAATCCTAGAGGCAGAGGCAGGCAATCTGAGTTTGGATCCAGCCTGGTCTACAGAGCGAGTTCCAGGACAGCCAGGCCTACACAGAAGAAACCCTGTCTCAAAATAAATAAATAAATAAATAAATAAATAATAAATACATGAATAAATGAATGAATAAATGTGGTTAAAAACAAATACATAGTCCCATTCAAAAAAGAAAAATTTGTCTCATTTGAAGCTTTTTTTTAAATTTGTAATTTATGTACATTGGTGTTTGCCTGCATCTGTGTCTGTGTGAGGGTGTTGGGTCCCCTGGAACAGGAGTTACAGACAGGTGTGAGCTGCCATGCGGGTGCTGGGAACTGAACCTGGGTCAACTCTGGAAGAGCGGTCAGTGCGCTTAACCATCGAGCCATCTCTCCAGCCCTCATTTGAAGCTTTTATTTGGTTTATTTGTTTGTTTTTCGAATCAGGGTCTCACTGTGTAGCTATGACTTTCCTGGAGCTCGCTCTGTAGCCCAGGCTGGCCTCGAACTCACAGAGATCCGCCTGCCTCTGCCTCCCGAGTGCCGGGATTAAAGGCATGCTCCACCACCGCCCGACATGAACCTTTTATTTGGAAGGATTAATTTACAAAATGGTTTATTTCCTCCTGGTCCGCCTAGAATCCAATTTCAAAGAAACGAAGCCATGGCGTCTCACGGTGGTGTAGCGCCGCCTTCAGTCCGTCCACTCCGGGCTGGGGACCGCTGGGAGTCACACTACAACTCCCACAATGCACTCCGGGCCGGGGGACCGCTGGGAGTCAGACTACAACTCCCACAATGCACCTCTGTAGGCCTCTCGGAAGAGGGAGGGAGCGTCCGGAGGCCGAATTCCGGCCAATTTCCGCTCTGGAGACAACGTACACCGGATGTTATAGTGCCTAGAACTACTTCCCGGTTCGTAAAACGTATCACATTTTAGTCTTCCGCCAGCCGGTTAAATAGTCCCGCTGGTGCTTGGCTCCCCAGGTAATCTGTAGGGACTTATTCTGACCCTGCGTCTCGGCGGGAGCGCTACACCACTAGGTAAATCTGAGTACGGTGGCTGCTGAAGAGTAACTGGAATTGCGCATCTCTACGGGTTTTTTTTTCCCTCTCCGGCGCGAGCGTAGGGATCCCGGACTATATAAGGGCGGCCGGCGCGGGGCCGGGCCCTCTTTCGGGTCTTGGCTCCGAGATGGTGAGTGGCGCCGCGTGCAGGGAGCGCGAGGCTGCGCCCGGGCGGAAAGCGGGGTCTGGGGCTGCGGGGGCCGGGGAGCCGGGGGTGGCCAGGCGTCCCCTCGGAGCCCGGGTTTGCGGTGCCCGGGGCCTGCGGGGCGCGTCCTGCGGGGCCTGCGGGGCGGAAAGGGCTGAGCCGCGGGCGTCGCGCCCCGTCTTGAGTCGCGTGTCTTCTTCTGCCTTCCTCACGCTCAGACCAAAAAAAGGAGAAACAACGGCCGGGCCAAGAAGGGCCGCGGCCACGTGCAGCCGATCCGCTGCACGAACTGCGCCCGGTGCGTGCCCAAAGACAAGGCCATCAAGAAGTTCGTCATTCGGAACATCGTCGAGGCCGCCGCGGTCAGGGACATTTCCGAAGCCAGTGTCTTCGACGGTGAGTGAGACCGGGTGTGCCTGGCTCCCGCTGGCTTGCTCAGCTCGGGGCAGAGGGCTCCTTTCGTGGCGTAGTCAGACAGGATTAGCGCCGAGGTTTGCGCTTGGGGTTTGTTTTTTTCCATTTGGGGTGCAGATCGAGGCTCGTGCATGCATGGTAGGCAAACCCTGCCTGCATCCCATCCATCCCTGTGACTACCTGTTTGGGAGAGGGGAGTCCAAGGGAGCTGTAAGGGATAAACATCTGACAGATGTGCTTCCATGGTGGCGAGGTGGGTTTGCTTTGCGGGGGTATTGTTATTTAGAGTTGGTTCAGATAATGTTGACCGATAGAATAGGAGGGGATGGTGAGAAATGGACATCTATCTGAATTGCTTCTCTGTTGGTCAGCCTATGTGCTTCCCAAGCTCTATGTCAAGCTGCATTACTGCGTGAGCTGTGCTATTCATAGCAAGGTAGTCAGGAATCGATCCCGAGAAGCCCGCAAGGACCGGACACCCCCACCACGATTTAGACCTGCTGTAAGTCAATCTTGCATGTTTTTCCTTGAGACATGGGGTCTTAACCAGAAAAGTGTCCACTTCAGGCCTGAGTGTGCTGTGAGAGGTGTAACCTACATTTAAAATGTTTGCTTTCTCAAGAGTTGGTGGGCTGTTTCCAATGGAATGGAGTGGTGTCTGTCCTGAATTTGTTTATAGCCTGAAACCATGGTTAGCAGTGATGGTTGGGTTCTTTGGTTGTTGTGATGCTGGGGACCACATCTAGGTCTTCAGCTTGCTGCTGGTAAATGCTCTGTCGTTTGTGGTGGGCGGGTTTGGGTTTTTATTTTTCACACGGTTTCACTGTGGCCCTAGCTAACCTAGGATTAAGCAGGCTGCCTCACCAGGCTTAACTACCTTCTTTGAATTTAGTTCATCTCTTTTTTTCAGGGTGCTGCACCACGACCTCCACCAAAGCCCATGTAAAGAGATGGCTTCATAAAGGCAGAAGAGAAAACACCTTGCAAAAATAAAATGGGACTTACACTTTTTGAATGTGTCTGTGCCAGGTGTGAATTGTGTGTTATTTCATTTTCCATGTGTGCTTCTGGAGACTGTAAGGCAGAACAAACCTGGTGGTGTTTTAGGCGCTGTGTACCTTATTTTTTGAGGTAGTCTCTGCAGGCTAGCCCGCTGGTGAGCTCCAGAATCCTGTTTATGCATGAACCAAACTCAACCTTTTTACATGGGTTCTGGAGGATAGCCGGAGTCAGCCAAGATTATCATACTCCTGGAAATGTAGGGAGGGCCCTCACTGTGGCTTCCAGCCCTGCAGACTAGAATTTGGTCATAGAATGCCAAATTTTGAGCCATCTTCCTTTGAGACATATCAGATGTTTTGCTGACTTTGACCTTAGGTCCCTCTGCCTCTGAGTACTAAGATTAATAAAGATGGATGTCAGCCATAACCAGCTAAGTTGGCCAGTTGGTACCTTGGGCTAGTGATTTGTAAATATAGTCACAAGCAAAGACCACCTGGAGGTGGTCCTGTTTGCAAAAACTTTCATCACATTGAAGGCAAAGCTGTCGACAGCTCGGTAGAAAATCAAGCTGAGAATTCTAGGTTGGAGTCTGTCCCTGTTTGTGACATGGTTGCCCCTAGGTTTATGGGTCTGAGGTGAGGTCTCCTAGCTAGCCTAGGCTGTCCTTGGTGGGTTTGGTGTTAGTTACAGTTGTGAGTCCCTGCACCTTCAAGATCTTTACCTCTTTCTCACTGACGGGCAAGGGTCAGCTCTTTCCACTGAGTGTGGGATCCATCATCAGGCATGGGAACAAGTGCCTTGATCCTCGTTGTGGGCCAAATGAACTCAGTGCAGAGTAGTTTTTCTGTATGTGTCCTATGATTAAGGGCTTACCATTAATTGCACACTAATCTCAGAACTTGAGACAGGCACTCGGATCTCAGACAACCTGGTCTACAAAGCCACTTCTATAGAGAAACCCTGTCTGGGGGCTGGGATTAGTGGAGCTGGAGAGATATTGAGTACTTGTTGCTTGGGTTCAGTTCTAGTACCCACATGGAGGTTCACGTCTATCCCCAACCCTATTCCCAAGGGTTCCAGTACCTTTCTTTGATTACCTGTCACACCTGTGATGCATTTGCATAAGTGTAGTTAAATCATTTATACAAAAAGGTAGGAGAGCTTAGTGGTGGCCGCAGAGGTGCACACCTTTGAGGAGGTGTTAGCAGGTGGAGTTTAAGGCCAGCCTGGTCTACAGAGCTGGTTCCACGACAGCCAGGGCTGTTACACAGAGAAACCCTGTCTCAAAAGACAAAAAAAAAAAAAAAACACTGGCTAATCTTTGAGAGGACCCGGTTTTGGTTCCTGGTACATACATGGCAGCTCATAGCTATAACTGGTTCTGGGGGATCAAAGATCTTTAAAAACCAGCACTCGGGAGGCAGAGGCAGGCGGATCTCTGTGAGTTCGAGGCCAGCCTGGGCTACCAAGTGAGCTCCAGGAAAGGTGCAGAGCTACACAGAGAAACCCTGTCTCGAGAAAAAAAAAAAAAGATCTTTAAAAAGATGGTTTGGTGATTATATTTTTACTTTTTTTTTTTTTTTTTTTTTTTTTTTTTTTTGCCTTGATGGTCCAAAATTGTCACACTTGTTATCTGAGCATTTGGGAGTTTTAAGGTCAGCCTGGGCTACAGAGCAAGACTGACAGGAATCGGGCTCTAGAGTTACCCTATCCCATTCAGCCAAAGCCAGTTGCAAGTTAATCCTTGACTTGCAATACAACCAAAACATCAATTGCCACCTCTGGGAAGGTCACCTAGGATACAGGCATCCATTGCCTACTTGAAAAAGGAAAGGCGCCGGGTGGTGGTGCACGCCTTTAATCCCAGCACTCGGGAGGCAGAGGCAGGCGGATCTCTGAGTTCGAGGCCAGCCTGGGCTACCAAGTGAGTTCCAGGAAAGGCGCAAAGCTACACAGAGAAACCCTGTCTCGAAAAACCAAAAAAAAGGAAAGTCATGTGCTGTAGAAGTGGCCTACAATTCTTTGTGTGGATGTGGGTGCGGATTCCCTCAAAGGCCTAGGAGCTTAAGGAGCAGATGGCTGTGTGATAGCTTATGTGGGTATTGGGAGTTGAACCAGGGCCGTTTGTAAGCGGTCTCCAGCCCCCTTCAGATCAAAGCCAGCAGCCCACTGCCTAACCTGTGGAGGACTAGTTGGTAGTGAAAACGGTACAATGTTAGCCTTTCCACTAGGTTTTGTTGGTTGCTGTTGTAATGGACATTGTTAGTGGAAGAGCTTGCTGCAGCCTGGAATCTTAAGTGTTTCTGAGGTGTCCACACTCAAAAGTGTCCAAGGCAGATGGTGCCTTTGGCTCTACCAACTGTAGGTTGGTGTTCAGCTGCAAGGTGGACATTATTAATGGAAAGTTGACCATGGAGGTCCTGGGCTGCCTTTGCACACTAATGCTTGGATTTCCCCTTTTGTATATCCCAGAACTAGTGTGGTTAAGGAAGATAGTCCTCATTACCTATTACTATGTAATTTTTTTTCCCTTTGGTTTTTCAAGACAGGATTTTACTGTGTAGCCCTCACAGTTCTGGAACTCACTCTTCTAGGCTTCTGCTTCCCAGGTGCTGGGATTAAAAGCATGTGCCACCACCACCAGGCTTTTTAAATATTTTTGTTTTGGTTTGGAGGCGAGGGGCAATATTGTTTGTTTTTCCTCTGTGTAGCCCTAGCTGTCCTGGAACTCGCTCTGTAGACCAGGATGGCCTTGAACTCAGAGATCTGCCTGCCTGGGTGCTGGGATTAAAGGCATGAGCCACCACCACCTGGCAAATCATTATTATGCACTTACAGCTTGTTTTAAAACTAAGTTGTTTTAGCCAGGTAGTGGTAGCACACGCCTTTAATCCCAGCACTTGGGAGGCAGAGCCAGGTGGATCTCTGTGAGTTCGAGGCCAGCCTGGTCTACAGAGCAAGATCCAGGACAGCCAGAGCTACACAGAGACACCCTGTCTTGGGGGGAAAAAGGTTTTTATTAAAACAGGCCAGAAGAGCATGTTGGAATACCATGGAACTGGAGTTACAGAGGGTGGTGAGCTGT
Organism: Peromyscus maniculatus bairdii; assembly: GCF_049852395.1. NCBI lineage: Eukaryota > Metazoa > Chordata > Mammalia > Rodentia > Cricetidae > Peromyscus > Peromyscus maniculatus. The sequence continues at coordinate 41,935,630 of NC_134869.1, forward strand.
CATGTGTGTGGTTGCTGGGAACCAAATCCAGTCCTCTGAAGGAGCAGTCAATGTTCTTAACTGCTAAGCCACCTCTCCAGCCCTAACTTTGGTGTGGTTTGTCCTGGAACTCCTTTGTAGACCAGGCTGGTCTCGAACTCACAGATCCTCCTGCTTCTGCCTCCTGAGTGCTGGGATTAAAGGTGTGCGCCACCACTCATGGCTTGGTTTGCTTTTTCAAGACAGGGTTTCTCTGTGAACAATCCTGGCTGTTCTGGAATTTGCTTTGTAGACCAGGCTGGCCTCGAACTCACAGAGTTCCACCTACCTCTACCTCCCAAGTGCTGGGATTAAAGACTTACACCACTACTACCTGGCTTGTTTTTGTTTTTTGAGATAGGACTACTGTGTCCTGGCTGTCCTGCCCCCCCCCCCCTTTTTAATGTGGACATTTATGTAGTGCTGGAGGTTGAATTTAGGGCCTTTTGCATGCTGTATTAGTTAATTTTCTCCGTCCTGACCAAATCACCTGACAGAAACCATTTAAGGGAGGAAGGGCTTATTTGGATCCATGGTTGCAGAAAGTGTAGTCCCGTCATGGTCAGGAGGTGTGGCTGAAACATGTAAGGTTTATTTCCATCGTAGTGGACACAGGAAGCAGGAGCTGGGCAGGGGCTGGGCATGGTCGCACACCTACAATCCTAGCATTCTGTAGGTGGAAGCAGGAGAATCCGGAGTTAAGACCGGGTCCACCAAAACCTGTTGCTTTTGTTTTTAAGCTAGCTGGAGGGTCGGGACTATACCTCAGGTAGCAGAGCTGACCCAGTGTCTTAGGGTTCCTTTTGCTGTGACAAAACACTATGCCAGCAGCAGCTTGGGAAGGAAACGGTTTACCTCATCTTTTACTTCCAGGTTATTAGCATCACTAAGGGAAGTCACGTAGGAACTTGAACAGGGCAGACCCTGGAGGCAGGAAGCAGAAGCTATGGAGGAGTGCTCTTTTACCGGTGTGCTCCCCACGGCTTGCTCAGCCCCACCATCAGCTCAGGGGTCTTCCTAGATCAACCGTCAATTTTTTTAAAGTGCACCCCAGGCCAATCTGGTGAGAGCATTTTCTCTGTTGAGGCTCCCTCTTCCCAAATGACTCTAGCTTGTGTCAAGTTAACATAAAACTAACCTATTGGTGAAATTATTAAGACCACTCCACGTAGTTAAAAGGAAGATTTATTTAGTGGGTGACTTACAAATGAAGGGATAGGTAGGTCGCAGGGTCTGGGGAAGGTGTATCGCAGTCCAGCGGTGTTCTCTGGAGCTCTGCTCGGTCAACCTCCACCATCTAGGGTCCAGGAACAGAGAGCACTGGCCCATCCAGCTCTCGGGTCTCTAAGCGCCTCCCCTGGCCCCGCCTCATAGGCGTGACAGTTGCCAGAGTCTCAATGGGGGTTGGAACTTCCAGATCCAAGCTGGAATGGCTACCCACTACATCAACCAGTATACCTACTGTGCAGGAAGGCCAAGGTCCTATCCCCAGCATGGCACAATGCAGGTGTGGTGATGCACACCTCTAATTCCAACACTTGGGAGATAGGTACAGAAAGGTCAAGATTTCAAGGTCATCATCAGCTACATAATGAGTTCAAGACCAGCCTGAAATACATGAGACCCTCTCACAATAATTAAAAAAAACAACAAAAAAACTTTTTAACTGTTGGAACCAATAGTGGTTGTAACCTCCACTAGTGACCTACCTCTGCTAATTAAGCTACTTGGTAAAGCTCCCAACTCTAAAAGGCCTCTAAAATAGTGCCACACATGTGACCAAGCATTCAAGACCCATGCCTGAGGGTCGGTTCAGATTAGAATGAGAGCATGTGTCCACCACAGCTTACCTCCACAACTATTTTTAACATACATTTTTTTGGTTTTCTGTGTATGGGTGTTTTGCCTGCGTGTGTTTTTGTGCACCACATGTGTGCCCATTGATCTTAGAGATCAGAGAGAGTCAGATCTGGAACTGGAATCACGGATAGCTGTGGACCACCACATGGGTGCTGGATAGTTGTGGACCACTATTGGGTGCTGGGAGCTGAACTTCTTGCAAGGAGAAGTCTGAGTCATCTCTGCCCCTCGCCTTTAAATTTTTCTATTATATTTATTTATTTTGTGTGTGGAGGGAGGGGGTGGTCATCAGGCCTGACAGCATGCACCCTCATCTTGCTGCCTCCCAAAGTCTATTCTTGCAGTTACTGTCAGGGATGTGGATATATCCATTTAATGTGTTATGGAGTTTGTGACCGCTGAGAAAAGACCACAGACTCAATGAAATTATAATTTAAAGATTGATTCATTAGCTGCTAACAGGACGATAGCCTTGAAGCCCCATCTCAGACATGTCATGAAGAAGGGATGTGGGAAAGAGTGTTTAAAAGGGAAAACCCCAAGGAGACCTTCAGTATGTCTGTCAAGTAGTTAAAGCAACTCAAAACAATTTATGAGACTCTGCATAAGCAAGTTACAGAAGCCACGAAAGCCATCGATGGTAACAAGTTATATAGTCGTGGCTGTACATTTCTGGGTGGGGGTCACTGAGTCAGGGTTACCGGGAGTTTATCTTCCAGGGACTGGAGTCAGACAAACAGCTAATGGGTACCAAGATGGATGCCTGGTATAAAATGGAGTTTCCTTAGCCATCGCAAATGAGTTAAGCTAATGAATTCTATCAAAGTAGACTCAACATAGGTGAATGAACTGGAACTAGAGTATAAATGTGTTTGTTTGGGTTGGGGATTTAGCTCAGTGGTAGAGCGCTTGCCTAGCAAGCAGAAGGCCCTGGGTTCGATCCTCGGCTAAAAGAAATGTATTTGTTCAATAACTTTTTAAATTTTATGTATACGGGTGTTTTGCCTGCTTGTTAAGTCTGTGCACCACACACATGCAGTGCCCGTGGGGGCCAGAAGAGGGCACCAGATCCCCTGGATTTACAGATGATTTTTGAGACTCAGTGCGGTTAGTAGACATGGAACCTGGGAACTCTGGAAGAACAGCCAGTGCTCTTAGCTGCTGAGCTAGCTCTCCAGCCTTGTTTAATAAATATTCATTTCCTATATACTTGAGACTTTCTTTAGAGTCCAAGTCCTTTGTTACATAAAGCCATCTGGTTAAGAATCTAAAAGATCCAGGTGTGGTGGTGCACCCCTTTAATCCCAGTACTTAGATGGCAAAGACAGATGGATCTCTGTGAGTTTGAGGCCAGCCTGGTCTATAGAGCGAGTTCCGGGACAGCCAAGGCTTCACAGAGAAATTATGTCTGGAAAAAAACAAAAACAACAACATAAAATATTTTTATTCATGTTCATGAATGAGTGTATGTATGCCATGTGTGTGGAGGTCACTAACGAGGGCAGAAGTGGATATCAGGTCCCCTGGAATTGTGCTGGGAACCAACTCGGGTCCTCTGGATAGCAGTACCCGCTCCTAACGGACAAGCCATCTATCCAGCCCCTTTGTGAAGCTTACAGGGTCTCTCGTAGCCTAGGCTGGCCTCACTCACCAGGGTGACCTTGAATTTCTGATCCTCCTGCCCTGCCGCCACCTCTTCAGTGCTGGGATTGCAGGCACATGTCACCACACCTGAGTATGTGGTGCTGGGGACGGAACCCGGGCCTCATGCTCACCAAGCATGCACTCTGCCAACTGGACCACACCTAACAGCTCCATCAGGGGAGCATCTCTCACCCCACCTCCCCTCTCAGGTTTGTTCTTTGTGACTAGGTTTTATTCACTCTGTAGACCAGTCTGGCCTGGAATTCAGAGATCCTCCTCCTCCTCCTCTCCCTTCTGCCTCCCAGTGCTGGGGTCAAAGGTGTGGGCCACCACGCCCATTCCTGGGGTAGCCACTGCTTCTAAAAAAAATTATTTAATTTTATGTGTATGAGTGTTTTGCTTGCATGCATGTATGTGCACCCTGTGCATGCCTGGTGATTGTGGAGGTCAGAAGAGGGCTTTGGATGTCTTGGAAATGGAATGACTAATGGTTGTTAGCCACCATGAAGGTACATGGGAAATTGAACCCAGGTCCTATAAAGGAGCAAGCAGTGCCCTAACCACTGAGCCATCTCCACGGCCATGGTGGCTTCTTCTTCTTCTTCTTCTTCTTCTTCTTCTTCTTCTTCTTCTTCTTCTTCTTCTTCTTCTTCTTATTCTTATTCTTATTCTTATTCTTATTCTTATTCTTATTCTTATTATTCTTCTTATTCTTATTCTTATTCTTCTCCTCCTCCTCCTCCTCCTTCTTCTTCTTTTTTGTTGTTTTTTCAAGACAGAGTTTCTCTGTGTAGTTTTGGAGACTGTCCTGGATCTCACTCTGTAGCCCAGGTTGGCCTCTTGAACTCACAGAGATCTGCCTGGCTCTGCCTCCTGAGTGCTGAGATTAAAGGCGTGCACCACCGCCCAGCCCGCCTCATGGTGGCTTCTTGATAGAACTAACTACTGATGATTTCAGGTTTTTGTTTTGTTTTGGTTTTTGGTTTTTCTGTGTACTACTGGTGATGTTTAATCATAAACCTAAAAAATACAAAGGAAAGTTAGAAATAGTGGTTCACACCTGTAATCCCAGAATTTAGGGAGTGGAAACGTATAATCTGAAGTTCAAGATCATCCTGAAGCCGGGCGTTGGTGGTGCCCACCTTTAATCCCAGCACTAGGGAGGCAGAGCCAGGTGGATCTCTGAGTTTGAGGCTAGCCTGGTCTACAGAATGAGTTTTAGGACAGCCAGGGCAGCACAGAAAAACCCTGTCTCAAAAAAAAAAAAAAAAAAAAAAAAAAAAAAAAAAAAAAAAGATCATCCTGAGGTACATACGGAGTTCCAAGCAAAGTTTATGAGACCCTGTCTCCTGTCTCAAATACCATCACCACTCCCCCAAGAAGGGGGGGTGGTAAAGGCAAACAAGCCATTTGGATGAATGAGAAAAGACCTTTCCAGTGTTGGAAGTGACAGACAACGTATCTGAGGCAGGAGCATGCCTACCAAGCTGGTATGTCACAGAGAGCGAGGCCGGCGGTGGCGGAATTGAACTGAGCTGGTGGAATAGTTCTGGTTTATGATCCTTTATCTGTGGGGCCTTGTTTGCTTTGTCATGATTTTCAAGCCTACAGCGGTAATGCAGTGCATGTTTACTTAATATATAACATCCTAAAAGAGATTTGGAGCAGCCACGAGGGTCAGGCTCACTATTTCTACTGCAAAATACAAGAAAATACATAGAAATAAAGTATGTAAGCCGGATGCGATGGTGCACTCCTGTGATCCTGGCACTTTGGAGGAAAAGATGTGAAGATTGCTACAAGTCAGAAACCAGCCTAGTGGATACAGTGAGTTCCAGGCTAAGAGTTACATAGTGAGACCCTGCTCATCCCTGAAGGTCCACCGCATTGGGACGCCAAGGCAGGAGGATTGACGATTCTCGGACAGCAAGGACCACATGAAGAGACCCTATCTCTAAACAGGTCTCTGTAACCCCAACACTTGGTAAATGGAAGCAGGAGGATCAGGAGTTCAAGTCATCTCAGCTTCATAGGCTGAGGCCAATCTGGGCTACACAAGACCTTGTCTTAAAACAACAATAATAAAAAGCAGCAGTAATTCATTGAAGAGGTTATTTTTGCTGGGTTTTGTTTTTTGTTTTTTTTAAATAGTGCTTTGGACAAAGCCTTGTACATACTAGGCAAGTGCCCTATCACTAAATTACATCTCCAACCCTCTGGTTTTACAATCCAGTCTTACAGTGTAGCTCACTGGCTTTGAACTTGCTGTATAGCCTAGGGTGGCCTCCGGCTGGCAATCACCCTGCCCTTATCTCACGAATGCTGGGATTACAGGGGAGCACCACCATGCCTAGGATCTGAAGGTTCTGGGCCATAGAGCAATACAAAGGTGGCACATAAATAAAGTTTGGGAAGTACTCATCTAGCATTTCAGAAGGAGCTGTAGTACAATAAAAATAATAATGAGCACACCTTTAATCCCAGCACTCAGAGGCAGGCAGATCTCTGAGTTTGAGGTCAGCCTGGTCTACAGCGTGAGTTCCAGGACAACCAGGGCTACACAGAGAAACCCTGTTCAAAATAAAAAATAAACTCTTTTCATACAATATATTTTGATTCTATTCCTTCTCCTCCCCCCATATGTCTTCCTCTTCTTTTTAATATAGAGTCTCACAGTATATCTCTGGCTGGGCTGGAAATTGCTATATAGACCAGGCTGGCCTGGAACTCAAGATCCTCCTGCCTCTCCTCAACGCCTTCCAAGAGCTGTGATTAAAGGTGTATACCGCCAATACACCCAACCTTTTTGTTTTGTTTTGTTTTGAGATAGCATCACAAATAGCCTAGGCTGGCTCCAACTCTCTAGTATCTGAGAATGACCTTGAACTCTGACCCTCCTCCCTCTACCATCCAAGTATGGAATTCTAGGTATGCAACACCAAGTCCAACTCTAAAGTTGATTTTTAAAAATGTGCCTCCTGCGGTTGGAGATTTAGCTCAGTGGTAGAGTGCTTGCCTGGCAAGCGCAAGGCCCTGGGTTCGGTCCTCAGCTTGACAAAAAAAAAAAAAATGTGCCTCCTGGTTTTGGTAGCACTAGCATCCAGCCCTCAGGGTGGTGGGTGGGGAGGAGGAAATAGGATCAGGAGTTCAGTCATTCTCCATCCTTGGATACACTGTATGTTCAAGACCAGCTTGTGCTACAGGAGACCCTGTCTCAAAGCAAACAAAATCAACACTTAAGGCTGGAACGTAGCTCAATGGCAGATCACATGCTTATTATGCAGGAGGCCCTGGGTTTGAGCCTCAGCACCCTTATAGACAAAAACAAAACAAACCCGAGCCATTTAGGGTTTTGAGGTTACCTCAGTAAAGCACATGGTTAGCATGTGAGGTCCTGGGCTTAACCCTTAGCATTCCACTACCCGCCTCCCCAGAAGATTAATATTTTAACAGGGTTATTGAGTATCATCTATAGTGCAGGGATTGGTGTTGAACACCTGTAAGCCTAGTATGAGGGAGAAAGAGAGAGATTCAAAGTGAACAGGGGAGTGGGGACCGTGAGATGACCCACATGTTCCTCAGCACACCAAACTATCTTAGGTGCAACCATACAATGGGATCCTACTGAGCAATTAAAGGAGCCAGTGTTTAATATATGCAGCATGCACTCTGTGATGCTGGGGAAAATTACACCTGTAGGATTCCATTTGCTCTAGAAAATGCAAAGTACTCGATAACGACAGAAAGCTAGACTGTGGTGTCTGGGAACGGTAGGAGTGACAGCATGGGGTATTATTATTTGAGCATGGGGTATTATAAGAGCCAATTCTGGGGAGACCCTACATGCTCATCTTGAATACGGTGGGGGTTTCATGGTTATATACATAGGCCAACATTTTTTTTTTTTTTTTTTTTTTTTTTTTTTGCTGAGTACCTATAATCCCAACACTTGGAATGCTGATGCAGGAGTGTTACTGAGAGTTTGGTCAGTCTGAGCTACATAAGGAGCTCCAGGCCAACTCCAGCTACAAAATATGGACCTTGAGGATATAAAGGGTCCCTGTCCCCAAGACTACCTGAGGACCATCCCTGGACTCACTTGGTAGAAGGGGCAAGCCCAGCCGCCTTTCCAGCCCCTGACTGTTTATTCTGTGTGTGTCATACACATGCAGAGAGGTCAGATGAGAGCTTTCAGGAGTTAGTTCTCTCCTTCCTCCACGTGGGTTCCTGAACTCGGTTGGCCAGGCTTCGTGGCAAGGATCTTACCTACTCTGCCATCTTGCTGAACCTATTTTTATTTGTTTGTTTGTTTGTTTGTTTGTTTTTTCGAGACAGGGTTTCTCTGTGTAGCCCTGGCTGTCCTGGAACTGCCTCTGTAGACTGGAGTGGCCTCAAATTCTCAGAGATCCACCTGCCTCTGCCTCCCGAGTGCTGGGATTAAAGGTGTGCGCCACTACTGTGTGGCTATTTTTATTTTTGAAAGTGTTTGATGTAGCTCTGCTGGTTTTGAACTCAATATGTAGCTCAGGATGGCCTTGAACTTCTGATCTTCCTGCCTTCACTTTCTACTTTTTTTTTTCCATGTGCATCGGTGTTTTGCTTGCATGTATGTCTGTGTGAGGGTGTCATATTCTCCGGGACTGGAGTTACAGACAGTTGTGAGCTGCCATGTGGGTGCTGGGAATTGAACTCAGGACCTCTGAAGGAACATCCAGTGCTCTAAACCACTGAGCCATCTCTCCAGCCCCACTTTCTACTTCTGTGTTTAATCCATATTAAAATCTTTCCTTAATAAACTTCACATTTGGAGCTAAGGATAGAGCTCAGTTCGTAGAGTGCTTGCCTCCCCTGCACAAAGTTCAGTCACACTGTTAAAACCAGACATGGTCATCTCAGCTCTCAGAAGGTAGAGACAGGAGGATCGGAAATTCAAGGGTCTTCTCTCCTACACGCTAATTCAAAGCCAGTCTTGGCTACACTACACCTTTAAAACAAAACAAAACACTCACACAGCTGGGCATGGTGGCACATGCCTTTGATCCCAACATGTGGGAAGCAGAGGCAGGCAGATTCTGGGAGTTCAAGTCCAGCCTGGTCTACATAAGTTCCAGGACAGCCAGGGCTACATAGAGAAACCCTGTCTCAAAAAACAAAATAACAACATACACACAACCCCCTCCCCAAATAAACACTATAACATTGCTTCACACTGAAACAAAACAAAACAATGACAAAAACCCTGTTATTCCTCTACTGAAATATCTTTACATCTTTGTCGAAAAGTAACACATTGGCTCGGGCAATGGCTCAGTTGGTGAAGTGCTCACCCGGCAACCTGAGCATCTGAGTTCAAGCCCCAGAATCCATGTACACATGCAGCCCAGTGACACACACTTGTAACCCGAGCAACGGAAAGATGGCTCCGACTTGCCTTAGCCGGAGTTCGGTTCCCAGCACCAACATCAGGCCAACATCTGTAACTCCATCCAGTTCCAGGGAATCCCACAACCTCTTCTGGCTTCCTTGAGCTCCTACACAAGAGGTACACATTAATCTAAATTAGTTCTTTTTTATATAATTTATTTAACTTTATTTTATGTGCATTGGTATAAAGGTGTCAGATCCCCTGGAACTGGAGTTACAGACAGTTGTGAGGTGCCACGTGGGTGCTGGGAATTGAACCAGGGTCCTCTGGAAGAGGAGCCAGTGCTCCTAACCTCTGAGCCATCCCTCCAGCCCCTTAAATTAGTTCTTATTATTGTGTGTGCCTGCATGTTGTATGTGGGACAGTGAGGCATACTTTGAAGGTCAGAGGTTAATTTTTGGGAGTCTGTTCTCTCCTTCCATCTTTTCATGAATTCCATTGTTTGTTTGTTTATTTTGAGACAGGATTTCTCTGTGTAGCCCTGGCTGTTCTGGAACTCGCTCTATAGATCAGGCTGGCCTCAAACTCAGAGATCTGCCTGCTTCCACCTGGGATTAAAGGCTTGTGCAACCACCACCCGGCAGTTCTTTGGTAGGAAGGGCTCCTGGGAACAATATTCTCAGAGCTCCTGCACATGTATAACAGTTTGTCTGTGCTCATTACGATTGGAGGTTAATTCTGCTTTGGCTCATACACTCTTCCTTGAGTATTTAAAATATGTCAACTCCGTTTTCTTCTTAGATCCAACATTGATGTCAAAAGTCTGGCAGGGCTTTGGTAGCACATGCCCAGAACCTGAACACAAGACACTGAAGCAAGGTTGGAGAGACGGCTCAGAGGTTAGAGTACTTGCTGCTCTTGCAGAGGACCTGGGTTCGGTTATCAGCACCTACATGGCACACACATTAACTCCAGGTCTACGGGATCTAATACCCTCTTCTAGCCTCTTTGGGCATACAAGTGTTGCACAGACAAGCAGACACATATACAGAAATATAAAGGATAAATAACCAAATATTTGAGGCAGCAAGATGGCTTAGTAGGTAACGGCACTCGCCACCAAAATGTGATGACCTGATTTTGATTGTTTCATGGGTTCCACATAGTGGAAGAAGAAACCAACTCTTGCAAGTTGTCCTCTGACCTCCACACATGTATACTGTAGCAGAACACTCCCACACCCACGCCCCCACTGGCCCCCCTCCACACACACGTACAAATAGATAAAGGTAATCTTGTTTGTTTGTAGATACAGGGTCTTTCTACATAGCCCTGGCGGTCCTGGAACTCTCTATGTAGACCAGGCTGGCCTGAAACTCACAATGATCCACCTGCATCAGCTGGTGGGATTAAAGGCTTGAGTCACCACAACCAGCTAGAAAGGCAATCTTTTTTTATTTTGTCTTGTTTGTTTTTGTTTTTCAAGATAGGGTTTCTCAGTGTAGCCCTAGCTGTCCTAGAACTCACTCTGTAGCCCAGGCTGGCCTCAAACTCACAGAAATCTCCCTGCCTCTGCCTCCTGAGTGCTGGGATTAAACATTTAGAAAGGTAGTTAAAAAAAAAAAAAGGCTGGGCTATGGTGGTGCACACCTTTAATCCCAGTACTCAGGAGGCAGAGCCAGGTGGATTCCAGGACAGCCAGGGTATACACAGTGAAACCCTGTCTCGAAAAACTAAAACCAACCAACCAACCAAATTAATAAATAAAATACAATAGAGAAGAGCCAGGCGGCGGCACACGCCTTTAAACCCAGCACTCAGGAGGCAGAGGCAGGTGGATCTCTGTGAGTTCGAGGCCAGCCTGGGCTACAGAGCGAGTTTCAGGAAAGGCACAAGACTACATGGAGAAACCCTGTCTCGAAAAAACAAAAAAAACAAAAAAAAAAAAAAGGAGAGGCTGAAACAAGGTCCTTGTGATTTCAAGGCTACTCTGGGTTACAGCCAGACCAAAACAAGAGAACAAAACAAGTTACCTAACTTTTCCCTGCTGGCTCACTGCTCTCCTTCAATGACACTTGCTGACGTCCAGTATTTTCAGGTGTCTGTTTTGGGACATCCACGGTGAAATGACCCCTAGGCAGAGGGTGTTGAGGGAAGACAGAGGAAGACACAGAGTCCGGACGGCAGAGTGCGGTGTCTGAGGACTCACCAACACTGACGGGATTGTGTCAGGTGGCAGCTGGGCCTGGAGAAAGAGGGAGAGGCTCCCAGGAGAAAAATGGCTCCCGTCCAACCCTCTTTATCTCCAGCTAACACACAAAGGCAAGTTTGGTGCCTAGGCTCATGCCGCAGTCCCAGCCACCACCCAGAGCACAGGACGGCTTGAGCCAGGAGTGCTGGACTGGCCGGGGCTGCGTCTAAGAAGAAAAGCAGGTGGAGCCGGGCGTGGTGGCGCACGCCTTTAATCCCAGCACTTGGGAGGCAGAGGCAGGCGGATCTTTGTGAGTTCGAGGCCAGCCTGGGCTACCAAGTGAGCTCCAGGAAAGGCGCAAAGCTACACAGAGAAACCCTGTCTCGAAAAACCAAAAAAAAAAAAAAAAAAAAAAAGAAATCGCTTTGCCGGGCGGTGGTGGCGCACGCCTTTAATCCCAGCACTCGGGAGGCAGAGGCAGGCGGATCTCTGTGAGTTCGAGGCCAGCCTGGGCTACCAAGTGAGATCCAGGAAAGGCGCAAAGCTACACAAGAGAAACCCTGTCTCGGAAAAACCAAAAAAAAAAAAAGAAGAAAAGCAGGTGCATTCCTGCTGTTCACACCACCAGAGTTTTCGCGTGACGCACCACATGTTGCTTTAATGGTTTTGTTTATCTGTAGGGTGCTGGGAAAGTGGGAGGATGGGCAGCAGCAGGTTTACTTGAGAGTAAACAGGGCGGTTACCCCACGCACACAGAGTACTGCAGCCCGTTCAAGCTGGGTCCTTACCATGACTATCACCCTTCATTCTTTGTGTATGTGTGTGTGTGTGGTGGGTGGTGTGTGAGTGCATGTGTGTGCGTGTGCGTGTGTGTGCATGTGTGTGGTGTGTGGTGTGTGAGTGCATGTGTGTGTGGTTTGTGTGTGTGTGTGTGTGTGGTTTGTGTGAGCATGTGTATATGGTGTGTGTGTGCGCGTGCGTGCGTGCGTGCGTGCGTGCGTGCGTGTGTGTGTGGTGGGTGGTGTGTGAGTGCATGTGTGTGTGGTTTGTGTGAGCATGGGTGTATGGTGTGTGTGATGGGTTTGTGTGTGTGGTATATGTGTGCAATTGTGAAGGTGTGAAATCAGTGTCAGATGTCTTCTCCAGTCACTGTCTTGTTTTATTTTATGTGCACGAGTGTTCTGCCTGTATGTCTGTCAGTCTGCACCACCTGCATGCTTGGTGTCTGAGGAGGTCAGAAGGGAGCATTGGATCCCCACTGGAACTCAAGTTACAGACGTTTTTGAGCTGCCATTGGGTGCTGGGAATTGAACCCGGGTCCTCTGGAAGAGCAGCCAATGCTCTTAACTGCTGAGCCATCTCTCCAATCCCCCAAGTTATATATTCATTTGTTTACTTGAGACAGGGTCACATTGTATATCCCTGGTTGGCCTGGGACTCCATTTGTAGACCAGGTTGGCCTCAGACTTAGAGAGATCCACTTGCCTCTATGTCCCACTACCTTATTTTTTTACGCAGTCTCTCACTGAACCTGGAGCTCACCCATATAGCTGGGCTGACTCGTCAGCAAGCCTCAGGAACCTTCCTGTCTCTGCCTCCTCAGACCTGGGGGTCAGGAGCTTGTGCTACTATGCCCAGCTTTTATGTAGGGGTTGGGGGTCCAACTCGGGTCTTCAGGTTCACATGGCAGCCACTTTACTGAGATCCAAAGCCTCCGCCACCCCTAACCCGTTGGAAACAGGGTCTCACGTATTTCTGGCTAGCCTCAAATTCTCTCTGAAGCTGAGGATGACCTTCGACTCCTGATCCTCTTTCTCTTTTGAGGCAGGTTCTCACCACGCTGCCGAGTCTGGCCTTGCACTTGATCTGTGGCCCGGGCAGCCCGTGAATTTTGATCCTTCTCGTCTAAGTCTCCCAAGAAGCTGGAGCTACCTGCCTGTGCCGCCATGTCTAACTTACATGATTTTTACAAGTTTTTTGTGAGTTATATAATGTAACAGAATTCCTTTCTGTTTAATTTATTGTTGTTCCCCACCACCACCACCCACCCCCGTGTGTGTGTGTGTGTGTGTGTGTGTGTGTGTGTGTGTGTGCGTGCGTGTGTGTGTGTGTGTGTGTGTGTGTGTGTGTGTGTGTGTGTGCAGAACAGAGCAGAACTTTCAGGAGTTGGTTCTTCTTCACACCATGGCTCCATGGGTTCTGGGAATCAAACTCAGGTCTTGAGTGGCAGGCACTCTTACCAGCTGAGACAGACATTTCACCAGCCCTTCCATTCACTTTATAGTTGGGCAATATCCATTCTTTTCATACATTACATTTTATGAGTTCATCCATTAATGGGCATTTGTGTTGTTCCCATTTCACTGTTATTATTATGAATAATTCATGCTGAGGATGTAGCCTGATGGTACAGTGCTTGCCTAGCGTACACAAAGCCCAAATTCGATCTTCAGTACCGCCAAAAATCAAAACAAAACAACCATGCACAAGTGTTTTGGTGAGGACTTACTTCTCTTGTCTACATACTCAGGACTTGAACTGCTGCATCATTTTCTCTTTGGCTCCACTAACAGGTATAGTGTTCAGGATGAGCTAAAAGACAGTCCCACCTGTAAGCTGTTATTCACTGTGCATGGTGACTCATACCTAAGATCCCAGCACCAAGGATGTTGAGGTAGGAGGATCACTGGGAGTTAAGGCCGGTCTTGGCTACTGGGTGAGACCCTGTCTCCAAAATAAATAAACAATCACGGACTGAATTCCAGCTTAAGACTAGGATAGAATTTCCACCCATTTCTAAAATGGTCCTAAACATACTTCGGCCATTTTGTACTATGTCCTATACAAAGTGTCATTCTCCGCGTCGGCAAATATAAAGTCAAAATACCAATCAGCTGTGGGAAACATGAAGAAACTCTGGAGTATGAAACACTTAGGACAAAGCTCGGTTGGTAGAGGACTTGCCTAGCATGTGGGAAGCCCAATGTTCCATCCCCAGTACCACAAAAAGCTGGGGTAGCAATGCATGCCGGTAATCCCAGAACCAGGGGTGTAGAGACGAGATCCGAAAGAAGTTCACAGCCATCCTCAGCCTCCTAACTAGTTCAAGGTCAGACGGAGCTATTTGAGACCCTGTCTCAAGAAAAATAAAAATAGGAAATAGTCCAATATTCCCTTCATAAATGTCCATTTGTTTGTTTATTTTGAGACAGGATCTTTCTATGTCGTCCTGGAACTTGCCATGAAAACTGGGTTGGCCTCAAACTAACAGAGATCCTCCGGTCTCTGCCTGCGGAGGCTGTGGTTAAAGTGTGTGCCACAGTACCCTGCATCTTCTGTTTTATTTGGGGGGAATTGTCTTACTCACTTTTCTGTATATTGCTGTGCTAAAACACCATGACCAAGGTGACTTGTAAAAGAAAAGTGTCTAGTTTCACTTACAGTTTCCGAGGACTAGAGTCCATGATGGCCGAGCAAAGGACAGCTGAAAGCTCACATCCTGAATAAGGAGTCGGAGGGAGACATACTAGACATGGTGGGAGGCTTTGAAACCTCAAGACCCGCCCCCAGTGACACACCTCCTCCAACAAGGCTACAGCTCCTGATCCTTCCCAAACGTTTCACCAGCTGGGGACCGAGTACTCAGATATATGAACCAGCGGAGGCTGTTCTCATTCAAACCACACAAGCATGCCACCCGAAATGGCATCTGAAGGCCCATGTGTCACAGGCTTGGTTGCTGATGGGGTTTTAGGAAGAGACTGGATCATAAGAGCTCTGACTTCATTAATAGATGAATCAGTGGATTCATTTCAGATTAATGGCTTTCTTTGGACATGAAAGAAAGTAGAATGTGGACCCCATCAGAGAAAATAGACCTCTCTCTCTCTTTTTTTTGGTTTTTCGAGACAAGGTTTCTCTGAGTAGCTTTGCTCCTTTCCTGGGACTCACTTGGTAGCCCAGGCTGGCCTCGAACTCACAGAGATCCACCTGGCTCTGCCTCCCGAGTGCTGGGATTAAAGGCGTGCACCACCACCGCCTTTAGATCTCTTAGGGAGAGTGCCCTGGAAGTGTCCGTCCTGCCTCCAGCTTCTTCTGCCGGGTTGTGGCCTTCTCTCCAGCATGAAGGGACAGGCTTTGCTCCCCCACATTGTCCCCATTGTGATGTTCCGACTCCCGATGTGTGGGCACAGGAACAACAGACCCAAGTGACCATGGACGAAAACCTCTGCAACTGTGATTTCCCAACTCAATTTGTGTTCTCAGGTATTTTGTCACAGTGTGGGAAGGACTGTCACTTAAAGAAAGGTCTTTGCTATCATACCTCCTGGAGCTACACACAGGTCTGGCTCAGTTTCTAGGGTGACAGAGAAGAAGAAAGACATGGGGAAGGACACAAGCTTTTGTTTTCTTTTCTTTTGTTGTGTTTTTTCCAGGCAGGGTCTCTCCATGCAGCCCTGGCTGTCCTGGATCTCGCTCTGTAGACCAGGCTGGCCTTGAACTCAGAGATCCACCAGCCTCTGCCTCTCGAGTGCTGGGCTCAAAGGTGTGCGCCACCACCGCCCTGCCAGGGCAGGAGTTTTGTGTCTTCACATACAGAAGAGGCTTTTAGATTCTAGCCATGGTTCTAGACGTTCATTTCTTGTAAAGTATCTGCGTTGTGCACAAAGTTCATTCTTGGTTTTGCAATACCTGAGCTTTAAGATTTCTTGAAGTGATTATGTGTGATAAAAAGTAGAGACAGAGGGTTGGGATGCAGCTCAGATGGTAGAGTACCTGGTTAGCACACACAAAGCCCTAGGCTAGATCCTGGCATGGAATAAAACCAGGCATGGTGACACATGCTTGTAATCCTAGTACTTATGTGTTGAAGTCAGCAAGACCAGAAGCTCAAAACCAAAGTATGTAGTATGTGTGTGAGTGTAAGCCTGCTTGTGCTACAGTGTGCCGTGTGCGTGGAGGTCAGAGGACAACTTTTGGGAGAATGTTCTTTCCTTCTGTACTGGGCTGGGGGACTTGAACTCAAATCATCGGGCTGATGTGGATTTCCTGCTGAGCCGTCTCTCCGGCCCTGAATTTGTATTACAAGTTCTCCTCCTCCAAAAAATGTTATTCAAATATTAATACATTTGATTTCGATAAAAAAGAGTTTGGTTGCCTGGCATGGCGGTGCTCAGCTGTAGTCGCAGCAGGCAGGAAGCAGAAGCAGGAGAATCAGGCGTTCAAGACCAGCCTCTGCTACAGCCTGGGCTACATGAGACCCTGCGTTCAAGACCAGCCTCTGCTACAGCCTGGGCTACATGAGACCCTGTGTTCAAGACCTGCCTCTGCTACAGCCTGGGCTACATGAGACCCTGTGTTCAAGGCTAGCCTCTGCTACAGCCTGGGCTACATGAGACCCTGGAAACAAACAAACATAAAAGAATAAAAGCTTTTGTTTTATTTTGTTTTTTGAGACAAGGTTTCTCTGTGTAGCCCTGGCTGTTCTGGAACTCACTCTGTAGACCAGGCTGGCCCTGAACTCACAGAGATCCACTTGCCTCTGCCTCCTGAGTGCTGGGATTAAAGGCATGAGTCATCACTGCCCATCATAAAAGGTTTTTGTTGATATACTTTTTGTACAAAAGATATGTACACATATAATATGTACCCTTTGATGTCTTCTAGTATAAGACTACATTAA
Organism: Peromyscus maniculatus bairdii; assembly: GCF_049852395.1. Lineage (NCBI taxonomy): Eukaryota > Metazoa > Chordata > Mammalia > Rodentia > Cricetidae > Peromyscus > Peromyscus maniculatus. The sequence continues at coordinate 41,952,391 of NC_134869.1, forward strand.
ATATTTTCTGGATTGGGCTTTTATTACTACTTCTCATACAGAGTTAGAAGACAGCTATGCCCACCCTATACCATCGACACTGTGCTTCCTCTACACAACGTTGATCAAAACAACCACCTAAATGCTGGGCAGTGGTGGCAGGCGGATCTCTGTGAGTTCGAGGCCAGCCTGGTCTACAAAGTGAGATCCAGGAAAGGCGCAAAACTACACACAAAGAAACCCTGTCTCGGAAAAACAAAAACAAAAACAAAACCAACAACAACCTAAACAAACACTGGACCTGGTCTCATAGGCTTGTACCCCAGCACTCTAGGAATCGAGGCAGGAGAGTCAGAAGCTCAAGGCCATCCTTGGCTATGTAGCTAGTTTGAGGCCAGCCTGAGTTACAAGACCTGTTGTCTCAAAATTAACTAACTCAATCTTAAAAACAAACACGCAAAATCCCCATTTTAAAAAACCCATTTTAAAAAAGTTTTTAGTCAGGTATGGTGGCACACGCTTTTAATTTCAGCACTGAGGAGAAAAAAGACAGAATGCTAGGCCAGCCTAGTTCATACATTGAGTTCCATGCCAGCAAGCCTACAAAGTGAGACCCTGCCTCAAACAAGTAAATAAACACAGGTATTAAATTTGTTTATTTATTTATTTATTTATTTATTTATTTATTTATTTATTTATTTATTTATTTATTTATTTATTTATTTATGTGTGCATACACTCACCACACAGCCTAGAGGTCGGAGAGAAACTTGCAGGAATCGGTTCTCTCCCTCCACCACGCAGGTCCAGGAACAGACCTCAGGTTTTGAGGCTTGGTACAGTCATCTCATTGGCCCACAAAAGCCTGCTTCTTATCAGGTGTGGCACCGCACATCTGTAATCTGATATTCTGTAGAACCCGTAAATTCCAGAGTAGCCTGGGCAAGATAGTAGATCCCCCACCCCCATACACATAGGCATACGTGACAGCCTCTTCTTTCTTTTTCTTCCTTCTCCTCCTTTCTTTCTTTCTTTTTTTTTTTTTTTTTTTTTTTTTTTGGTTTTTTGAGACAGGGTTTCTCTGTGTAGCCCTGGCTGTCCTGGATCTCGCTCTGTAGACCAGGCTGGCCTCAAACTCACAGAGATCTGCCTGCCTCTGCCTCCCGAGTGCTGGGATTAAAGGCTCATATATGACTTCTTTGGGGATACTGGAGATTAATGTTAGGCCTCACACATGCTAAGCAATTAGTCCTACTATTGAGCTGTATCCTTTCTTTCTCTTGATAGATTCTCACTAAATTGACTGGTCCGGCCTTGAACTTGTGGTCCTCCTCCTGCCTCAGCCTCCCAAATAGCTAGGATTACAGGAATTAAAAAAGATTTTTCAGAATCTTTGATATCAGAACAAACAGCTTTGTCCATCTTCAGTATTACACAGTTATTTTGTATTTCCTTAGTTTCTTCCTCCTCCTCCTGACAAAATGGCCAGCCTGGCGCTCGCTATAAAGACCAGATCGGCCTCAAATTTGCACCAATTTTCCTGCTTCTGCCTTTTAAATGCTGGGGCCACGGACGTGGGCTTCCAAGGCCAGCTGTGTTTTACTAGTTCCTGCTCTTTGTTATCTTCTTTATTCCAAGCTAGCTTTGAATTTGCCACGTAGCTCAGGATGGCCCACGTTACAGTTATGAGACACCACCTTTGACTCTCCAGTTTTATGTCCATTTAATTCTCGCCTCAGCCAAATAACACAGAAAGCTGATGGGAAGCCATGCTCTTCCCTGTTCTGCAGAGAGAAGCCACAGTTCACATCCACTTGGAAGAGACAACACCCGACCTGGGTCTTCTCGCCCCAGGGCTCAGTGAGCTCTCCTGTCCTCTACCGTAAAATAATGAGGAGGCAGGTAACCAGAGGGGCTTCTCCCAGAATCTCATGATAGCGATAACATCATGCCGAGGACTGGTCAAGCCAGGAATGTCAGGCTCCTCACATAACTCGGTAAGGCACGCTGCCTTTATTTTAAAGGTCTTCTTAGAATTAACTGAAGAGGCCCTGCAGTTGAACGGCCTCTGTCCTCTTTTCTTCCCTTCTTTACTGTAAGATTCCAAGAGCTCTTGTCCATGAATGCATTGTATCCTGCCTGACTTTCCCCCGGGGCTGGCCTCCAGGAAACTCCTGCCATGTCCAACAGAGAGCACCAACCAGCCAAAAAGAACCCAAAAGAAAATTGGGACTTTAACATGTTGAGAAAATTAAAGTTAAAAAAAAAAAATTATGGGCCAGACAGTGGTGGCCCATGCATGCCTTTAATCCCAGAACTCAGGAGGCAGAGACAGGTGAGTTTGAGGCCAGCCTGGTCTACACAGCAAATTCCAGGACAGCCAGGGCTACACAGAGAAACCTTGTTTGTTTGTTTGTTGTTTTTTGTTTATTTGTTTGTTTTGTTTTCCCGGAGACAGGGTTTCTCTGTGTAGTTTTGGTGCCTGTCCTGGATCTCACTCTGTAGACCAGGCTGGCCTTGAGCTCACAGAGATCCGCTTGGCTCTGCCTCCTGAGTGCTGGGATCAAAGGTGTGTGCCACCACTGTTCAGTGAGAAACCCTGTCTTGAAAAACAAAACAAAGCAAACAAACAGTAATGGCGGAATAGGGGCAGGAGACACTCACTGGTAAAGAGGTTTGCCCTCAAACCAGAAGACCTGAGTTTGGTCCCTGAGACCTGGTGGAAGGAAAAACCAACTCCTGGACGTTGACCTCCACATGCGCGGACACACACACACACACACACACACACACACACACACGCACACACACACACACACACACTATAATTTCATTTGTTTGTTTTTAGTCTTTCCTGGAACTCAGAGATCCGCTTGTCTCTCCCACCTGAGTGCTGGCATTAAAGGTGTTCCACCACCACCATAAAAAAACAAACAAAAAACCAGAGGGGAGAGAAAGGATATAACATGTGCCGTCACGGAAGCTATCCTATCTAGAGAAAAACAGAGTACGCAGGAGAAAGGGAAAAGTGGTAGAAACTCAGGTTCTATCCGAACATATTCAGAACATATTTAGATGTGAAAGGTACGCACAGTCCTCTGAGTGGACTTTAGGAGAAAACTCTAATTTACCATCTTAAGCCTACAAATAACTGGGTGTGTCTATGATTCAACTCAGACACGTCACAGGAAGAGACATGGGCAACAGAGTAAAACTTATGTTAATTATCAATTAAATACAAAACCACAGGACTGGAGAGATGGCTCAGAGGTTAAGAGCACTGGCTGCTCTTCCAGAGGTCCTGAGTTCAATTCCCAGCACCCACATGGTGGCTCACAACCATCTGTAATGAGATCTGGCGCCTTCTTCTGTGTACATAATAAATAAATAAACCTTTAAATAGAAAACCACTTAAATGACACCCTTTACCATCTAGCACCTCTTTTCTTTAGATCCATAAAAGAAGGTTCAGGCAATAACCTGGATCCTTTCCTTCAGTTCTTTCGCCCAGAGAAGCTCCCTCGATGACCCTGGCGGCGTTTCCAACCTGAGCCGTGACCTTGCCTTTGACTAAAGCTTCCTCTCTGTTATGATTATTACTTCTTTCATTTTTGAAATGATAATATAATTACATCAACTCCCCTTCCCTTTCCTCCCACACACTACTCCTTGCTCTCTTTCCAATTCATGGCCTCTCTTTTTTCATTAATGGTTGGTTGTTACCTGCATATACATATATACATATTCCTAAATATAACCTGCTCGGTCTGCACAATGTTATTTGTGTGCATGTCCTCAGGACTGACCACTTGGTATCAGGTAACCAATTGCTGTTCTCTTCTCTAAGACTGTTGAGGTCCCCTGTCTCTCCCTATCCACTTCTGTCTGTCTATTGTTGCTCTTTGTTCAGCTCATGTTTGGGCACTCATTTTGGTGAGACTTTATGGGTGTGGCTTCTGACATTCCTAGGAGAAAGATCTCGCAGCAAATTCCCCGATCCTCTGACTCTTACAGTCTTTCCACCCACTCTTCTGGAATGTTCCCTCAGACTTCGGTTCCGGAGTTGTTTTGTAGATGTATCCACTGGGACTGGGCTCCAGTTGATATCTTCCAATCTGTGTGTACCTCTTTCTCAACTCTCTGAGTAAGACACCAAGAACCCGGAAGCACCCTATCCAGACACCGACCGTTGGAAACAGTTGACACTACCTCAAACCAAGAACTGAGACAGTGGGATTGCTCTAGGTTTGAGGTCTCAAAAGCAGAAAGGAGGCCAATGAGAAGGCTCTCTCACGCACAAATAGATAAATAAATGTAATTTAAAAATTAATAAGAGCCAGGTAGTGGTGGTGCACGCCTTTAATTCCAGCACTCGGGAAGCAGAAGATCTTTGTGAGTTTGAAGCCAGCCTGGTCTACAGAGCGAGTTCCAGGAAAGCCAGGACTACACAGAGAAACCCTGTCTCAAAAAAACCAAATGAACGGAAAAAAAGGTACCTGCTACCAAACCTGACAGCCTGAGTTTGGTGCCCAGGATCCACAGGGTGGACAGAGGGAACTAACTCCCCAACCCACCCACCCAAGTTGTCTTCTGATCTTGACACATACATGTGAACTTGTACATACATGTGTGAGTGCATGCACACACACACACAACCACAAAAGTCGGGGGGGGGCAAGAATGAAGAAAGATAACGGGATGCAGGGTAAACAGTGTTCACAAAGCCTCCCTTCTTTCAATTAATTTATTCGTGGCAGTGATGAATATATTCATGGCAGCCTTTGCAGAGCTGGTCAGCAATGCAGCTGTTTTGTGCACTGTTTATATCCCGGATGCTGTGGATGTGGCCTCGCTTAGTGGAGAAGAATGAATTGAGTGCCCAGAGCACATAGCTCTTGGACCTTGCCGGGAGTGGTGGGGCTGAGGATAAAACAGCTGGCATTCACTGAAAGCGTCACCAAGGCCGAGAACAGCGTAGTTACTGAGGGCTCTCAGCCTGCCTCTTCCTTATTTATTTCTTTATTTAGAGACTTGATTTCCCTGCGCGCAGTCTTGAGCAGCCTGGAACTAGCTGCGTGACCCAGGCAAACTCCTGGCAATCTTCCCGCCCCAGCCTCTCCAGTGGCTGGAGATGACAAGGATGAGCCATGACACCCATGTCTGCCTCTTCCTCTTAAGTCCCAACAACCGTATGAGTAGACAGCACAGTGCTATTTCTCTCTTGCTGGGCAATGGACTCAGGGCCCTGCAGACACCAGGCAACCACTGCACACGCCAACCCCACAACCGATTTTGAGCAAGGAAATGTCTTTGGGAGAACAGGGCCTTGAGTAATGTCTTAGGGTTTCTGTTGCTGTGACAAAACACCATGGCCTAAGGCAAGTTGGGGAGGAAAGGGTTTATTTGGCTCACACTTCCACATCACAGTTCATCAGGGAAGGAAGTCAGGGCAGGAACTCAAGCAGGGCGGGACCCTGGAGGCAGGAGCTGATGCAGAGGCCATGGAGGGGTGCTGCTTACTGGCTTGCTCCCCATGGCTTGCTCAGCCTATTTTCCTATAGAACCCAGGGCCACCAGCCTAGGGGTGGTACCTAGGGATGGCTGGGTCTGCCTACATCAATAACTAATTAAGAAAATGCCCTACAGCTGGGTATTATGGAGTTTTTTTTTTCTTTTCTTTAGACAGGGTTTCTCTGTGTAGCCTTGGCTGTCCTGGAACTCACTTTGTATAGACCAGGCTGGCCTTGAACTCACAGAGATCCACCTGCCTCTGCCTCCTTAGTGCTGGGATTAAAGACATGAGCCACCACTGCCTGGCTGGCATTTTCTTAATTAAGATTCTCTCCTCTCAGATGACTTTAGCTTGTGTCAAATTGACATACAACCATCCAGCACACTGCTGGGCGGTGGTGGCACATGCCTTTAATCTCAACACTCGGGAGGCAGAGGCAGGTGGATCTTTGTGAGTTCGAGGCCAGCCTGGTCTACAGAGCGAGATCCAGGAAAGGCACCAAAGCTACACAGAGAAACCCTGTCTCGAAAAACCAAAACAAAAAAACAAACAAACAAACAAACAAACAAAAAACCAACCAAACAAAAACTATCCAGCACACTAACCACACTGAAAGGCTCTTTGATTAGGGGGTATGTGTGGGTGACCAGCCCCCAGCTTTTACAGGGTTCCTATGAGGAGAGGGGAATAAGGAACTTGTAGATAGAATGATAGGCATTATCATTGATAGTGAGAAGAAGAAAGACAGAAACACAGGATAGCTTCTGGAGGGACCTGGGTCAAAATGGCTTTTTATAACAATGCCAAGGGGGCGAGGCAAAGGCCTCCCCCTTGCTAGATACAGTCAAGTGTAGACCCTTCCAAACACCTGGGACCCAGGCCCGTGGTCCAGTCATCCGCTTATGCAGTCCCGCTGGTAAAGCAAGCTCAGCTCTCACTAGGAGAACTCTGTGGGCTCCCACAGGTATGAAGGTGGAAGAGGAGACCCTTAAATAACCATCGGCACCTGACGGAGGTGGTCCTCCATTGTTGCGCTGGCTGTCCATCAAAACTGCGTCAGTGTCTGTAGCCAAGCAACATTTGAACACTGAGCTACACCCTAGCCCTGAAAAGAGTTTGAATCTGACCAGATGAAGTCCAGGTATACTATCAAAAGAAATCCTGGGTCAGATTCTGAGCCCCTCCCCTTCTGTCACCAGGAGATCGATTTGGAGAAAAATTTAGAAGTTTCCAGTTCTGAAAAGCTGAGGTGACGTCCCTGGATCACATGCATTTTGTGGGTTTGGGTCTGGGTACCGGAAATCGAAGCTACAGCTTCAAGAGTACTAGGCAAACACCATACACACACACACACACACACACACACACACACACACTTCTATTTTGTGACAGTGTTTCCCTAAGTTGTTCTGACTGGCCTTAAACTGGCTGGCCTCCTGCCTCAACCCGGCCTCCATCAATGGTTGTGCTCTTTCTTATACTAGTGTGACCGTTATGTAAGAGGTCCAGGAAAGGCCAGGAGTAGATAAGCCCTTAGGTTGCACATCCGTTCAGGAGCAAGTTTAAAGAAATGTTGCGCAGGGCGGTGGTGGCCATGCCTTTAATCCCAGCACTCGGGAGGCAGAGCCAGGCGGATCTCTGCGAGTTCGAGGCCAGCCTGGGCTACCAAGTGAGTTCCAGGACAGGCGCAAAGCTACACAAAGAAACCCTGTCTCTAAAAACCAAAAAAAAAAAAAAAAAAAAAAGAAATGTTGCAAGAGGGCGAGGGATGGAGGCGGGGGGGGGGGGCGGGGGGGGCTCAGTGGTGAAGAGCACTTGTTCTTCCAGAGAACCAAGGTTCGAGTCCCCAGACCCACATGGCAGCTCACAGCAGTTTGTAACCCCAGTTCCAGGGCATCCAACGGCTTTTCTTCTGGTACCTTAAATGCGTTTGCGGAGAAATCTTGACCCGAGTGCCATCCCCCCAACCACATGTAAAAGTGGAAAAGAGATAACTGACTCCATGAAGTTATCTCCCGGCTTCCACGCACGCGCAAGTGGTAGCACGCACGCGCGCCCCAACATACACGCGGTAAGAAGAACAAACAATTTTTTTAAAACAGTTGTAGCGGGAGAGCTGGACACGGTGGTGCACATCTGTATTTGGAAGGTGGAAGCAGAAGGATCATTCCGAGTCTCAGATCGACACCGGTCTCAGCCAGCCTCTTAATATATTCGAGGCCAGCCTGAGCTATGTGAGACCCTGTCTCTAAAACCAAACCAAACCAGACCAAACCAAAGCAATAAATAAATAAACAACAGAAAAGAAAGGAGTTTAGCTAAGTAGTCTACCCCGAGGGAAAGTTCTCCAGGCAAAATCTGGAATGCCGACTAATTAAGAGATGTGAATTGCCACGGGTTGGCACCAGGGGGCGCCGGCCGGACCCGTCCGGGACCTAGCAACCCGGGGTCCGCCGCACCTCCTCCGCGCGTGCCGGGGGGTCCCGGGAGCCGTGCGGCTCGTGGGCGCCGTCCGCAGGGACCTCTCCGCGCCCCTCCCTCTTCACCGTCCCCTCCGGGTCCGCGGAAGCGAGGCGGGAACCGCGGCCGCCCGGACGGCGCGGTGCCCCGGAGACAGCTGTTCTCCGCGGCGGCCGTGGGGGGCAGCAGCGGGGACGGCGACAGGTGCGGGAGCCCCTCCCCGGGCAGACGGGGAAGGCGGGCTCCGGGCAGGGAAGGTCTGTTCCCAGGCTGGAAACCACCCCCGCCCCCCTGGGCAAATCCCCCCGAGAGGCCGGGCCGGCGCCGGGTCTGCGGGAGGAAGCGGCGGCCGGAGACAGCGCGATTTCACGCGGTCTCCGGGGCTCGGGTTCCAGGGCCGGAGACATGAGTTATGTTATGGGGGGCGCTTTACGTCCCGGGGAAACCGAAGTGGCCTGAACGGCCTCGGCTCAAAAAACAACCTCCCACTCAAAAAAAAATAGAAATATTCACACTCGCAAAGGAGAAAAAAACAAAATCCCTCAAGTGATCCAACCGGCTCGGGGAGTTGAGACATTTGGTTAGTGGGCGAGGCCGGCTTCCAGGGGGCTGGGCTTGGGCGCGCTCCCCACCCGCGCTCACTACCTTTCCCCCGGCCTGGGGACATTTGGATTCTTGATCTATCCTCTTAGCCATCTCCGGGGGAAATTGCTGGAGAGAGAGAGACCCCCCCCCCCCTCCTTGACCCTCTCGGCCAAGCAAGCCGCGGGCTGGCGGGGCGGGCGAGCTCCGGGCGGGTGTCCCAGGCTCACAACCACCGCGACTCCAGCCTCGCACGGGAGGGGGCGCGGCCGTGACTCACACCCCCTTCCCCCTCATTCCCTCCCTCGGTCCCTCCCTCCCTCCCTCCCTCCCAGACAGACACCCTCCCCTGCCGTCCCGCTCCGGACTCCGACTCCCGGCTCCAGTTGCAGAGTGCAACCTCCGCGGCCGCCGCCGCCGCCCCACCGATTCGCGCGCTGCTCAGGTGGCTGTCGCTTCGATGTCCTCCTAATCCAGGCCCCCCCCCCACCCCGGGCCAGACTCGGCTGGGACTCCCTTCACCCTCCGCTGGAGTCATGAGGGCGATTGGGACGCTGCAGGTGCTGGGCTTCCTTCTCAGCCTGGCCCGGGGTTCCGAGATGGGCAGCTCCCAGGCAGGTAAGCGGCGCGGGGCGCCCCGGCAGGCAGGCTGGAAGCGGAGCGCGCGACCGGAGCGCGTGTAGACCCTCCCTGGGCCAGGGGTTCGGGTTCTGACGCGCTGAACTGGGCGGGGGTGTGTGTGTGTGTGCGACCCCGAGTTTACAGGAGCCGCCCGAAAGGGGACCCCGTGGCTCGGTTCTCGGAGTGGGCTGGGCAGGGACTGCATTCCTGGATGCCTACCCTTCTCCCCAGGGCGTCGCTGACCCTCTGATGGGTCTTTTTTTTTTCTGATCAGGTTGATGTGAACAGTCGTTTTGAGAGCCTTGCAGAGAGGGCGCGCAGGGACCTTTCTGTAAACCTGAGGGGCCTCGGCTCGAAGGGTCTCCGTTTGCTCTCGGGTTCCCTGGCCCCCACCCCACCCCAGGTTTCAGCAAACCCCCCAGTTTCGTTGTTTTGCCGACAGGGCGGAGCTAGGCGAGGGTTGGAAGTTGTTGTTTTCTGATGTTGGAAAAACAAGAATGGCACCTCCTCTTCCGTGAGCGGGGCTGTCCAGAGAAGGTTGAGATTAACCTGAGGGCCAAGTCCAGGTGACATCAGAGAGGCCTCACGGAGGCTGCCCGCCTGCCTTCCCACAAGATAAGCTGGTCCCCAAGTTAACCAACTTCTCTTTACCAATACCCAGGTCGATTCAGTTAACATGCCGAGCATCTGCTGTATACTACACTATTCCCGGGACATATACCCTGAGCTGGAGGTGTCGGGGGAAGGACAATTAGACCCGTTTCTCTCTCCCGTCTGAGGTCACCTCTCCCTCCTTCTGGACATTCTATTCCGTGAACTCGCTCCTAGACCCGACTTCGGCCCTTCCCCCATTCAATTTTTTTTGTCTAACTTCAGACAGAGCCCAGACTGTGCTTCTCCATGCCTCCTATTCCGCGCCCTCTGAGCCCATTCCTGTGGGCGTCCCTGGGACCGTGGACACCTGAAGAGTTCTGGAGTTGGTGTAATTAGAGTCCCGTTGATCTCGCTCCTTCCCCCCGCCCCCAGGTCTCAGCTTAGGGTACAGCCAGGGCCCCTTCCCCAGAGTGGGAGTGGGAGAAACCACCTGTGCTTATCCCCACAGTTGCTGGGCCTAAATTTAGCCCCTGGGATCTTGAGATGTGAACACTCCCAGCTGGTGGAGGGGGTGGTCTGGAGACTGGAGTGGGAGGGGCCGGGGAGTGCCCGGATCACTCTTCCATCTGACTGTGCCCCCCCCCGCACCCCCCTTAGCCAGGAACCCGGGAGTCCGGGGTTCCCACTACCCTCCCTAAGAGGCAGAGAGCAGGCGTGGTCGGGTCTGTCTCTCCCCTTTATCTCTATCCTGCAGCCTCTGGGCATCCGGCCCTGTCTCAAGCCTTGTATAGCCCCTTTGTCCACTTTGTGTGTGGCTGGGGCAAAGTGGAGGGGAGGCTCCTGAGGGGCTGGATATGTGCTTGCTCTGTCCAACCCTAGTCCGTGCTCTCTACATGAGAAGGGCTCTGAACCGCTCCTCTTTGGGTTCAGGTCCCGCGCACAGACAGCAGCTCCCCCTGCTGCCTTGCCCCGGTCCCCCGAGTTGCCTGGTTCCTCCTGTGGTTGTTTATACTCCTGTCCTGCCCCGGCCCTTTGCCCCTGTTTGTGAAATGTGGACTTTACCCTCAGGGAGGCAGGTAACTGAGACCTGCGGGGCCTTGCAAAGCGTTAAGACACAAAGTGTACACGGTACTGTGAGCAGGTGGGATGGACCGGCCACTTGTAACACTTCCCAGGGCGGAGCCCAGGGGGAAACCAATGGATGTTTCTGAGGCCGGGGAACCAACCGTGTACATGTCTGTGTGCCATGGCGCGCGCGCCGCGGTGTGACCGTGCTCATATGCACATCGCTTCCCTGTACGGAGATCCTAGCTCCTCCTCCCTTATCTGGGGAAGAAGGGTTGGCACCTTAACGTGGAAGAGGGGTGTCCTGCCGGGAAGGGGACATGGGTGGGGCTGTTTCAGAAATGACTAACCTTCCTAGTCTTCCACTTCAGCCCAAGGACCCTGGGGTTCCGGGGTGCCCCTGGGAGCTCCTAGCCTGTTTATGCCTCCTTGCGGGGATTGACCCACTCCTTCCATCCTGGAGATAGGGAAGAGGGTCTGGAGAAGGGGTCAGACTAGAGGGGTGTCGGGGGGAAGCTGGGGCCTCTGACCTCCCCCATGCTGCGCTCCTGCCCCGCCTCCGGGAAGGGTGGTTAGAACAGGTGGTTCGTTGGTTCGTACCCCTCACACCCACCTTCTCCATGTGCTCTTCCGCTGTGTCGGAGGGAAGAGACTGAGAACTCCAAGGGCCGAGACTTCCTATGGCCCGTTGCCGCCCCCCCCCCCCTTTTACAAAGGAAAAGTGGAGGCCCAAGACTGAAGTGTGCTGGCCCCTCTTCTGGGTCCTCCCCTGGAGTGCCTGCTGCTGGCGAGCATTGCCCACAGTTAGAGGTCTTTTTAATGAATCCCGCTGACAGTGAGTTTGGGAAGAAGGCTTTGTAGTGGAGAGTCTGTCTGTTCTGCTTCTCTCCGGGGCTGCCCAGGGATGCTGGGGGGAGCTGGAGCATGTTGGCTTAGGGGAAGGGAAACCAGAGTTCAGGAAGGGGGAGGCCGCCAGCTCCTTATCCAGCTTTGGAGACAAAGCTCCCATTGACCCCCATCCTATACCAGGGCTTCTCCCTCCAGTGAGGTCACTTGTCGGAGCCCAAAGCTCCGGGGTAAGAGGGGGGTGCCGCTAAGGATGGGGTGTCTGGGATGGGGTGGGGCAGCCCCCTCCTCCTGGATAGAATCGCCTCATTGTGGGCTGCACTGTGGCCCCAGGCTCTGCCCCCATCCCACCCTCCGTAGACACAATAGGGGACTGTGTGCTAGCCCCAAAGAGATGTTTATTCCAGGGCCTGGAGAGAGGCAGGGTGGGGGCAGAGAAGTGAGTGCCTTAGTGGAGGAGGAGTGGGTAATCAAAGTTTGATCCCTGCCTCACGTGTCCTTTCTAGGGAGAGGAAAAGTCCCCTCATGTCTTCTGTATTAACCCCTCGCTGCCCAAATTAGCACAGTGGGGACTCTGGTGAGGAGAGCAAGAGAAGTGAGGAGGCCCCAGCCTCGGAGGCCTCTAGTGGGCAGGGTTAGAGGCAACTGAATGTAACTGAGGGCAACTGAGGGGCTTTTCACCGAGGGGATGTTTAGCTTACCTACCCTACCTCCATTTTTACAGTGTGTCCTGGGACTCTGAATGGGCTGAGTGTGACTGGCGATGCTGAGAATCAGTACCAGACCCTGTACAAGCTGTATGAGAGGTGCGAGGTGGTGATGGGCAACCTTGAGATTGTGCTCACGGGACACAACGCCGACCTTTCCTTCCTGAAGGTGAGCATGCACAGCCCATCCCTCAGCCTCTCTATTCCTCTTACCTCTCCCTCTCTCAGGACCCACCCTCTGCTGCATTCAGCAATCCTAAGGCTCAAACCTGCGTACTTAGGAGGACAGTGACTATGATGGGTGGGATGGATGTTCTGGTCCTATAACCAGGGATATGTAGACGCTGGCCACAAGAAAGGGACAGAACAGGTGGTGTTCGGGTAAGCAGAACTGTATAGTAAGCTGTTGTTAGTTTGTCTTTGGCTCTTTAGGGGGATGCCCACCACCCAGCGCCCAAATAAATCCACACACAGAGGCTCACGCTTAATTAGGAATGCCCAGCCTTAGCTTGGCTTAGTTTCTGGCCAGCTTCCCTTAACTTAAATTATCCCATCTACCTTTTGTCTCTGGGCTTTTCCCGTTCTCTTACTTCTGTAAATCTTACTCTTACTCTGTGGCTTGCTGTGTAGCTGGGTGGCTGGCCCTTGATGTCTTCCTCTTTCCTCTCTTGTTTCTAGATCTCTCTTCCCAGATTTCTCCCTTTACATATTCTCTCTGCCAGCCAGCCCACCTATCCTTTCTCCTGTCTCGATGTTGGCCGTTCAGCTCTTTATTAGACCATCAGGTATTTTAGACAGGCACAGTAACACAGCTTCACAGAGCTAAACAAACGCAACATAAACAAAAGGAACACATCTGAAAATAGTATTCTACAACAGTAAGCCACCCAAGGACCCAGAGGCACCTGGAGAGATGAGGGAGGGACTAACCAGAGCCATCCTGTTATGAGTGACTCTGAGAAGAAGTATAGGTAGGAAATGAGGTCCGTAGTCATTTCTGTGGCTGTTTGTTCACAAAGGTGGCACAGTAGTGTGACATCATATTCCCTACAAATTAGGAACTAGAGAGAATCCAGAGCTGGGCTTATAGCTCAGTGGCAGGGTGCTGTCAGAACATGCATGAGATCTTGGGGTCAGTCCTTAGGGAGGTTGGGTACAGTGACATGCACCTGAGGAAACTCATCTACTGAGGAAGCTGGGGTGGAACAATGCTTGATGGAGCCCAGGAGTTCAAGACCAATGAGTTCAGGACTGGGGTTAGAGGGCCACTGTGAGGCCAGCCTGGTCTCCAAAGCGAGTTCCAGGAAAGGCACAAAGCTACACCGAGAAACCCTGTCTCAAAAAAACCAAAAAACAAAACAAAACAAAAAAAGGGCCACTGTGGCTCTGTGGTAGAGCACTTGCCTCAGTGTCTTCAAGGAGAAAGGAGCCTCACCTCGTTGTCCGTTCACTGACGTGACCTGTTCTATCACAGTGGATCCGAGAGGTGACGGGCTACGTCCTCGTGGCCATGAACGAATTCTCCACGCTACCTTTGCCGAACCTCCGCGTGGTACGGGGAACCCAGGTCTACGACGGGAAGTTTGCCCTCTTTGTCATGTTGAATTATAACACCAACTCCAGCCACGCTCTGCGCCAGCTCCACCTCACCCAGCTGACTGGTTAGTGTCCGAGGAGGATCCCTTCTGGTCTTGCCCTCCGAGCCTCCCTGCTGACAGGCAGGCCCTGGAGGATGACCCAGGATGGCTCACTCTAAGCTCATTTTAGCTGCCCACTACCTTGGTGGTCTCCAAGTCCGCCGTCCTTTAAGCAGTAGAGGGCCCCAGGAGGGGGCTGGGGGCGTCTGTGGGGCGGGACCGGGAACTGGACCTGTTGCCCATTCCTCCAACTTTGAAGTACCAGCGTCGCTTGATACCCCTCTTTCCCTGGGGTCTTCCCTTTACCCCGACCAGCTGGAAGAGAGCAGGGGGTTACACACCACCTGGGAACCCTCTGCTCTCCCTGTCCCAGCTGCTTGGAAAACACTCAGGTGAGCCTAGGGGACTGACTCAGGATGTCCTGTCCTCCTTTCTCTGCCCCTCCCCCACCGGCTAAACCAGATCTAGACAGGTGTCTGGAGAGGCAGGAGTTTCTGACTCCTCCTCTCCTGGGGCCAGCTTTTCCTGAAGCCTGAGTCTGACTGGACCACCTGTGGGTCAGGACCATGACCCCCCCCACACACACACTCCCCATCCCCGGGGTCTGAGTGTCCTTCGGATGGGTAGGAAAGTACAGAAGAGGAGCTGTGCTGTGATCGTCAGCCCGTGGCTTTTCTTCCCACTGCAGAGATTCTGTCAGGGGGTGTTTACATTGAGAAGAACGACAGACTTTGCCATATGGACACAATTGACTGGAAGGACATCGTGAGGGTCCAGGGGGCTGACATCGTGGTGAAGAACAATGGTAGAAACTGTAAGTGGTGGTGGTGATCACGCTGGTTCCCGTTGCCCCAGCAAACCAGAATGACTCCTTTCCCATCCCTCCTAGATCCTTTATCTGAACCCACCTTCCCCAGACAGTTACCCTAGGCCCTTGACCCAAGAGCCTGCCTGCCAGGAAGGACCAGGTCAGTCTCTTGGAATCCAAACCCGTGTATCCGGAAAAGAGGCCAAAGCTGTCTGGATGCTGAGCAGGGAGACAGATCTGGACTAACCCCGACTGCTCTTGCCAATAGGACATCTCCCTGCTGCCCTGACCTAGTCTATGCTCCTGTACCCAGGCACAGATGTTTGTCTGGGAGGAACCGAGTTCCCGGGATGGCACCTGCCCAGGCCCTCCCCTTCAGCTGCCCGGTGGGTGGTGTGGGGGAGGTGGATCCGCCCCTTGTTGACAGGTTCGCTGGAGCCCAGCCCTGCTCTCCAAGGGCAGGGAGGGACAGTGCCCAGGGCCCTTGCTTCCTGGGATTGAGGTGCTTGTGTGCTGACATCATACTCTGTTGATTCAAGCCAGCCCTTCTCAGCCCTGATGGCCCTGCTTCCCTTCTAGGTCCACCCTGTCATGAGGCCTGCAAGGGGCGATGCTGGGGACCTGGACCAGATGACTGCCAGACATGTGGGTTTGAGTTTTCCTTCTACAGCTCACACCCTCTCGTACCCCTCCCCGTGAAACCCTGCGTGTGTCAAACCTAACAGTCAAAATGAGCGGCGGCGGCGGCGGCGGCGGCGGCGGCGGCGGCGGCCTCTGAATTGAGCCTTCCTGTCATACTCTTTTCCTAGTGACCAAGACCATCTGCGCGCCTCAGTGTAACGGCCATTGCTTTGGGCCCAACCCCAACCAGTGCTGCCATGATGAGTGCGCAGGAGGCTGCTCCGGACCCCAGGACACAGACTGCTTTGTACGCAGTGGTGCCGTCCGCCTGTGCTCTGAAATGGGGGTACAGGCTTTGGGGAGGAGTGGGGGTACTTAGGAGACACGAATTTCAGGAACCGTTTTCATTCCCAGGCCTGCCGACACTTCAATGACAGCGGAGCTTGCGTGCCCCGGTGTCCGCAGCCTCTTGTGTACAACAAGCTGACGTTCCAGCTGGAACCCAACCCCCACACCAAGTATCAGTATGGAGGGGTCTGTGTTGCCAGCTGTCCCCGTAAGTGTGTGAGGGGAAGGGACAGTGATCGGGGACCCAAGATTCTCCACAAAAGTTTGGGATGCGGAAAGGGATCAAGTTAGATGTTAACTAACTTGATGTGATCATGTGACCTCACCGAGTGAGTGACAGTCTATGTCAGTGCCCCCGACTGCTTTCTCCAGGCTGGCTGGGGCCACTTGGAACCACTAAGAACAAAGGGGGCTGTGAACGCAGCTTAGCTGACAAAGTGCTTGCCTAGTGTGCACAAAGCCCTGGGTTTGAAAGCTCCAATACCACATAAACTGGTAATCCCAGTACTCAGAGACACAGACAGGAGCATCAGGAGCTCATGGCCATCCTCAGCTACATGAGGAGTTTAATGCCAGGGCTAGAAACATGGCTCGGCAGCTGAGAACAACTGCTGCCCTTCCAAAGGGCTCAGTTCTTAATACCCATATCAGACAGCCCATAGTACCCTACAATTCTAGTTTAGGGGATCTGACATCCTCTCCTGGACTCCTTGGGTGCCAGGCACAAATGTGGTACACATACACACATACAGGCACTTATATATACACCTAAAATAAATGGGAGGCTGGAGAGATGGCTCAGTGGTTCTTCCTAAAGACCTGAGTTTGATTCCCAGCACCACACAGGGGTATCTGATGCCTCTGACCTTCAAGGGCACCTGTACACACACAGACAGATGCACATACATGTAATTAAACATAACAAAAATAAATCTTAAAAATATATAATTAGCCGGGCGGTGGTGGCGCACGCCTTTGATCCCAGCACTCAGGAGGCAGAGGCAGGCGGATCACTGAGTTCGAGGTCAGCCTGGGCTACAGAGTGAGTTCCAGGAAAGGTGCCAAAGCTACATAGAGAAACCCTGTCTCAAAAAAACCAAAATATGTGTGTGTGTGTATACACATGTATATATATAAATCTTTTTCTTTTTCTTTTTTTTAAAGATTTATTTATTATGTATACAGAAGAGGGCACCAGATCTCATTACAGATGGTTGTGAGCCACCATGTGGGTGCTGGGAATTGAACTCAGGACCTCTGGAAGAGCAGTCGGTGCTCTTAACCACTGAGCCATCTCTCCAGCCCAATCTTTTTCTAAAAAAGGGTTTGAAGCCATCTTTTTTTTTTTTAAGATTTATTATGTACTTTATGTATGTGGGTGTTTTGTCTGTATGCATATTTCCACAGCAGAGGAGGGCATTGGATCTCATGAGACTCTGTTAAAGATGGTTGTGAACCACCGTGTGGGTTCTGGGAATTGAACTCAGGACCACTGGAAGAGCAGCCAGTGCTCTTAACCCGATGAACCATCTCTCCAGCACCTTGAGGCCATCTTAAGAACAAGGAGATGGCAAATCTAGAAGACAGACCTGAGGGACCCTAGGCTGGGGCTGGGGCCGGCTAGTGCAGAGGAGGGGGTAGGAGTGAAGAGGAGGAAACAGGCGAAGCGTCTTCGCAGCTGGCAGTGTTATTCATTTCTGATGGTGACCTCCTCTTTCCTAGATAACTTTGTGGTGGATCAGACATCTTGTGTCAGGGCTTGCCCTCCCGACAAGATGGAAGTAGATAAAAATGGACTCAAGATTTGTGAGCCTTGTGGAGGGTTGTGCCCTAAAGGTGAGCAGGACGCGGTGAGAAATTATACCCAGCCTTTTCTGAGGTGACCCAGAACCCAGCACTGAGAATGTTCCGTGTTTGCAGCCTGTGAGGGGACAGGCTCTGGAAGCCGCTTCCAGACTGTGGACTCCAGCAACATTGATGGGTTCGTGAACTGCACCAAGATCCTGGGCAACCTGGACTTCCTTATCACTGGCCTCAACGGGTAAGAGACTGCTTTTCCACCCTGACCGCCAGCCCCATCCACCACACAACTCGTTTCAATGGCTTAAATCCTTCCATGCATCTGACTAGAAATGTAAGCATGAAATCTCAGGAGCTACAAAGGACGTGAGAGAATGCATAACTCCACCTTCTACCTGGAGCTTGCATCCCTCAAGGGCATCCCTAAGCAACAGAGTATAACCCTGAAGAATGATATGGTACAGGGACAGTGTAGACCAGTGTGTAGACCAGCTCAAGTTTTCTAGAAGTTCTTCCTTAAATTTAAACAAAAGGAAGCTGGAGAGACAGCATAGTGGTTAAGATCACATACTGCTCCTCCACAGGTTCAAAGCTGTCGGTAACACCAGCTCCTGGAGGATCTGATGCCCCTAGCCTCAGTGGGTGCAAACACACACACACACACACACACACACACACACACACACACACACACACACACACACACGGCTAAAAATAATGAAAACATTATTATTTTATTTTATGAGTATTTAACCTGCATAGATGTCTCTGCACCAATGCATGCACCTGGTGCTCACAGAGCTCTGAAGAGGGTGTTGAATCCCCTGAAACTAGAGGTGTAGATGGTTGCTAAGGATCAAACCCAGGCCTTCTGCAAGAGCAGCTAGTGTTGTTTGTTTGTTTTTTCGAGACAGGGTCTCTCTGTGTAGCCCTGGCTGTCCTGGAACTCACTCTGTAGACCAGGCTGGCCTCAAACTCACAGAGATCACCTGCCTCTGCCTCTCAAATGCTGAGATTCAAGGTGTACGCCATCATGCCCAGCTACATTTTTGTTTTTGAACATTTTAAAAAAATCATTTCTCTCTTTTCCTCCCTGTACACACAGGTAGACACACCCCATACCTCAGTTTTGTTCTTTGGTTTCCAATGAGATAAGGTCTCCATTTGTAGCCCAGTTTGGCCTTGATCTTGTCAGCCTTGTTCAGCCTCTCAAGAATTAGTGTTGAGGTTTTAGGTGTGTGCTGTCACCTCTGTCCTAGTTTGTATATTTTATGTGTGTGGGTGTTTTGCCTGCACGTATGTCTGTGCACTGTGTGCATGCAGTGCCTGAGGAGACCAGAAGAGGGCATCTGACTCTCTAGAGCTGGAGTTATAGACAGTTGTGAACAGCCCTGGGGCATTTCTTTTCTTTTTTGACGTGAGATGCTCCAGGCACATGCATTTATATTTCCCCCACCACCAGCATCTCTCCAAGGAGTTCTATTTCCTTTAGATGAAGACTCTGATTTAGGAGCCAACAGCGTATTTAAAGCCCTGGGGTTGATCCCAGCACTGGGGGGAAATGACACCTAGAAACCATGTGTTGAAGTATGGTGTGTTTATTACCACTGAGTGCCACACCTCTACTTTGTTGAGAAGTTTGGGTTTTTGTTTGTTTGTTTGTTTTTTGGTTTTTCCAGACAGGGTTTCTCTGTGTAGTTTTGGAACCTGTCCTGGAACTCGCTCTGTAGCCCAGGCTGGCCTCGAACTCACAGAGATCTGCTTGGCTCTGCCTCCCGAGTACTGGGGTTAAAGGCGTGCGCCACTGTGCCCGGCTGTTGAGAAGTTTTTACTGTTCCCCCCACCCCCCAGAGACCCCTGGCACAAGATCCCTGCACTGGACCCAGAGAAGCTCAACGTTTTCAGGACAGTACGGGAGATCACAGGTGAGGAGCAAGAGTGGCTTCCCTGGCTAGAAGGAGCAGATGACCCACTGGCGTGCATTACCGTTACACCACTCAGGAAAAGTCACACTCCAAAGCACAGTGAGGCAGGTGACGGAGAATCTGACGGGGAGGAGAAGACTCTCCCTTATATGCCTCTCTCCCACCCTTCAGGGTACCTAAACATCCAGTCCTGGCCTCCTCACATGCACAACTTCAGTGTTTTTTCCAACCTGACAACCATCGGGGGCAGAAGCCTCTACAAGTGAGTAAGGGTGTGTAAGGAGGTGGTACCGTCTCCAGACACTGAGATGGGCGCTTCTTATGAAATACAGTGCATTTCTCAACCAAGAGGCCCCAGTAGTCGCTAACATGATAGAGTGAAGGCAAAAAGGGACGGGGAAGACCAAATGTGGTATTGTGATCTTAACACTGGGGAGACTGACCCAGGAGGCTCACAGCAAGTTCAAGACCAGTTTGGGCTACCCAGTGAATTCCAGACCTGCCTCAGAAATGCAGTAAGACCTGTCTCAGAAAACAGGCCTGATAAAAGAGGGGGTTCCCTTGCCACGGCTCTAACTTAACCTGGAGCAAAGTTGATGAGTGAAAATAAATCCCCTGTCTGTCTAATTTTCCCTTTGTAGTCCGCCCTCTAATTCTACCTCCTTGTTCCAGCCGGGGCTTCTCCTTGTTGATCATGAAGAACTTGAATGTCACGTCACTGGGCCTCCGGTCCCTGAAGGAGATCAGTGCTGGGCGCGTCTACATAAGTGCCAATCAGCAGCTCTGCTACCACCACTCTCTGAACTGGACCAGACTGCTCCGGGGGCCTCCAGACGACAGGCTTGACATCAAGTATAATCGGCCTCGAAGAGACTGTGGTGAGAGAGAGGACTCAGGGCGAGAACGGGCGGTCTGGGAGGCGGGAGGACCCTGAGAGTGGGGTGGGTTGAGAGATGGAACCAGTGAGAAGTGGGTGTGAGGGCGGAGGCCACACGGAAGAGTTCAGAAGGCTTCCTGGGAGTCCTGGGTCTTTTCCTAACTAAGCGTCTGTTTTGTTTTGTTTTTTTCCAGTGGCAGAGGGTAAAGTGTGTGATCCACTGTGCTCCTCTGGGGGATGCTGGGGCCCAGGCCCTGGTCAGTGCTTGTCTTGTCGAAATTACAGCCGAGAAGGTGTCTGTGTGACTCACTGCAACTTTCTGAAGGGGTACAGTGTGGAGAAGGCCAAGAGGGTGGGAGTAAGGCCCGGGGGGTGGGGGATCAGCTCAGGTGCTGTGTTTTTTTTTCTCTTTCCCTCTTCTTCCTCCCTCTCCCTCCTCCTCCCACCCCCCCTCATTCTCCCTGTAGCCCACTTGCTCTGTAGCCCAGGCTAGCCTTAAATCCTTCTACCTAAATCTTCCAAATGGTGGGATTACAGCTATGAGCCACCATGTCTGGCTTGAGCGAGCAGTTGAGGAAGTGGAGAGACAGACAGACAGACAGACAGGACCCAGAGATCTGCTTCTGCTTCCTGAGCACTGAGATTAAATGTGTGTGCTACCACACCTGGTCCTCTATTGTTTTTAGACACTCTGTCATCTCGGCAGGCCTTGAACTCATGGAAAACTCCCTGCCGTAGCCTCCGAAGTGCTGGGGTTACAGATGTGAGCCGCCACCCCTGGCTCTGTAGACAGCTCTCTGTCCTGTGCCTCGGTGGGCATGAAGTAGAGGGTCCTCATTACAGGATCGGGGCCTGACGGTCAGAACGCGGAAGTGACCCCTCTTTGCGTCACCCCTTGCAGGGACCCTCGTGAGTTCGCTCAGGACGGTGAATGTTTCTCCTGCCACCCCGAGTGCCTACCCATGGAGGGCGCCAGCACATGCGATGGCCCGGTACAGTAGCAGCCCTGGGGTCCGTAAGGGAGACCGGGATGTCTAGGGAATGACCTGGCCAAGTTTCCAGGTCAGCCCAGGGAAGTCAGAGAACCCTGGAATCTGTACATGGAGGATCCTGAAGGGATGGGCCGGTCCTCACGGGGAAGGCTGGAATTAACACTGAGATCTCATTCTCAACCATCCTCTCTGCTCAGGGCTCTGACGCTTGTGCTCAATGTGCCCATTTTCGAGACGGGCCCCACTGTGTGAACAGCTGCCCCCATGGAATCCTAGGTGCCAAGGGTCCAATCTACAAGTACCCAGACGCTCAGAATGAATGTCGGCCCTGCCATGAGAACTGCACCCAGGGGTGAGTGACGGGGTGAGGAAGGAGGGGCTCAGGGAGAGGGGAGAACACAGAATCCGGGTGAGCAGAGAAGCATGAAGAAAAGTTTGGCTACTTGAGACTCACTCCCAGCTATAAAGGACTGGAGGAAAGAAACTCATGACATGAAGGTATACCGTGGTTAGGGGAAGCTGGCGTAACCTCAGCTCAGGAGTTTCAATCAGGAGAGGCTCACTGGTGAGCTGGGGTGGAGGAGGAGGCTGCCGGGAAGGGTGGGAGTGGAGCCCCTGTGCTTGGGGGCCAGATTTGGGCCTCCAGGATGAGGGGCCACAGTAGGCTTGTTCTGAAACAAGCTTTTATATATGAAGGCTTTTGGACTTGAGTCTCTATTGTCTTTTTAATTGCTTTATAATTACGTTTATTGTTGTGTATATGGGGCAGGGTGTGCATGGGTGCTACGTGTACAAAGGTCAAATGACAGCATGGGAAGTTCATTCTCCTCCCCTCTGTGGCTCCCCAGGGATCAGACTCCAGGGCCTGCACTGCTGAGCCACCTTCCTGGCCTGAGCGTCTACTGTCTGCTTACTAAGAGGGTGGTTTTCTTTCCTAGGTGTAAGGGACCAGAACCGCAGGACTGTTTGGGCCAAACAGAGGTATTAATGAGGTAAGATGATCTTGGAGACTGTGGAACCCAGGAGTATTTGGGAGAAAGTTTGGGGAAGACATGCTAGTCATTCTGCACCAGCTCATTCTGCCTTTTAAACAATGTTACGTATGTCTTTGCATGACTTGTTTATCTGGTCTCCTTGGAGGCCAGAAGAGGGCATGGGCTGTCTTGGAACTGGAGTTATGGATGCTTGTGACCCATCATGTAGGTGCTGGGACTTGAATTCAGGTCCTTTACAAGAGTAGCCAATGCTCTTAAACACTGAGCCTTTCTCTAGTGTCTCATTCTGCCCTTCTTTTAAAGTTTTAGGCCGGGCAGTGGTGGTGCACACCTTTAATCCCAGCACTCAGGAGGCAGAGGCAGGTGGATCTTCGTGAGTTCGAGGCCAGCCTGGGCTAGAGAGAGATCCAGGAAAAGCGCGAAGCTACACAGAGAAACCCTGTCTCTAAAGTTTTAAAGTGTGTGTGTGTGTGTGTGTGTGTGTGTGTGTGTGTGTGTGTGTGTCTACAAGCCAGAGGGGGGCACCAGATCTCATTGTAGATGGTTGTGAGCCACCATGTGGTTGCTGGGAATTGAACTCAGGGCCTCTGGAAGAGCAGCCAGTGCTCTTAACCTCTGAGTCATCTCTCCAGCTCCTATTTTTTTTTTTTGGATTTTTTTTTTTTTTTTTTTTTCGAGACAGGGTTTCTCTGTGTAGCTTTGCGCCTTTCCTGGAGCTCACTTGGTAGCCCAGGCTGGCCTCGAACTCACAGCGATCCGCCTGGCTCTGCCTCCCGAGTGCTGGGATTAAAGGCGTGCGCCACCACCGCCCGGCCTCTCCAGCTCCTATTTTTTTAATAATTTTTAAATTTTTTGTTTGTTTGTTTGTTTTTCGAGACATGGTTTCTCTGTGTAGCTTTGCTCCTTTCCTGGAACTCACTCTGTAGCCCAGGCTGGCCTTGAACTCACAAAGATCCACCTGCCTCTCCCTCCCGAGTGCTGGGATTAAAGGTGTGTGTTGCCATCACCGGCCAGCCCACCCCTCTTTTTTAAGCTAAAGACTTATTTTATTTTTAATTACATGTATTTGTGTGGGTATGTGCAATTGAGTGCAAATATACTCAGAAGAGGGCGTCAGATCCCCTGTATCTGGAGTTACAGGTGGTTGTGAGCCACCATATGGGTGTTGGGAACTGAACTCAAGTCCTCTGCAAGATCAGCCAGTGCTTTAACCACTGAGCCATCCCTCCACCCCCTCTGCCCCCTTTAAATATCTGTCACTCATTCTTTGGAGATTTAGTGCTTTTATTTAATGTATTTTGGTCACACCAATCACCATTATCTTCCTCCAGACTCCCCCACGGCCCTTTCTCTGTCCCCTTCCTGACTCCCTGTCCTCCTTTTCATTACTGCTATTAATAATCCGAGTCCACTTGGTGCCAGCCATGCGCATGTGGGTGTGGAGCTGTCTCTAGGGTCATTCTTCCCTTTTATATACACAGCCCACCATCACGGGCTCAGGAATTGTGGCTTCCGGCATCCCCTTCCTAAAATTAACTTACACTAGCTTACAAGAGGGAAGTCTCCTATGTGGTTGGCTCCTTCAGTGCTCATGGATATTAGTAGAGGTGAATGCTAACTCAGATCTGCACCATATAAATGACGTCTGTGAAGCTGCTGTAAACTTAGGGTGCTGGCCTTTTCTATATCCCGTAGCAAAACCCATCTGGCAATGGCTGGGATGGTGGGACTGCCTGTGGCTCTCCTGATTCTGGGAGGCTCCTTTCTCTACTGGCGTGGACGCAGGATTCAGAATAAAAGGGCTATGAGGCGCTACTTGGAACGGGGTGAGGTGAGTATCAGCTTCACTTTGGGGGCACCCTTACAATCTGAGGGTAAGCAGTAGGATGGCTTACCCTCTTCTCTTTCCCTGGAATTTAGTCCCTTTCCTTAAGGGGACAATGTAGAGTGATGGAGACAGCTTAGAATGCTTGCTTAACATGTGCAAGGACCTGGGTTCAATTCCAGAAACATGCATGTACACACGAGTCCACACCAGAAGTGGGAACGTGTATTCTCATCTTGCTTTTGCCATTTGCTCTGCTTCTGAAGAAACCTCAGTTTAAGTAACTTAGATCTAAACAATAGTCATACTTCCGGGCTGATGGGTAAAGTGACCTGTGGAAGAGCTTTGAAAAGCTCCATCAGACATTTTGGTACATGGCAATAACTCCAGCCCTTAGAAGGCTGAGGCGGGGCCAGACCTACACAGCAAGCCCTCCTCTTCGTGAGAGGAGACAGGGACGGAAAGCCAGACCTAGCCTCGTGGGGTAGGTGGAGCATGACCATGGCTCCTCTCCTCATGCGGCTCAGAGGAGAACCAGCCCTCTAGGTCCTTCTCATCAGTCCCGGTGTTCCCGAAGGGCTTGCTGTTCCTTGGCTATGATTCTTCCCAGGACTAAAGACTGTTTCTTCCTGCCCTCTGCTCTGGGCTCTGCCGCCCTCAGAACCCACCTATGGGGAGTAGGTGGGACTGGGATTGTGGGAGTAGGCTTTTCTGAGCACCTCCTTCCTGTCTGCACCTCAGAGCATCGAGCCTCTGGACCCCAGCGAGAAAGCAAACAAAGTCTTGGCCAGAATCTTCAAAGAGACAGAGCTGAGGAAGCTTAAAGTGTTGGGCTCTGGTGTCTTTGGAACTGTGCACAAGGTGAGGAACTCACAGGAAGTCTGCAGAAGTGGCGAAAAGATGGAGGGGAAAATGGGAGAAGAGTTTCGGCAGAAGACTGACAGGAAAAGAATTATTTTGTACTCCATGTCCACCCCAACCTTTCTAGGGGGTTTGGATCCCTGAGGGTGAATCCATCAAGATTCCAGTCTGCATTAAAGTCATCGAGGACAAGAGTGGGCGCCAAAGTTTTCAATCTGTGACTGATGTAAGTGAAAGGCAGTTCCGTCTGCCGCCAGAAGAGAGGCAGTGTTGGGTCCAGGCATGTAGACATATGATCCTGTGTTGGCAGATAGTGTGTTCGGTCCCCGCTAGGCATGTTAGAGGGAATCTGGGTTGGGTGTGCTTTTCGTGGAGTGTATGTGAACACGTTACTCCCTGGCTAATACCTCTTATGTTTTGCAGCATATGCTGGCCATCGGTAGCCTAGACCATGCCCACATCGTACGGCTTCTGGGACTATGCCCGGGGTCGTCTCTGCAGCTTGTCACACAATACTTGCCTCTGGGCTCCCTCCTTGACTATGTGAGACAGCACCGTGGGGCGCTGGGGCCCCAGCTGCTGCTCAACTGGGGAGTACAGATCGCCAAGGTGAGGGGTCTGGGGGAGGCCCACGACAGCACCTGCTGGACCGGGGAAAGCCAGGGCAGAGGCGGGAGATCCCGGGTCGGAGGTTCTGAGGATGGAGGAGGCCAACGACAGCACCTGCTGGACCGGGGAAAGCCAGGGCAGAGGAGGGAGACCCCGGGTCGGAGGTCCTGAGGATGGAGGAGGCCCAGGACAGCACCTGCTGGACCGGGGAAAGCCAGGGCAGAGGCGGGAGATCCCGGGTCGGAGGTGCTGAGGACAGTCTTCAGGGTTTGGGCAGCTCCTGTGGCTCAGTGACTGGCCCCCTCCCCGTCTAGGGTATGTATTACCTGGAGGAACACAGTATGGTGCACAGGGACCTCGCTCTCCGGAATGTGCTGCTCAAGTCACCTAGTCAGGTCCAGGTGGCAGATTTTGGTGTGGCTGACCTGTTGCCACCGGAAGACAAGCAGTTACTATACAGTGAGGCCAAGGTAAGGTGACAGACGGACGGGGGGTGCGGTGGTCAGGCGGGGTGAGCATGCATACAGTAACCAGGGGCTCTCTCTGAGATGAGTAGGCGAGTCAGGGTCAATTCGGGGAGTAGAAATCAAAGGACGACAGAAAACCTGGGGTTTTAAGACAATAAGAGAATTTGTGAAGATTAACTGGTAGCACCTTTAATTTTAATCTTCAGACTCCAATTAAGTGGATGGCCCTTGAGTGTATCCACTTTGGGAAATACACACACCAGAGTGATGTCTGGAGTTACGGTGAGCACACCCTGCTGCCCCCCCCCCATCACCAGCCCAAGTCCCCCACTGTCCTTCGTGTCTCCTCATCTTAGCAACTATCCGCCTAGCTAACTAAAGCAAAGGCTACCTTCCCTTTACTACTTTTAAATGGACTGTGTCTGTTTCTCATACTCACTAGTTAATTTCTTTCTCTGTCAGGGGTTACGGTGTGGGAGTTGATGACTTTCGGGGCAGAGCCCTATGCGGGGCTGAGACTCGCTGAAATCCCAGACCTGCTGGAGAAGGGCGAGCGGTTAGCGCAGCCCCAGATCTGCACCATTGACGTCTACATGGTCATGGTCAAGTGTGAGTTGTCTGCTGACCCCTGGTCTGACTCCCCCGCTTTCTCCTCCACGGCTCTATCCCCTTCTGACTCCGCCCTCTACGTCTCATCCCCAGGTTGGATGATTGATGAGAATATTCGCCCGACCTTTAAAGAACTAGCCAATGAGTTCACCAGGATGGCCCGTGACCCACCACGATATCTGGTCATAAAGAGAGAGAGCGGGCCTGGAGTGCCTCCTGGGGCAGAGCCCTCCGCGCTGACGAACAAAGAGCTGGAGGAAGTCGAGCTGGAGCCTGAACTGGACCTAGACCTAGACCTGGAGGCAGAGGACGACAGCCTGGCGACCACACTGGGTTCTGCCCTCAGCTTACCAGCGGGGACGCTTCCCCGGCCACGTGGGGTAGGATACCTTCTAACTGCAGGAGCTTCTGCTCCACGAACCCTCCTGAGCCCACTCAGAATCACCATTCATCAGCCTCCACGATAACTGATTTCTTCCTCCATTTTAACCCTTTCCTTTCCTTTCTCATCCTAGAGCCAGAGTCTTTTAAGTCCCTCATCTGGATACATGCCCATGAACCAGAGTAATCTCGGGGAGGCTTGTCTGGTAAGGTCTGCTGCCAGAGCTGGGGTGGCAGAGAGTCTTACGGGCTTGGAGGTGTTGATAGAAATGTGGAGGGAGACGCTTCAAGGCTTGAAGGTTAATCTACGTCCTGCGATAGAGAAGGCCCTGAACAACCACGCCTCCTTCTAAACCTGTTTAACTCTCCTTGCCCCTGTTACTTCCCTCCCCAGGATACTGCCGTTTTGGGGGGCAGTGAACAGTGCCCCCGTCCCATCTCTCTGCACCCAATCCCACGGGGCCGCCTGGCATCAGAGTCCTCAGAGGGCCACGTGACGGGCTCTGAGGCTGAACTCCAAGAAAAAGGATCGGTGTGCAGAAGCCGCAGCCGCAGCCGCAGCCCTCGGCCACGTGGAGACAGTGCCTACCACTCGCAGCGACACAGCCTGCTCACCCCTGTCACCCCGCTG
Source organism: Peromyscus maniculatus bairdii (assembly GCF_049852395.1). Classification (NCBI taxonomy): domain Eukaryota; kingdom Metazoa; phylum Chordata; class Mammalia; order Rodentia; family Cricetidae; genus Peromyscus; species Peromyscus maniculatus. Next base: position 41,980,143 of record NC_134869.1, read on the forward strand.
TCCCCGCCAGGGGTAGGGGAAGAGGATGTCAATGGTTATGTCATGCCAGACACGCACCTCAGAGGTACCTGGCTCTTCCTCCGGCCTCTTCCTTAAAGCTTCTAATCTTTTTTCTCCAAGCTCCCCTTGACTCTTCCATCTTCTCTGATATCTCCTAGTCATTTATTTCCTAACTCACCCCCATTCCTTCTGGTTATTTCTCCGAAGTGCCATACATACTTACGATTTTTCTCAACCACAGGTACACCCTCCTCCCGGGAAGGTACCCTTTCTTCAGTAGGTCTCAGTTCCGTGCTGGGTACTGAAGAAGAAGATGAAGAGGAGGAGTATGAATACATGAACCGGAAGAGGAGGAGCAGCCCACCTCGGCCTCCGAGGCCTGGTTCCCTTGAGGAGCTGGGTTATGAGTACATGGATGTGGGCTCAGACCTCAGTGCCTCTCTGGGCAGTACTCAGAGTTGCCCACTCCATCCTATGGCCATCCTGCCCTCTGCGGGCACAACTCCAGATGAGGACTACGAGTACATGAACCGTAGGCGGGGCGTGGGGGGGGCCGGGGGGGATTATGCAGCCATGGAGGCCTGCCCAGCAGCTGAACAAGGGTATGAAGAGATGCGAGCTTTCCAGGGGCCTGGCCATCACGCCCCCCACGTTCGCTATGCCCGCCTCAAAACGCTGCGTAGTTTAGAAGCCACCGATTCTGCCTTCGACAACCCGGATTACTGGCATAGCAGACTTTTCCCCAAAGCCGACGCCCAGAGAACTTAACCTCTGCTCCTGAGACTCTCCGGGAGCATCTGATGGCAGCTGGTGCCTCTTGAGGGTACCCCTTCCTCGCCCCCCTCCTCCTCAGGGTCCCACTCCCATTTCTCCAGTCCTGGACAGTGCCCTCTAGTCTTTGGAGACTCGCAAACACATCCTTACACAATTCCGTGCTGTAGAGCCAGTCAGCTGTGCACTTTCTTCTCGGCCCCGGCCCCAGGGAAGAGAAGGTTTTCCTGTTTGTCTGCTTTCCCAAGCCCATTCCTCAGCTTCCTCAGGGAGACCCCCTGGAGATATGAAGGTCTGCTCTCTCTAAGCCCCTTTCTCTGGGGCTCTTACTTGTTAGACTTTGCTTTTGTTTCTCATCAGACTCTCCTAAGGAAGAGGAGATGAAACAGAGCTGAGAGAGGAAAGTGAAATTTTGGCTCATGAGACTCTTAATCCTATGCAAAGGTAGAGACGCTTAACAAAGGTAGGAGTAGATACCAATAACCATGAATCGAACGTTTACCATGAGCGAGGCATCGTCCAGCTGAACTCTGCCTGCGTGATCTCAGTTACAATCTACAATTTTTGTGAGGTAGAGCTGATCCCATTTTACCAATACAGGAGTGAGTCCTCTTGAGAGTTCCAAAATAGCCAATAGGTCCCTGAATCTCTGCATAGTACTGAATCCTAGTTTTTGTTGTTTGGTTTTAGTTTTGGTTTTTCGAGACAGGGTTTCTCTGTGTTGTCCTGGCTGTCCTGGAGCTCAATCTGTAGACCAGGCTGGCCTCGAGTTCAGAGATCAGCCTGCCTCTGCTTCCTGAGTCCTGGGGTTAAAGGCGTGTGCCACCATCGCCCAGCCTAAAATTCTTTTTTAAAAAATATTTTAGTTGGTGTACAAAACTGAATGCTATAGTCTAGTGCCTTTTTACCTCTTACCTAAGAACTTTCCATCATGGCTGTAAATCTTGAAGTTTGAAGTACCACAGCAAAAGTAATCCTAATTTGTCTGTTTTTATAACTTCACGGAATTGCTATTATAAGATCTTACCATATGATTTTTTTCCCTCATATGAAGTCAAGAACTTTTACCTTTTCTCAAGTGAAAACCACTTCTCCTTGGCATGTCTGAGCTGCCAGCATATTACTACTCTTGCATTCTGGGCCAATCTGTAGGTAAAATAAGGGTATTTGAATACGAGTACTATGATATCACTGTCAGTCAGTCTAATAACAAGTGGGTTATTAAGTGACTAATGGGCTATTAACTAATAACTAAGGTTATTTGGTATGGATGCACTAGGCAAAGAGATGATTCATCTACCAAGTGGGACAGGAAAGGATGGTTGTAATGGTGTGCAATTTAAATTTTAGGTACTATTTATTTCAGGAACTTGTCATGTAACATTTTCAGATTGTAGTTGATCACAGGTTACTAAAACTGTGGGCAGAAAAACCTCAGATAATGGGGGACTGAGCCTTGAAGAAATTAAGCAGCAGGTCCAGGATTCAAAATCTTGTAATTCCAGTGCTTGTACTTTTACTATAAGGCGTCAAGGAGTACCATGTCAAGCTCTGGTAAGGGGCGTGTGTGCGTGTGTGTGTGTGTGTGTGTGTGTGTGTGTGTGTGTGTGTGTGAGAGAGAGAGAGAGAGAGAGAGAGAGAGAGAGAGAGAGAGAGAGAGAAACAGGGTCTCACTCTGTAGACTGGCCTGGAATTATGTAGCCCAGGATGACCTTGAACTGCAATCCTGCCTCAGCCTCCCAAAGGCTGTAAGAGTGAACTACCAGACTCCTTGTTTATGCACTGAATGGAGCAAATGCCAATGGCCACGTTTCCCTCCGGCACCCTGGCTTCTCATCTCAGGAAGGACAAACAACTGGACGTGTTTGTGTAAGCCATAGCCCACATATGTTGATGATATACACTCCTCACAAGCCAATTCACAAAGGTTCCGAGACTCGTATTTTAAGAGCTATTCTGAACCAGTAATAAGAAATTTCTGGTGGGATAGAAAGAGGATCCATCTTCAGACCTCAGCCTTCCTAGATGGGAACTGGGGAAAAATGTCTTCTTGTACCATTAAAGTTTTTCGTTTTGTTTTTATACGTGTCTGAATAAAAATGCCAAAGTTTGTTCGTTTGTTTGTTTTATTCTTGTCAACCGAAAAGTGCATGAGACTCCCTTTTCTTTGCTTCTTAGCAATGGGTAGCTTTCTCTGCTCCTGACATTCTTACTATGTCTTATCTAAAGTCCCCGAACCTTTATTTAAATTGTATTTTTAATTATGTGTATGTGAAGGAGTGGGGGTTGGCGATGGTGAATGCAGTGCCCACGGAAGTCAAGAATGCTGGAGTTACAGGTGGTTGTAAACTGCTTGGCATGGGTGCTGGGAACTCCCTCCCTCCCTCCCTCCTTTTTATTAACCGGTTTTACTGGGAATCGCTACAAAGTAGCAAGTGTAAACTAAAGCGCCAAAAAGCACACAGCGCCGTGAGTGTGTGTGTGTGTGTGTGTGTGTGTGTTCCTACACAGGTGGAATACACAAAGCTGGAAATGATTCAGAACTCATTCTCTGGAGAGTGATCAAATACCTCCCGAACACTTTCCTGGGATGCAAACGCACAAACAACTGCCGCTTTACTCGAGTGCGGTCGGCAGGCCATGGTAGATGGATAACCTCCCAGGCTGTCGTCAGTGCCCGCTCCCGCGCCCACGTCCTCCACCTCGCTCAGCCCGTCCCGCCCTCCCGGCGGCGGCGGCGGGGGAGGAGGGGGAGGACTGGACTGGTCGGGCCGGTCCCGCCTGCCTACCCGGGAGTCCAAGGCTACGCTCGGGATGACCGCCCTAGGTGTGCCACACCGACCCGGCGCCCCGGCTCCACCCCGCTCCACCCCGCCCAGCCGCCTCCCAACCCTGTTCCCCGCGTAGCTCCGCCCCGCCGCGCGTAGCCCGCCCCCCTCTGTTACGAGTCCCGGCTCCGCTCTCCGGTGAGGGAGGTTTTTCCCGGAGAGACCACGCTTTCCCTCAGGCTCCCCAACGGCTCCGCCTTCCCGCCGGAGCCAAACCCTTCCCAGCGTGCCCGGCGATTCCGGCGTGCGCAGACCCGGGAGGGCAAGGCCCCAGGGCCTGGCGGAGGGGCGCGAGGAGCAGGCTGGGAATTGTAGTTCCCGAGCCCACGAGGGCGACTGGAGGCCGGCCGCCGGCCGGACTCATTGTCCCAGCGTGCCCTGCGCCTCAGCCCGCGCGCTCGCAGCTTCTCGCTCTCCCCGCCCGCCCTCCTGCTCCCTTGCTTGCTCGCGCTTTCCTCGCGGATCGAAGAGACTCTGCCTCCAGCTTGTGGCTGGGAAGGGAGACGGAGGCCGCAGCTCAGGGAAAGTGAGGCTGCAGTAGTGGTGGTCGGAAGATGTCGGGCGAAGACGAGCAGCAGGAGCAAACTATCGCCGAGGACCTGGTCGTGACCAAGTATAAGATGGGGGGCGACATCGCCAACCGTGAGTGCGGCCTCGGGGGTCTCGGCTTCGAGGCTGAGAGGGAGAGGTTTGGGGCTGTCTCCGGAGGGGCTGGAGCGGCTGGGTCTTGCGGAGTGAGCCACCGAGGGGCGCGCGCCGACGGCCGGGGGCGACGTGGTGGGGAGATCTGGTGTCGCCTCGGGGACTGAGCAGCCATGCCTGGGCTGGAGAGTGTGGAGGTGCGGGCCGGCGACCGCGAGGAGCGCAGAGAGGGGCCCGGACGGGCTCCGACCCTAGGCGGTTGGTAAGGAGGCAAGGCGCGTCGTCTTCTGCCCATCACCCCGTCGGTCTGCCCGGATCCCTGCTTCCTCCGGCTGGCAGCCGCGAGGCCACCTCGGAGAGGAAGCTCCCAGCTGTTGGCGGCACAAGCGCCCCTCTGGCAGGCGCGGGTCTTGACCCGTGGGAGCCAGGCTGGCACGTGCTGCCAGGTCCCCGTGCGGACGGCTGGCTCCCCACTTCCTCTGCTGCCGTGCTTCCCCACCACGTGCTTTGCTCAAGTCTGTACGTGAGGTCTTCCTGGCTGGGGGCCCCCTTCTCCCCTGGCCTGGCTCGAGGGACCGTTGGAGGGCACGTCTGGAGCCTCTCACACGGCTCCGAAAGAGACCCGGTTTTCTGGAAGAGGTTAATGACTGCTGCCCCAGCCTGTGGAATGGCCTGACAGTGCTCTGCTTAGACACACAGCCGGGCAAGCCTGCCGATAATGCTGGAAAGAGAGAGGCGGGGAGGAACACTGATTTCAGGATCATCATACGCATTTCTTACTGGAGCCTTGCGCTTCTTCAGCAGTTGTCTGCCACTCGGGCAGATAACTTTGTTTTTCCCCCCCGAGACAGGGTTTCTGTGCGGCCCTCCCTCCCTGCCCGTCTTGGTACTCCTGTAGACCAGGCTGGCCTCAGAGATCCGCCTATCTCTGCTTCCCAAGTGCTGGGATTAAAGGCGTGTGTCACCACGCCCGGCTCTTCTTTCCATTTTTAAAAGCCACTTCCGGAGATAGAAACTCTTAGGGCTTTAAAATGGTCTTGACAAAATAGAAGAAGGTATGCCTTTGGTTAAACCCGAGTTTTTTTTTTTCAGGATTCCAAAGAATAACCAAAACACTGAAAGAAATCAAACCTAGAATTCCCATGGGTCATAAAGAGGACATATACAAAATAATACTCCTATTTGGAGTGATGTTTTAGTATTTGATGTTATTGGTTTAAATCAGACAAACTTTCCATCCCTACAATTTACAGCTTTAGGCAATTGTGACTTAAGATGATAGTTTTGAAACTGATCACATGTTTAAACCTTGAGTCCCCTGAATCTTTGAGGCCTTAGATTAATTCCCCTGGGCTTATACACTTGTATATGGGGAAATGCATCTACATAAATTGTGATTACTAACACCTAATTAGAGTGTCTAGGAAAGAAGGCAACATTTAACAATGCTTCAGCTTTGACTCAGCAATTCTATGTGTACCTTGCTGTTGTCCCTGACGCCTATAAATTTCTCTGCTCTGCCTGTGCATACAGGGTATCTTGGGCACAGTTCCCTAACGCTCATGATTTTGTATACCATAACATCTTTGGAAGGTGCAAGGCCTTCTATCTAGGTGACAAGTGGAGAGAAGTGAGCATTAACCTTTTATTTTAGGAAAGGAAGATAGAATGGTATGGTGGTACATTCTTTTAGTGCCAGCACTTGTGGGGAGACAAAGGCAGGCTGGTCTCTGAGTTCCAGGACAGCCAGGGGTATATCAAAAAAAAATCAAAACAAACAAACAAACAAATGTAGATATTGAAGGGGATAGTTTGTACCAGGACAGTTTCCGCCTAAGACAATGGCACTAGGGAGTGTTATAAAAATGAATTCAACTTCAGGTCTAATTAGATGATTAAATGCGTGCAGGACTGACCTGATGGGATTCTGTCCCCAGGGGTACTTCGATCTTTGGTGGAAGCTTCCAGCTCAGGTGTGTCAGTACTGAGCCTGTGTGAGAAAGGTGATGCCATGATTATGGAAGAGACTGGGAAAATCTTCAAGAAAGAAAAGGAAATGAAGAAAGGTAAAAGGGAAAGAATTCCCTTCTTAATTTCTCCCATTCGACCCCATCCATCCTATAACTTCACCCATCTCTGGTTAAGATGTTTGGAAATCTGGAGTAGCAAATGGGATGGGTATAGTTTCCTTCCCAATCTAAACTGAGTAAGTTTAAGCAAGTCCCTAAAATAAAAAATCCCTTCCCTTTTCTAAAGGGCAACAAGTGTTCCCGAGACAGTGAGGCGCAATAAGGTTGATGGTTCTTTTTGCAGGTATTGCCTTTCCTACCAGCATTTCGGTAAATAACTGTGTGTGCCACTTCTCCCCTTTGAAGAGTGACCAGGACTACATACTCAAGGAAGGTGACTTGGTAAAAATGTAAGGATAAGCCATTCTAGAGTATTTGTCATTTTTCTACACATGTACACAGTGTGGGTTCCTAATGCAGTATTCTGTGCTTGCCTTTTAGTGACCTTGGGGTCCATGTGGATGGCTTCATTGCTAATGTGGCTCACACTTTTGTGATTGGTGTAGTTCAGGTAGGTAGCATGCTGTTCAACTTTGTTCAGTCTTGGTAGGGGGATATACTGCCATTATTTTTTTTTAGTCTCCACTCTGTAGTACCACATAATTTTAGGATATCTAGAGAACCTCATGTAACTGGCTGACCTTGCATAGAAACACACATTAGTGACCTTTCAGGATGATACTGTTATATTTCTCCACAGGGGACCCAGGTCACAGGTCGTAAAGCAGATGTCATTAAGGCAGCTCATCTTTGTGCCGAAGCTGCCTTACGACTGGTCAAGCCTGGAAACCAGGTGAGGTTCTTCCTTCCAGTTGCAAAGCTTGGCAGAAGTAGAGGTAAAATGAATCAGCCTCACCTAGGAGCAGCAGTTAACTGAGATCTGCCACAGTTTATTGGAGGTATAGGAGGACAATGTAATTTCTTACTATGGGGCCCATAAAGGCCATTTTTAGATTTTGTATGTGCACTTTAACCCCAAAATATTTGAGGTAGGTAACTAACAATGAAACAAGGTGTTTGTTGTTGTTTTTGTTTTGTTTTGTTTTTTTGAAACAAATTTTTTAAGGCTGCATAAAAAGGATACCAAAAGTGCAGGCAAATTCATGCCTAAGGGACCAAACTAAGGAAGTCTAGAGCCGGTAGAGTTCTTATGAGCTAACATTAAGCATGTTGGATTGTCAGTGAACATTATCCCTGAAGTTTTAAGTTTTCAGAGAACCGCTCAAAACTTAAGACATTGTCTTTTTCAAACCCTTTTCTGTTCCTCGCACCTGTACTCAGTTTGTATTTCATCCTCATGGTTACTGCTTGCATACTTTCTCCTGAAAATTCTGCCCTTGTTTCCTTATGATGACATTGACTTCACAGTTGTTTTCTGTTACTTGTATACACTTGTTATTCTTATTGTGTTTTTTTTTTTTTTTTTTTTTGCATCATGGTTAGTCTGTAGCTGTGGAATCATTCAATCTATGTACTAACTTTTTAAAAGTCATCTTTTCCCCCCTGGTGTCACTGATTCCAACTTCCTTCCCTGAGATTACAGGCGTATGCCACCACACCTGATCAAGAGTAGTCTTGGGGGTGGTGGTGCACACCTTTAATCCCAGCATTTGGGAGGCAGAGCCAGGCGGATCTTTGTGAGTTCAAGGCCAGCCTGGGCTACAGAGTGAGTTCTAGGAAAGGTGCAAAGCTACACAGAGAAACCTTGTCTTGAAAAAAAAAAAAGTCTTGAGCTCAAATCTCCTCATCTGTAAAATAGGAAAAGTGAAACTGAACTGTGGCTGTGTGGCAGGTGGACTAAATTAGTGTCTTGGGTAAAGAATATTAGGGAGTATTGGGACCCGAAGGACCCTTGCCAGCAAGCCTGCTGACCTGTTGATCCCTGGGACCTACTGACAAAGTGAGAACTGACTCCTAGAAGTGATGTTTATTTAGTAATAATGTATATTTTCTTTTGTCTATGTTGAAACAGATCTACTATGTAGACCAGGCTGGCCTTGAACTCAGAGATGCACTTGTCTCTGCCTCCAAGTGCTGGGATTAAAGGCATGCACCACCACTGCCCAGCTAGCACAGACTTTTTTTTTTGGTTTTTCAAGACAGAGTTTCTCTGTGTAGCTTTGCGCCTTTCCTGGAACTCACTTGGTAGCCCAGGCTGGCCTCGAACTCACAGAGATCCGCCTGGCTCTGCCTCCCGAGTGCTGGGATTAAAGGTGTGCGCCACCACTGCCCGGCTAACAGACTTTTTTTTAAAAAAAAAAAAATTAAAAATAAGCTTTATTGTTTCTGTTGTTTATTCTCCATTGGGTAGAATGCTAAGGAATAAACTCTAGACTTGGCATTGGAAAATAGGGGTTTTGGCAAGGTTTCTCCACTGAATACTTGGTCAGCCTTGGACAAGTCATCTAACCTTTTTGAGCGTGTTTCCTTGTCTTCCGGATTGGGATATAGATCTGCTCTGTTTTTTAAGAACTGTTGTCTACTTGGATCATCTTTTTTTTCTTTTTCTTTTTTCTTTTTTCTTTTTTTTTTAAGATTTATTTATTATGTATACAGTATTCTGTCTGCATGTATTCCTGAATGCTAGAAGAGGGCACCAGATCTCACTACAGATGGTTGTGAGCCACCATGTGGGTGCTGGGAATTGAACTCGGGACCTCTGGAAGAGCAGCCAATGCTCTTAATCTCTGAGCCATCTCTCCAGCCCCAACTTGGATCATCTTTATGAGAGCAATTTTTTTGTTTGTTTTTATTTTGAGACAGGGTTTCTCTGTGTAGCCCTGGCTGACCTGGAATTCACTCTGTAGACCAAGCTGGCTTGAGAGATAGGTGGCACCATAGCCAGGCTGCATTTTTAAAATAAATGTTTTAGTTTATAGGAATGGTAAGATTGTGAATGAGAATCGCTGGCACTTGATGAGGGGATGTTAGAGAATAAGTTAGAAAATACAGATATCTCACCTTTTGTTCGCTCTTGTACTTCTAGAACACACAAGTGACAGAAGCCTGGAACAAAGTTGCTCACTCGTTTAATTGCACGCCAATAGAAGGTGAGATCTCAAATGATGGGGCTAAGGTCTGACCATGAGTGGTGTGGTAGAATTAAGGATCCCTCCTGGCTCTAGCTTTGTCTAAGGCAGAGACTTCTCTGCCGTTTCCATAGCCAGGCAGGCATAATTACACCAACAACTCCTTACGTGAGTGGGTCTGGAAGCTGTTAGGGGGCTGTACAGCTGGTACCATGGCTTTATCCTGTCTACAGGTATGCTCTCACACCAACTGAAGCAGCATGTGATCGATGGAGAGAAAACCATTATCCAGAATCCTACAGACCAGCAGAAGTGGGTGCCACCCCCGTTCTTTGCCTTTTACCATACTGTACTAGCTGTCAGATTTTATTTGTCCATGCCCCTACTTTGTTACCTTCTCCAACTACTCTAGAGATTACTTATAAGTGTGTCTGTCTAAACATGAGTGCAGGTGCCCTTAGAAGCCAGAGGCATCAATCCCCTGGGAGCTAGAGCTGGAGGCAGTGGTAAGCCCACCTGGTTTGGGTGCTGAGAACCGAACTCAGGTCCTCTAAGGAGCAGTATGTGCTCTTCATTAATGCGCCGTCTTTCTTTTGGGGAGTTGTTACTATATAGTCCTGATGCTGAGAGCATAGGCTTGCACCCTTGTGTCTGGCTCACTCTTAGGGGTCCCTCTTCCTTTTAGGAAGGACCATGAAAAGGCTGAATTTGAGGTACATGAAGTTTATGCTGTGGATGTCCTCGTGAGCTCAGGAGAAGGCAAGGTAAAAATTCTGTAATTAGCAAAAGGGGTGACTTGAAGGTGTGCTCACCAGACCATATATGACCTGACTCAACTCTCTTAGGCCAAAGATGCAGGACAGAGAACCACCATTTACAAGCGAGACCCCTCTAAACAATACGGCCTGAAAATGAAAACTTCACGTGCCTTTTTCAGTGAGGTGGAGAGACGTTTTGATGCCATGCCGTTTACTTTAAGGTACTGCGTAGAGCAAGAACAGGACTGGAACCAGTCTGACTCAGTGTGCACACCCAGAAGCACCCTCCCTTCCCTCAGCCTGCCCTCCCTCCTGCCCAGACTTGTAGCTCCTGCCTGGGTGCACGTCCTCTTCTGCCCATCTCCTTGTTGAATACAGTACAGAAGAGCAACCCCGAACACGTTTCTGCGTGAGGGTAGCAGTGGTTTAAACATGCGCAGCTGAGTGTGGTGGCGCATGCTCGTGGTGCCGCACGGAGGCTGAGGCAGGAAGCAGAGTTTAAGTTAGCCTGAGCTGCACTGAGCAAGAACCTGTCTTCAGCAACAGGGCCAGTTGTCTGTGCAAGACTGCCAGCCTAAGTTCCACCCCTGAAACCCACCGACCAGCTTCAGAAAGTCCTCCTCTGGCCTGCACCCCAGGCTTGCCCCCACCCCCCATCATACCTGCAGTCACACTAATAAACCAAGTGTTAATGACCTGGCGGGTTGTCAAGGAGACCTGAATGCTGTCTCTCTTCCCAGAGCATTTGAAGATGAGAAGAAGGCTCGAATGGGTGTGGTAGAGTGTGCCAAACATGAGTTACTACAGCCATTTAATGTTCTCTATGAGAAGGAGGGTGAGTCCTGAGAAGGGGTTCATTTTAGAGCCCCCAGTTACACGCTTCCCTCCCTTTACCTTCAGAAAAGAACTAAGTGTAGCTGGGATTCTTGTTTTCCTGTAGGTGAATTTGTTGCCCAGTTTAAATTTACAGTCCTCCTCATGCCCAATGGCCCCATGAGGATAACCAGTGGTCCCTTTGAGCCTGAACTCTACAAGTCTGAGATGGAAGTCCAGGATGCAGAGCTAAAGGTTAGTGTTGAATGGAAAATGGGGACCATGGGCACGTACCTATGGCAAGTCCTGAAAAGAATTGCCAGAGTGGGCGGAGAGTTTTGTCTGTTCCACATTTCTCAGCGTTTGCCTTCCTCTTGTCTTCCAGGCTCTTCTCCAGAGTTCTGCAAGTCGAAAAACCCAGAAAAAGAAGAAAAAGAAGGTGTGTAATGATCTCCTGGGGGGAGATCTTTTCTGATAATGGTGGGCTATGAGCTCATCCTTCTCTGCTTCAGGAATTGATGTCTTTTTCTTTCTGTCTTTGTGGTTGTTTGTTTGGGATGTAGGCCTCCAAGACCGCAGAAAACGCCACCAGCGGGGAGACGTTGGAAGAGAATGAAGCCGGGGACTGAGGTGGCCCTGACCCCAGCTCGTCACTCCTGCCTCATCCCCTCCCACCGCACCCCAGGCTCTGAAGTGCAGTCGTCTTCTCCACCCGAGACCACCAGCAGAGTGGGGTCTTCTGCCCTCATCCCAGCCCCCACCCACTCACTCACCCACTCTTTCCAACGAAAAGCCAGCTCCAACTGACTCTGGTCTTGGGAGGCCAGGCTTCCCGAAAGCCACTGAAGACTACTTTCAGTAGAAAAAGAAATTGAATAATAAAATCAGGAGTCAAATCCATCGTCTTCAAGCGCCTCTTTCTGGCCTTTTCTACTCTGCTTGGTCAAGGTTTGTGGCCCTACAACAGAACCAAGGGGCTAAATTAGCCACCACCACTAAAACCTCAGCTCAAGTTTATGTCACCAATGTCCTTTTCTGTTTCCACTGTCACTGAGTATTCAATCTGCCTTCAGGGAGGAAGACTGGTATTTTTTATTCACCTGTGGCAGATTCCTCATGATGTATCTATCTGGTTAGGCCCCTCCCATTTTTGATGCTGAAGTCTCTGATAAGAGAGTCTTGTCTGTCAAATGGATTCTCATTTGTAAACCTTTGTGGTCATCTTTGTCCTGCAGAGTACCTGCATCTGACCATTTCCACAGTTGTACAGCAGTCATCGTGCCCAGCCACGGTGGTTCTGTTGGTTTTGTGTGTGGCCCCCCCATCCCCAACCTCTGGAACCAGTAGGTTTTTCCTCATGTTCCATCTTAGAACCTACACTGAAAATCCCAATGGGTTTTTTGTTGTTCACTATTTGATCTTTTTTTTTTTTTTTTTTTTTTGGTTTTGAGACAGGGTCTCACTATGTAGCTCTGGCTGTCCTGGAACTCACTCTGTAGACCAGGCTGGCCTCAGAGACCTGCCTGCCTCTGCTTCATGAGTGCTGGAACCAAAGGCGTGTGCCACCACGCCCAGCTTCCTGTTTGAAATATTTTGAGTTCCTTCCCATGAAAGAAAACCCAGGAACCAGAGGAGTAGACTGAAGAGAAGTGACTTTCAGAAGCTGTGGACTTGATGACTTTCTGGGGGTTTGTAGAGAAAGGTTACAAGTTGTACCTCTGGCATGATATCCCAGGGAACCAAGGCTCCCACTAACTGAAGAGGTTTCTGAAATGACATGGCATTAAAATAAATTTGGATTTGCTCATAGTGTTATGCATTTGTTCTTTTTTTTTTTTTTTTTTTTTTTTTTTGTCGTTGTGTGTGTGTGGGGGGGGATGGAACATTTTCTCTGTGTGGCCCTGGCTGTTGGAAAACTGCAGACCAGCCTGGCCTTTCTGCTTCTGCCCCTTGGGAGGACTTAATGTGTGCACCACCACTGTCCAGCTGAGCTTAACAGGCTTTTCCTGTTGCTCACAGAGGTTGGAAGACTGTCACTCAAGGAAGTGGTGATCAACTGAAGGACAGGTTTCCTCCGTAGCCCTGGCTGTACTGGAACTCTATAGACCAGGCTGACTTTTCAGATCCTGCCTCTGACGGCCTCCCACGTGCTCGGGTTAAAGGCGTGTGCCACCTAGCTGGTTTTGTGATTCCAAAATGACTACTTAATCTGGAACTTTGGTAAAGGATGCAAGCCTTGTTATGTTAAGACTGCAAAGGCAATGTGGCAAGTTTGCCGTAGTTACTAAATGCTGGGATTACGGCATATGTCAGCTACACCTCAGTTGTGCAGCTGGGTGTGTGTGTGTGTGTGTGTGTGTGTGCGCGTGCGCGCGCGCGTGCGCGCGCGCTCATGCTAGGCAAGCACTACCAACTGAACTACATCCCTAGTTGTTCAAAATGTCTGTTAGACAAGTTTCAGTGCCGAGTTGTGATGGTCTTGAGTAATGTTACTATATATGAACCGCTGCTGAGCTATGAATACTTGAGCAAAAGCTGGAGCATGACTACACACATCCTCTGTTACGGAGTAGAGTAGGTTTGGTTCGGTTTTCCTGTGCTCTTGACATGAGTAATCCTCCTTCCTCAGCCTCTCGTGCTGGTGTTGAGTGTGCCCCCACACCTGATGGGCTGTTGGTGGGCCTGCTTATTGAGAGAGACTAGAGGGACAGAATAGTGAGTCCTACTCAACTTTCCTGCAAACTTAAAACCACTGAAACCACATTAGCCAGATTCCCTCAGAGTTCATATAGACTGGTAATACAGATTTGTAAGATGTTCTTTTTTCTTACTTGGAGACGTCTCTAGGTCAGCTGTCAAATTCCATCAGGGTTTTATTTGCATTGTTGAAACTGAGTCAAGATGGAGTTGTAGGTCAGTGAATAGTGCTGAGTTAATCTGGCAAATCCTATCTCAAATGTGAAGGGCGCTGGGCGGCATTAGTGCATACCTGTGGTCCCAGCACTCGGGAGGCAGAGCCAGGAGGGTCTCTGTGAGTTCGAGGTCAGCCTGGTCTACAGAGCAAAGGGCTAAACTGGGTTTAAACTAATGCCTACCAGTATTCCAGCATCCTGGAGGCAAAGGCAGGCGAGTCCTTGAGTTCCAGGACTGACAGGGCCTATCTGTTGAAGTTGGAAGGGTTAAAAATGGGAATGGCTCAGTTAATGGTTAAATCCCAGCAGTTTGTCTTCGGACTTTTTTGTTTTGTTTTTGAGGAAGGGTCTCTTAGGGGTTGGAGATTTAGCTCAGTAGTAGAGAGATTGCTTAGCAAGCACAAGGCCCTGGGTTCGGGCTTCGGCTGGGGAGAGGGAGAATAAAAGAGAGAAAGGGTCTCTTTATGGAACTCACTATGTAGATAGATCAGATGGCTTCAAACTCAGATCCACCACGGCTACAATGAGGAAATGTTGCCGGCCGTGGTGGCGCACGCCTTTAATCCCAGCACTCGGGAGGCAGAGCCAGGCGGATCTCTGAGTTCGAGGCCAGCCTGGTCTACAGCGCAAGATCCAGGAAAGGCGCAAAACTATAGAGAAACCCTGTCTGGGGGATGGGGAACAATGAGGAAATGTTAAGGAAACCACTATAATCGATATGCCAGATATGGTTTTACATGCTTTTTTTTCCCCTTCGAGACAGGGTTTCTCTGTGTAGTTTTGGTGCCTGCCCTGGATGTCACTCTGTAGACCAGGCTGGCCTCAAACTCACAGAGATCCGCCTGGCTCTGCCTCCCGAGTGCTGGGATTAAAGGTGTGCCACCACCACCGCCCAGCTAACACACATGGTCTTAAGTAGCACAGGCAAGCCTGGAACTCACTGGCTTCAAATTCATCTCCTTGCCAATTTCTCCTGGGTGATGAGATTAAAGGTGTGTGCCACCATATCCTGGTCGCTAAATATCATAGGAACTGCTTTTTAGTAATTCAGGTAGTTATCACTTGATAATAAGACTAAAAAGTTGTTTTTTTGTATGTTTGTTTTTTTTGAGACAGGGTTTCTCTAGTCATGGATGTTCTGGAACTCAGTCTGTAGACCAAACTGGCCTCAAACTCAGAGAGATCTACCTGTCTTTGCCTCCTGAGTGCTGGGATCAAAGGTGTGCACCACCACCGCCCGGCTGGGAAGACGTATCTTCCAGATCTAATCATGGGGGGAGGAAGCTTTTGCTCTTTGCCAGCTTGTCTGTGCCTGCTAGCAAGCCCATTTCTAGATGAGCATTAGAGCCTACTTCTTCGAGACTCCAGCCTAAACTGAAGAGCATCTGACACATCCAGCCTTGTGGACTGAGTAACCACTGGATTCTTTGACTTTCTGTTCACAGCCAGCCAGAGTTCGATTAGCCAGACTGTGGTCTGTAAATCATTCTAATAAATTCCCTTTCTTTTCTTTTTTTTTTTTTTTTTTTTGGTTTTTTTTTGAGACAGGGTTTCTCTGTGTAGCTTTGTGCCTTTCCTGGAGCTCACTTGGTAGCCCAGGCTGGCCTCGAACTCACAGAGATCCGCCTGCCTCTGCCTCCCAAGTGCTGGGATTAAAGGCGTGCGCCACCACGCCCGGCTAAATTCCCTTTCTATAGAGAGAGATATTGTATAAATTGTTACCCTTGAGGACCCTAATACATAACCCTAAAAGGGGAGTTAAAGGACTCCTAGCTTAATGTAAGAGTTGTAGGCCAGGGGTGGTGGCGCACACTTTTAATCCTAGCACTTGGGAGGCAGAGGGAGGCGGATCTCTGTGATTTCAAGGTCAGCCTGGATCACACAGTGAATTCCTGTCTCGAAAAACCAAGAGTTCTAAGCCCATGAGACCCTCTCAAACCTGAGTTCATTCCCAGCACCCATGTTGGACATGTCACACAGCTTGTGGAGACAGCTTCCGGGGATCCAAATACCCTCCTCTAGCCTTAGCGGACACCTGCATGCCCCTGCATATACAAACATAGAATAACAAAAAAATTTCCTAGGTATAGTGGCTTAAAACCAAAGTACCAAAGCTTTGTAGTAGAAAAGCTTTCTCAACTTGCCATTTTACACCTTCCCATTTCTAATTTTTGTGTTTTGTTTTTCAAGACAGGGTTTTTTTTTTTTGTTTTGTTTTGTTTTTTTTTTTTTTTTTTGTGTGTGTGTGTGTGTGTGTGTGTGTGTGTGTGTGTGTGTGTGTGTGTGTAGCCATGGCTGTCCTGGAATTCGCTCTGTAGGCCAGGCTAGCCTTGAACTAAGGTCCGCCTTCCTTTGCCTCCAGAGTGCTGGGATTAAAGGCCTGTACTACCTCTACTCGGCTGTTTCTAAAATCTTAAATCTTTAGAATTTCAGAGATCAACTATTTCCACAGCAGTTTAACTGGGGGAGGGTTGTCAAACCAAAAATGAAATTAGGAATTACATATTTAATTATTTACTTTATTATTTATGTGTTTCTTTAGGCAGGTCTCTACTCAGACACCTGCCTGCCTCTGTATCTGCCTCCCACGGGTCCCAAGAGTTGGTATTAAAGGCGTGCACCATGTATTTATTTAGGCAGGCCCTCACTATGTAGACCAGGCTGGTCTCTCCCTGCCTCTGCATCTGCCTCCCACGGGTCCCAAGAGTTGGTATTAAAGGCAGGCACCAACGCGTCAGGCGAAAACCAGTAATTTTTTGTTTGTCTGTTTTTGTTTTTTTGAGACAGGGTTTCTCTGTGTAGTTTTGGTGCCTGTCCTGGATCTCGCTCTGTAGCCCAGGCTGGCCTTGAACTCACAGAGATCCACCTGGCTCTGCCTCCCTAGTGCTGGGATTAAAGGCGTGCGCCACAGTCACCACCGCCAGGCGAAAACCAGTCATTCCTGTTACTCGCCACACCTCCTCATAGTAAAATGGAGGCATTTACCAAGAACTGCAACTCCCAAGAAGCAACGGGGCAGAAGACGGAAGTTATTTCCCCGTCTTTCAGTCCCCTGGTGGAACAGGTGCCCGTGCTGGAACTAAATCCCGGGGAGGCGGGGCCTAACCACTCGCACTCCAAACATTTGGTTTCCTGCAGTAAGGCACCCGGAAGTCAGTGACTCCACCAGCCCCGCCCCTGGGGGGGGACAGAGGGGGCGTCACCGGAAGTGACGACACGAGCACGCCATTAAATAGCAGTAGGGCGGCCGCGCCGGTCTCTCGGCCTTAGCGCCATCTTCCCGGGTGAGTCTCCCTGCCCGGTGCCCGCTCCCCGTGGGTCCATCCGCGCGCATCCGACCCCTGCGCCGACCACCGCCGCAGCACACTGACTGTCGCTTGTCTCCCTCCGGCCTAGGGCCCCCTGCGCCATGAGAGCGAAGGTGAGCGTCCCCGGCGGGGCGGTGGGGCGGCCGGCGTCCCGAGGGCCGCGGGGGAGAGGGGGGCGGACCGCGGCGCCGGGGAGGCCGGGGGCCGGGAGTGGCGGCGGTGGACGGACGCAGCCGGGTCGCTGCCGGCCCCGGGGCCCTTTGTCCGGAGCCCCCCGGGGAGGTCCTGACCCCGCCGGAGCCCCCCGGGGAGGGCCTGACCCCGCCGGAGCCCCCCGGGGGGGCCTGACCCCGCCGGAGCCCCGGCTAACGTCCTTTCTTCTCTTCCCCCCCCTCGCGTGGCCGCGATTGCAGTGGAGGAAGAAGCGAATGCGCAGGTACGGCGGAGAGGGGCGGGGGGGTGTCGGGATGTCCCGGAACCCCGAGCTGATCGCCCCGGGGGAGGGGGGTCGGGATGTCCCCGGACCCTGAAGGCGGAGCTGAGCGTCCTCGGGGGGGGGGGGGGTTCGGGATGTCTCTGAACCCCGGTGAACGTCCCGGGTGGGGGGGTCGGGTGTCCCCGGACCCTGAACCCCAAGCTGATCGCCCCGGGGGAGGGGGGTCGGGATGTCCCCGGACCCCGAGCTGATCGCCCCGGGTGGGGGTGTCGGGTGTCCCTGAACCCCGAGCTGATCGCCCCCGGGGGGGGGGGGTCGGGATGTCCCCGGACCCCGGTGAGCCTGCAGTCGGGGATGGGAGTCGGACGCGCGAGCCCAGTGGTTGGCGCCCACCGCACTGCTCGCCGACCTCATCAGCCTTTTATCCGGCGCAGACTGGATTTTAAAGGCTGGAAGGGGGGAAAAAAAGACCCGGCCGGTTTGTCTTCCCCGTGACAGGCTGAAGCGCAAGAGGAGGAAGATGAGGCAGAGGTCCAAGTGAGCGGCGCCCGTGCGCGCGGGGCCGGAGCAGCCTCGGTGCCTGCAAGTCGCCGGGCCGCGCGGCCATCGCGGGAGTCGGACGGACCTGGGACATCGCCGCCGGCTCGCGGAGACCCCGACCACACCAGCCTCGCCCGCCCTCCGCCCCGTGCCCGGGTGTAACTCGTGTACAATAAACCCTTTGTCGCCTCTCGGCTGGAGAATCTGCTGTCGCGTGTCTCTTGCGGCTCCATTGGGTGGGGAGTTGTTGGTGTGGCCTGCGCCGTGCAGCGTCCGGGACCCGCGCGGGCGCCGGCCCGGGCTCTCGGGAGCTGGCGGTGCAGTCAGTGCGCGCCCGGGGTCGTGCGGTTAAGTGGGCGCGTCCCCCGCCCCGCTACTGCCGTGCACCGCCGTCGGCGCCGCTTGTGTTCCGGGTCCGGCTGGGCCGTGTTGCCATGGTGACGCGCAAGGCTCGCCGGGAGTTTCCTGCAGCGAGCGGCGCGCCGAGTGGACCATAGAGTGTGGTTCCGGGTCTGGCGGCTAGAGCGTCGCCCCTTCCGCAGGAAGCGGAAGAGCCGTAGGGTGGGCGGCCCTTTGTCGAAGCTAGAGGACCGGCAGGCGGCAGCAGCAACTACGGCGGCGGCGGCAGGTGAGGGAGGCGGGAGGCTGAGGTGGAGGCCGCGCCCGGAGGGGAGGAGTCGGGGCCGGCCCAGGGCCGCGCTCGGCCGCGCCGCACGAGCCCCGTCCGCCCGGGCCGGCCCGGCTTCCCGGCCCCCGGCAGAGCCCCTCGCATGACGGACCCCGCCGCCCGGGCGCACGCCGCCCCTGACGTCACAGCCCTGCCCCTCCCTCGGCCTGATGTCACCCCCTTCCCGCTCGCCCACCGCTCCCGCGGGGTCCTGGTCCCCTGGCCCGCGGCCGAGCGCCGGCGCCGCTGCCCGGAGCCGCCGGGCAGACCCGGGCCAACTCGAGGGCTTGGGCGAACTCCGGGGTCCCGGGGCCGTCCTGGCCGCCGCCCCCGGGCCGAGTCCGCCCTCTCCCTGTGCTGTCAGGGCTGTGGCCCTTGCCCAGCGCTCAGGCCCCGACTCTGACCCCCGTTCCCTTCTCATCTGGAGGTAAAGCGCCCCTCACCCTCCACCGCGAGCCCAGCTTCCCAGACTTCAGTGGTCGGTCCCAGCCCTTCTCCTCCTGCCCCTGAGGTGGCGTTCAGTTTGAACTTGTAAGAGAATCCTGAAAAGCCACGAGGCTCCTGAGGTCTTGTCAGAATTCATTCCGATTCATGAAAACCATCCCGTAACCTTCACGATTTTTCCCTCCTCCACCCAAATCTCTGGTCTTTTTGTTTCTTGTTCAGAACCCAGCAGTGATGTGGAAGTGGAGACTCACAGGAGCCCCGGACTTCACCTGAGCTACCTCAGGTATTAATTCGGGGACCATTGGGTGAGGAAGAGTATCATACCCGGTTATCCGCTTCTGGTGGGGCTTGAAGCACAGGTCAGGCTTTAAGAACATCCTTCACATGGTCGTTATCTTTTAGAAGGTGGTTGTCATCATTCTGGAGCCACTGTCCCGTTGTGTCTCTGGCCTCCAATCTGGTTAGTCATTTTAGGGAAATCTAAAATCAAAGTCAAGGAAACAGTGTGAGTGAGAAATGTCAAAGCTAGGGAACTCGAGGAAAGGTATCCTTATGCCCAAAGGGAAATATATGAACTATTTGGACAGCAGGGGGAGCCTGAATACTACTTAGGAAACCTTTAGAAGCTCAGACACGTGGTAGCAGGGACTCCGGTCCTCCTGGGGGACAGAGAGAAGGGAGGGCTGGAATTAGGGCAGTGGACTGACATTCCAGAGCTCTCTCGGGAAACAGGAGACTTGAAAAGCTTTTATAGAGTCTATAAATAAAGAGGGTTTTTATGGGGTAAGGAGTGCTATGGTTTGATGTTAGTGGGATCTTTTCATGGAGGGGGGGTGGAGAATGGTGAGAGAAAGGTCACCATTCCCACAAAATTAACTCCTTCCGACCTTGACCTTGCCACGGTTTTGTCCTGGGGACCTAGAGGTAGAGACGTCAGCTTAGAACTTCTTTGCCTGAAGTGGAGGGGTCAGTGTGTGGAGCAGGCCAGGAGAGTAACAGCTTTAAAACCTGCCCTCCAGCTGGTGACACCAGTCACCTGAGCAGTCACCAGGATTTCTAAAATACATGGAGACGGCCTAAGTTCACATGGGAGAGGGGCAAAGGGATGTTTTATTCCTGGCACCCCTTCGACCACGAGCTCTCAAAGCTAAATAGCCCTTCTTAGAGCACTGTTTCCTGTCTCAGTCCGCTCACACAACAAACACCTGTTTTAATTTCCCTCCCCCAAATTAAGAAGGGAAGGTAAATCAAACACTGCTCTCCCTGCCCCCTCCTTGGCTCATCATCCTTAGTAAGAGTGGTTTTATCATCCCAGCTCTCTGCCTTCTCTGTTAGCCAGGCAAGTGTGAATCACTCCAACCAAGACCAGGTGCACAAGGGCCTGGGCGGGACTTCTGGCAAGTCAGCCAGGCCAGCTAGAATTCTCCTCCCTTAGATTCTCCATCTCCAGAGCCATTGCCCCAGAGGACTGCTCTCTGCAGAGTCGGGAAGAGCGGGAGCTTCTGGAGGACCCTGTTGAACACCATTTTCTTTTTTAACAGTCACCAAGAGTGGCAAGAACAGGAAGAAAACCCTGAGTTGGGGGGGACCAGGATGCCTGACCGGGACAACTATGCCAACGGCACCGGAAACAGCGGTGGAGGCCCTGGAGGTGGTGGCAGTGAGGAGGCCAGTGGAGCAGGGACAGGCAGTGGGGGGGCCACCTCAGATGCCATCTGTAGAGACTTCCTGAGGAATGTGTGCAAGCGAGGCAAGCGTTGTCGATACCGCCACCCAGACATGAGTGAGGTGTCCAACTTGGGGGTGAGCAAAAATGAATTTATTTTCTGCCATGACTTCCAAAACAAGGAGTGTAGCCGCCCAAACTGCCGGTTCATCCATGGCTCCAAGGAGGACGAGGATGGATATAAGAAGACCGGAGAGCTCCCCCCTCGGCTGAGGCAGAAAGTGGCGGCTGGGCTGGGTCTTTCGCCTGCTGACCTACCCAACGGTAAGGAGGAGGTCCCTATCTGCCGCGACTTCCTCAAAGGTGACTGTCAGCGAGGAACCAAGTGCAAGTTCCGTCACCTGCAGAGGGATTTTGAATTTGATTCTCGAGGTGGAGGGGGTGCTGGAGGTGGAGGATCAACAGGTTCCGTGCCCCCGGGACGACGCCATGACCTCTATGATATCTACGACCTACCTGAAAGGGGCTTTGAGGACCATGAGCCAGGCCCTAAGCGCCGGAGAGGTGGCTGCTGCCCTCCTGATGGCCCCCATTTTGAGTCCTACGAATATAACTTGGCTCCGCCCCGTGGAGTAGAGTGCAGACTGCTAGAGGAGGAGAATGCCATGCTCAGGAAACGGGTGGAGGAGCTAAAGAAGCAGGTCAGCAACCTGTTGGCCACCAATGAGGTACTTCTGGAACAAAATGCCCAATTCCGCAATCAGGCCAAGGTCATGACCCTGAGCTCCACTGCGCCAGCGACTGAGCAAACCCTGGCCCCCACTGTGGGTACTGTTGCCACTTTTAACCATGGCATTGCCCAGACTCACACTACTTTGAGCAGCCAGGCTCTGCAGCCTCGCCCTGTGTCCCAGCAAGAACTCGTGGCCCCTGCTGGAGCCCCAGCTGCGCCCCCAACCAATGCTGCACCTCCTGCTGCTCCACCACCCCCACCTCCACACTTGAACCCCGAGATCGCGCCACTGTCGGCCGCTTTGGCTCAAACCATCGCCCAGGGGATGGCGCCCCCACCTGTCTCCATGGCCCCGGTAGCTGTGTCTGTGGCTCCCGTGGCTCCCGTGGCTGTGTCCATGGCCCAGCCCTTGGCAGGAATCACAATGAGCCACACGACGACTCCTATGGTGACTTACCCCATCGCTTCCCAGAGCATGCGCATCACAGCCATGCCACACTGACAGCGTCTGAGGGCTGGGGTCAGGGGGCCTTCCCCACTTGCCTAGCCCTTCCCGGCCCTGTCTGAGGGGCCACTCAAACTAGGACAAGAGACTACAAGGAATATACTTCGTAGGAGCATCTCCTGAGGCAGGGTTGTGCTGGTGTGTTCTCCCCACTCTTGAAAGGGTCCTCTTGTCCTTCAGGCCTCACTCCTACAGAGGCTTGCATAGGAGTTGAGACTGGAAGCCAGCAGAAAGAGAGGACTGAGGGACTGTGTTCACTCATAGGAAGTTGGAGATGTCCCTGGTCTTGTCCTCACTTGTGAACAGCACAGGTTCCAGCACTGGTACGGGAAAGGAAAATTCCCCACCCAGAGGGAGAGCCAGGAGAGATCGGGAAAGTGGGTGGTCAGGAGAGAAGGCCTCATGAGCCTTCAGATGATTTGGGGCCCAGTATTGCTCATGGGCCCCTGGGAAGCCTGGGACCATAATACTCCAACCCAAAGACTAGGGGAACATTCACTTACCAAGCTTGGCCTGGAAATCTGTAGGGCAGTGCCCACTACTTTCCAAAGAAATAAAGGAACATTATTTTTTAACAAAGGAAGTGAAAATTGACTTAGATGGCTGTTGGGGAAGATGGGAGCATAAAGTAGACTTGATGCCAAAAATAAGGTGAAGACCCTCTTGTAGCGTGTGTAAGTTGGGTGGATGCCAGCGACGGAGGGTAGAGATGTAAAATGGCCTGATGGGACTTTGGTCTGGGGAAGGCACTTTGTGGGATAAAAGAAATGGAGCCACCTAGTCTAGTTTAAAAATAGCCCCATCTGTTTCTAGTCTCTGTCTTCATGTGCTGTTCCCAGGTTACCTTAGTAACCAGGGCTCTTAGGGTCATTTGGGGGGGCAGGTACGAAGGAGGGTGTGTGTGCTGAGAAATGGGGATATGGGTGTTGTGGAGTTGACAGACACTTCCCTTATTCAAACGTAGGACAGGTGGTGGTGCCTCTCTGATTTGTTGATGGCAGTTTTTGTCCTCCTGCTCCAACACTTCTCCATGGCCAGAGCTTTAAGCTTTCCAGGCTTCTGACATGCTAGGAAAAGGCAGATGGGTATTAGCATACCTCTAATTCTAGCACTTGGAAGGAGGTGACCAGAGGATCAGGAGTTCAAGGTCAACCTGAGGCCTCATCTCAAAAAGTAATATAGGAAAAGGTATGTTGATTCTCTCTCCTCTATCTCTGCACAAGACCAGAAGGTTTTGAGCCATTCAAGGGTCGTTAGAACAACGGCCCCAGTACCTAAATTTTAGTGTCTCCTCCATCTGTGGCTAAAAACTCGGGTGTCTAAGGGGCAGCAAACTGGTGCAGCAGGAGGTGGTTGTGCGTGTTTCCTCCATTGCTCTCCTGTCTGGTGGTGCACCGGAGTGGTCACACCTGGGTTTGGAGATGGGGCGCTAGATCATGGCCAGTCCTTGAAAAGGAGTGTTGTAAAATTGGGGAATGCTGTAGCACATGCCCGTAGTCCCAGCTGCTCACGAGGCTGAAGTGAGGAAAGGAGAGAACTGGAGACAAAATGTGGGTCCGTTGAGATGGTGAGACCCTCAGCAGATGAGGCAGGGAAAGGCACCTGCTACCAACCATGTGACTTCAAGCCCCGAGTTCCACACAGAAGAGAACCAGCTCCTATAAAGTGACCCTGAACTCCAAACATGTACTATGGCCTCTATGGCCTGTACATGCTCTCTCTCACACACACACACACACACACACACTTCCTTTTTTTAAAGATTTATTATGTACATATTACAGTGTTCCACCTGCATGCCAGAAGAGGGCACCAGATCTCATTATAGATGGTTGTGAGCCTTCATATGGTTGCTGGGAACTGAACTCAGTGCTCTTAAGCACCTAGCCATCTCTCCAGCCCACCCCCCTTTTTTGGGGGCATGGAGGAGTTGAGACGGGGTTTCTCTGTGTGGTCCTGGCTGTCCTGGGTCTCCTGTAGACCAAGCTGGCCTTAAACTCAGAGATTCAATTGCCTCTCCCTTCCAAGTGCTGAGATTAATTAAGGGCGTGAGCCCCCATATCTGGCACCTACAATTTTTTTTTAATGGGCAAATACTACTTACAGATTTTAGAAATATCTTGTTAAACTTAATGTTTGCTTTTGACACAATTTTGGATTATTAGAAAAGATGGCTTATAAATGATTAGGAATATGATTACACATACCGTCATAAATTCCCAAATCCTGCCTTCACTTCCTTTATGCCAGATGTCTAAGAAGTAGTGCTGTGAGAACTGCAGATGCCAGATGTATGAATGCATTCCAGCTGCAGATCTCCAGCAACACATGTAGTTGGCCAAGCTGGTTTAATAGCCATCACAGTGGGAGAGAAAGTATGATATTGAGCATCAGAGTATGCCACACGAAGGTGGTAGGACTGGAGGCGCATGGTGGCCCAAACCTGTAGTCCCAGCACTTGGAAGGAAGAGGCTCTTGCAGAGGACCTAAGAGATTCCTAGTACCCACACTGGGCTGCTCTCAACCACCTGTAACCCTGTCTCTAGGGAGTGTCGACATTTGGACTCTGAGGGTGCCTGCATGACGCCACATGTGCATACCCACACACAGACACATGTGTACACACACACACACACTTACATATTTTAATTTTAAAAGGGGAGAAACGATTTGGGGTTTGAGTGAGTGGTTTGGGGGTTTAAGGAAGTGAGTGTTCTGGATTGGGTATGGTCAAAGCAGGCAAGGATCATGGAGGCAAGGATCATCCTATAATTGGGCATCTTTATCTAAAACGAGGGCAGGCTGCAGGGATGCAAGAGCTGCAATGGTGGGCCAACGACCTCTCTAGCTTAGAAGCAGATGTTTGTTTGTTTCTTTATATACTAGTTTGTTTGTTTTTTTTAATTTATTTAGTATACAGTGTTCTGTCTGCATGTATGCCTGCAGGCCAGAAGAGGGGACCAGATCTCATTACAGATGGTTTTGAGCCACCATGTGGTTGCTGGGAATTGAACTCAGGACCTCTGCAAGAGCAGCCAGTGCTCTTAACCTCTGAGACATCTCTCCAGCCCAGATGTTTGTTTCTTTGTGGCTTGCACACTAACTTGTTTTTGTGAAATTGTGAATTGGTTTTATTTCTTCTTTCTTTTATTTATTTATTTTTATTTATTTATTTTTGGTTTTTTGAGACAGGGTTTTTCTGTGTAGCTTTGTGCCTTTCCTGGAAATAACTTTGGAGACCAGGCTAGCCTTGAACTCACAGAGATCCGCCTGGCTCTGCCTCCCGAGTGCTGGGATTAAAGCTGTGCACCACCACCGCCCAATTTCTTATTTCTTATCTTCATCACAGTCATTGAATGACAGTCTGGTGCTAGTATTTTGTATTTGGTTCAACACCAAAACTGTGAGCCTGTCAGCTCAATGATGAAACCTGGCCGGCTCTGTCAGGCCAGCTCCTAGACATCAGGAGATTGTGTGTGTGTGTTCACATTCCCAGTTCCAGTACTCCCCTCCCCCCAAACAAAACAAAACAAACTGGAGAGGTGGCCCAGTGGTTAAGTGCACTGGTTGCTCTTCCAGGGGACCAGGTGTGATTTCCAGTACCCACACCGCTGCTCAGGGTAGGCAGTTTGTACCTCCAGTTCCAGGGGATCCAACACCCTCTTCTGGCTTTTGTGGGCTCTGCAAACAAGTGGTTCTAAGACACATACTCACCGGGCACTGGTGGTGCACAGCTTTAATCCCAGCACTTGGGAGGCAGAGCCAGGCTGATCTCCGTGAGTTTGAGGCCAGCCTGGGCTACAGAGTGAGTTCCAGGACAGCCAGAACTGTTTCACAGAGAAACCCTGTCTCGAAAAACCAAAAACAAACAAACAAACAAAAGACATGTACTCAAGCACACACAAATATCCATAAAATAAATAATCAAAAAAGCATTCAAGGTCAGCCTTGGCTACTTAACAGGTTCAAAGCCAGTCAGGGTTACATGAGACCCTGTCTCAACAAAAACACAAGAAACCACACTGAATTTTTCCTGGGAAAAGGTTAACAATCCCCTATTCACCTCAGGGTATGAACAACACCATAATAATGAGCCATTTGAATCTAGCTTGATAAGCCAATGAGTTTGTTATTATTTATTTGGTTTTCTCTGTGCAGCCCTGGCTGTCCTGGAACTTGCTCCGTAGACCAGGCTGTCCTCGAACTCACAGAGATCCGCCTGCCTCTGCCTCCCAAGTGCTGGGATTAGAGGCGTGCGCCGCCACTGCCTGGCTCAGAAGGTTTACTTTAAGGACCATGAGTGAAGCGATGCCCAATAGCTGTATCCAAGTGTTCCCTCAACATGCACGATAATTTCCATAGAGCTTCATGGGTGGGGTCTCCCCACCATGCTTTATATGCTCAGGCGCCTCCTGAGACCGTGTGAAGCTGGGGCAGGGTGGTACAGGAGGGAGTGACTGCTGGAATATCACATGGGGGGCTCTAGTGACCCTACACCATCTGTGGGGCAGCTTCAGCAGGCTGAGGACCTTGCTGAGGGGTTTTTGTAGGAGAGAGGAGAGTGGAGCTAAGACCGGAGCCTCAGACCGAGTGGCCAAGAGGGCAAAAGGCAGAGACCCGAGTAGCCAAACTGGCTGGTTATATAGGAATCAGAGAAGCTGGGAGAAGGGCAGCCCAAACCTGGGCTGGAGAGTTTGGAGCAGGTGGCAGGGTATGGCAGCCAGGAAGGCTCTGTAACAGGTAGGGACTGAGGGAGCCTGGTGGTGTGAGTCCACCTTGATAGGCTAATAGCACCTCAATTAGCCTTTTGCCCCAGTTTGAGACCTAACAGAGTGCTTGCTACTTTGTCCAGGAGCCAAACTACCACCATCGGCAAGTTCTGCCGGGCCTGCCTGCGCACAAAAGCTCATCACAGCTGGATCACAGCTGGGCCTGCTGACTGTTTCCATCTCTCCTAGAAGGAGGAGGCAGGAGGCTCATGGGAGCCAACCCTGCCAACCAGCTGTATGCAGTTCTGCCCTAACTGCCTTGGGCTCCTGGCTCGTGGCTCGCGGGGGTGGGGCTAGAGGATATGGGTGGGAGGCAGAGGTAAGGGGTCTTCTCTATGCAGCCGTGAGGAAGCCGTCATCCCTCCTGGGTGCAGACTGTCCAGTGTGGCCGCTTTAAGGTTACCTCTGCTTCCGCTCATA
The DNA here is from genome assembly GCF_049852395.1 of Peromyscus maniculatus bairdii. Taxonomy (NCBI): domain Eukaryota; kingdom Metazoa; phylum Chordata; class Mammalia; order Rodentia; family Cricetidae; genus Peromyscus; species Peromyscus maniculatus. Next base: position 42,007,456 of record NC_134869.1, read on the forward strand.
GCTTCCCGCTGTCTGCCCTGTAAGTATGCCTAACTCACTGGTTCCCCCGGTGAACTTGGTGGAACTGTACCTAGTCTTTGGAACTTGAGAATTAGGGGTAGGCACTGTGTATGTCCACAGGGCAGGAATTTTCCCAACACTTGCCATCGTTGGCAGGCTATAACAAAATCTGGGGTGAGAAGCATGAGCCAGACCGCTGAAGTGTCGCTGTCTGAAGGTAGATTGGTTACAGAGGGCATTTTGACAGGGTGGCCTGTCCCCAGAGGGTTCGTGGGGGCAGTGGCAGGGGCAGGGGCGGAATGGAGGAAACCGACTCACGTAACTGGTGGGACCACCTGAAAGTGGGGCATCTGTAGGGGAGTCCCTGGTGGCATTCTGTGTGGTACCGCTGACGCCTGCTTGATGAGGGTGTCCATACGAGTATGGAGGCGCCCTGAGAGTGACACACCAAAGCGGGGGGCCGGAAGTGGCTGTGGAAGTGGCTGGAATGTTATTGGGGACAGTAAGAAATCATTTCTGGGCCAGATTGGTGACACACACTTTTAACCCCAGTAGGTATTAAAAGTTTACCTCTGAGGTTGAAGCCGGCCTGGGCTACATAGTGAAACCCTCCTAAACAATAACACGTGAGTGCCTCTTAAATGAGTCAAGCATGGGAAAAATGACTCTCATGTTCAAAAGCCAGTTGTTGCCGTGGAATTCTTGGGAGCTTTATGGTTGTAGAAGGCCCAAGTGATACTCACCAAGGTGATGAGGAAAAGTCGGCAACAGCCGAGGCCTGTTCATGCTAACGGCATCTGGGGAGAGTAGAGATGGATGCTCCAGCAGACATAAGGCTGCTAGTCTCGAGTCCAGTGCCCAGAGCGGGTCATCTCCCTGGGTGGTTGGCCACAGAGGTCCTAAAGGCTACTGACGGGTGGTCGGTTGCAATGGTAACCTCTTGCTGAGGATGTCACTTGGAGAGCGAGAGCTGGGGTCGGGCAGAAAGTATCCCTCCTGCCAGCTAGCTCCTACAAATTCCAGGTGTGACGAGGGATGCTGGGGAGAGGACTAAGTCCAAAACCCTATCTAGCTGCGGCTCCTGTGTGTGTGCTTTACGGTGGGTGTGGCAGCCAGTGGGACACGGGCACTGACTGTGGACAGAACGTAAGGCCGCTTCCCAGGAGGCAAGGCCTGGCTGACCTGGGAAGTAGACAAGTATCCGACCAGAGACGCCGTAGGCGCTAGTGGGGCCCTGCTATCGCCAGGTCAAAGGATGCACCAGCTCAGGTGATTGCCCACGTTTGTTAACACAGGTCATGTCCGTCCGGATTATTTTCCATTTCTTATAGTGGTTTTTGTTTGTTTGTTTGTTTTTGTTTTTCGAGACAGGGTTTCTCTGTGTAGTTTTGGTGCCTGTCCTGGAACTCACTCGGTAGCCCAGGCTGGCCTCGAACTCACAAAGATCCGCCTGCCTCTGCCTCCCGAGTGCTGGGGTTAAAGGCGTGCGCCACCACCGCCCGGCCTATTTCCCATTTCTAGTTTTCATCCGTTTTCCTCACAGGTGTTTGTAGTAGAGGACATACACGTGAGCCTTGCCATCAGCCACCTTCTGGAGACAGAAGGATGAAGAAAGGGCACATGGGTGGGCACCTCACTGGTTAGAACCGTCAATGTGTGTCACCTGCTCCCAGGCTCAGGGACCCTTGTGGGAGAGAGGTGGAAAGAAATGTAAGTGCTGGAAGAAGAGGGAGAGGTTTTGTGCAGGGCCGTCCTCCAACACAACCGGCCGCCTAAGAGTTCTGCCGGGCCTGCCTGCGCACAAAAGCTCATCACAGCTGGATCACAGCTGGGCCTGTTGACTGTTTCCATCTCTCCTAAAAGGAGGAGGCAGGCCGGGCGGTGGTGGCGCACGCCTTTAATCCCAGCACTCGGGAGGCAGAGGCAGGCGGATCTCTGTGAGTTCGAGGCCAGCCTGGGCTACCAAGTGAGCTCCAGGAAAGGCGCAAAGCTACACAGAGAAACCCTGTCTCGGAAAACCAAAAAAAAAAAAAAAAAAAAAAAAAAAAAAAAAAAAAAAAAAAAAAAAAGGAGGAGGCAGGAGGCTCATGGGAGCCAACCCTGCCAACCAGCTGTATGCAGTTCTGCCCTAACTGCCTTGGGCTCATGGCTCGTGGCTCGTGGGGGTGGGGCTAGAGGATATGGGTGGGAGGCCGAGGGAAGGGGTCTTCTCTATGCAGCCGTGAGGAAGCCGTCATCCCTCCTGGGTGCAGACTGTCCAGTGTGGCCGCTTTAAGGTCACCTCTGCTCCTGCCCATAGCTTCCCGCTGTCTGCCCTGTAAGTAAGCCTAACTCACTGGTTCCTCCCTCCTCACCTCCCCATGAACTTTGGTGGAATTTTGGGTTGTTCTTGGAACTTTAGAATGAGGAATAAATATTGTGTATGTCTCCCCCAGAGGAGTTTTAGCAACACTGCTCTTGCAGAGGACCTGAGTTTGGTTCCCAGCATCCAAATCAGCAGTTCATAACTGCCTTTAACACAAGACACACAAACACACACACACACACACCATTCAAATCAGCAGTTCATAACACACACACACACACACACACACACACACACACAGCATCCAAATCAGCAGTTCATAACTGCCTGTAACACTAGATACACACACACACACACACACACACAGCATTCAAATCAGCAGTTCATAACACACACACACACACACACACACAGATTGAGATCTGTTTGTATGTGTATGTGCATGCCTGTTTGCTGATTCACAAGGATGGAGACCAGAAGAGGCTGGCCGGTGTCCTCTATCACGTAGGCCAGAATTGCTCAGCCTCCTCTGCCATTCTCTGCCTATGTTTTTGAGACCGAGTCTTTCCTGCACCTGGTGCTGGTGTTTCTTGGGTAGGCTATAAACCAGTAAGACCCAGTGGTTCTCCTGTCTCTGTCCCTCCGGGCAGGTGCCCAGCTTCTCAGGTGGGTGCTGGGGTGGAACTCTGTTCCTTCTGACTGGACAGCAAGCACTCTCTCTGCCACTGAGCCAGCTCTTTCCCGGTTAGAGGTTTTTAAAGATCGTTGGCAAACCAGAGAGGCAGGTGAAAAGAGCCAAACCAACCAAGTAGCAAATAATTCTGAAGAGAAGGGTGAATCAAAAAGCAATGTCTTGCCTGGCGGTGGTGGTGGCACACGCCTTTAATCCCAGCACTCGGGAGGCAGAGCCAGGCGGGTCTCTGTGAGTTCGAGGCCAGCCTGGTCTACAGAGTGAGTTCCAGGACAGGCACCAAAACTACACAGAGAAACCCTGTCTTGAAAAACCAAAAAAAAAAAAAAAAAAAAAAAAAAAAAAAACAATATCTGAGCAGATCATGGTAGTGTACGCCTACAATCCTAGTTACGCAAGAGACTGAGGCAGGAGGATTGCTAAATTGGAGGCTAGCCTGGACAACCTGTCAAATAAAAAGGAGTGTGGGAACAGTGTGTCCTATGCTTGGACCTGGAAATAGAGGCAGGTGGATCTCTGGGTTCCAGGTCAGCCAGGGCTACATGGTAAGACCCTATCCTGAAATAAATAATACAAGATGGGGGAAGTTGGCTGTACAAAGAGGGAAGCCCTGTGTTGTGCAAATGAAATAATATGAAGTAAACGGGGTTCTAGAATAATAGCCGACATTCACTTAGTACTTACTATGAGCCCAGGCACAATGCTAGACACTTTACATATAGTATATACGGCACCCACACTCACCATTTAAACACACACACACACACACACACACACACACAGTTGAGTGTGGTGGCTCACACCTGGGATTCCAGCACTTGGAAGGGCTGAAGCAGGAGGATCAGGAATTCAAGGACAGCCTCAACTACATAGCAGGTCCCAGTCACCCCGGGCTACAAGAAACCTTAGATCAAATAAAAAAAACTGGGTCTAGGGAGAGATGAGTCCGAGTTAAGAGCACTGGATGCTCTTCCACAGAACCTGGGATTCCCAGTGTGCAAACACACACACACACACACACACACACACACACACACACACACACACACACCCCACACCCCACCCCACAACCTTCTGTAACTGTACCCTCTCCTGGCCTCCTCAGGTACCAGGCACTCATGTGCCACACAGACGTACAGGCAGGTAAAACACCCATCTATATAAAACAAACAAAAAAATTTTTTTTAAAGATTTATTTATTTATTATGTATACAGAGGAGGGCGCCAGATCTCATTACAGATGGTTGTGAGCCACCATGTGGTTGCTGGGAATTGAACTCAGGACCTCTGGAAGAGCAGTTGGTGCTCTTAACCTCTGAGCCATCTCTCCAGCCCAAAAACAAAAATTTTAAGAAACTGAAAACAAAAGATACATGTATATTCTGCTAGGTTTCTGCGATTACTGAGGATGGGGGCCAGCATTCAATTAGACAGCCTTGACTCCAGACAATAATAAAGCTCTGACAGCAACCAAGGAGGGACAGCAGCTTTTGGAGATGAGCGAAGAAGAACGTCTCCTCAAATCCTGTCTCTCTTCGGTCTCCCAAAGTGTGCTGAGATGGAATACACTGGAGGCAATGGTGACGATAACATGCGTCCTCAGGTCCAGGAAGTGTCCATCAGACGCTGCCCTTACACGGTGCAGCCACCAGGTGGCGGCGGAGGCGCAAGATCGAGCACCGACGGAGCCCCACCCTGCATGCTGATAAGGCAGGCGCAGGGCCGTTAAACCTGCGGCTCCTGGGTGGCCGCTGTGGCAACCTTCCTGGAGATGGTCTGTACGCCCTTGGTGTCTTTTTTTTTTTAACTTTTTAAAACCAGCAACAATAACTATTTTCCAACAGGTCACGTTTCCATTGCTTCAGCGATTTCCTCCCAGAAAACACAAGTGTTAGAACTGGATCGCTTGGCCCGTTCCTCGGCCGGCCTCCTCCTCCTCCGGGGTCTGCAGCCGGCTCCACCCATGCAAGCCCGAGCACAGCCTCCTTGGTGGTTCTGGCTCTCTCTCGCAACACTGGCGTTGTCTGCCCAGGGCAGCCACTCTGATGCTGAGCCTGCAGGGCGGACTCCTTGCCCTGCTCATGCTGGGTCCCTTTGTGAGGCTGGTGCTTGCCACGTTTCTTACAGAAAGTCCTGCGGGTTTTAGGGACGTCTGCAGTAGAGGTGTCTCTGCGATCGATGAGGACGAAAGCCCCGGTTTCCGAGGGCCTCAACTGCACGAGCCGAACAGGAAAGGGCCCGCCCGTGGTGTGGTGCCCTGAGAGGTCTCAGGATGTGGATGAATGAGGAAGAGACAGAGGCAGAAATGCGCCTCCAGAGCTCAGCCTGCCTCTTCAGCAGGAGCCCTTTCCTTTGCTTTGCGAGTTCTGGTGGGTAGAGAGCGCCCCAGCTGAGAAAGTTCCTCATTGTGCAGCCGTATTTCTGGCAAGCAGATCACCTGTCTCTCTTCCGACCTCGGTCGTCTTTTCCCACTTGTAGACTTCTGGGAACGTGGAGAGCCTGGGTAAGAAGAGATAGAGAACTGTGCACACCTCAGGAAGTCCTGCGATAGGATGGGGCAGCCTAGAGAAAGGGAAGTGAAGCTTAAGATTTCTCTTTGATGCAGTATCGCTGTTGAGTCCTGTTTCTGCAGGGGAAGTAGGGTTGGTTACTAGGGAGAGATTAGGTCTGTAGGGGTGTGTGTGTGTGTGTGTGTGTGTGTGTGTGTGTGTGTGTGTGTGTGTGTGTCTCAGTGTGTCTCAGTCACTCTCCTATTGCTGTGAAGAGGCACCATGACCAAGGCAGCACTTACAAGGGAAAGCATTTGTCTGGTGTGGTGGTGCACGCCTTTAATCCCAGCACTCAGGAGGCAGAGGCAGGTGGATCTCTCTCTGTGAGGTTGAGGCCAGCCTGGGCTACAAAGTGAGTTCCAGGACAGCCAGGGCTGTTACGTAGAGAAACCCTGTCTCAAAAAAGAAACAACCAAACAACAACAACATGAAGAAGAAGAAGAAGAAGAAGAAGAAGAAGAAGAAGAAGAAGAAGAAGAAGAAGAAGAAGAAGAAGAAGAAAGCAAGCATTTTGCATTTTACTGGGGGCTTGCTTACAGTTTTAGAAGTTTAGTCCTTTATCGTCTTGATAGGGAGCACGGGGCAGGCAAGCCTGTGCTGGAGAAGAGCTCAGAGCTACATCCTCCTGATGCCTAGGCTTGGCATGGGCTTTTGAAACCTTGGAGTCCACCCCCCAGAGACACACTTCTTCCAACAAAGCCACACCTCTTAATCCTTTTCAAATAGTGCCAATCCTTGGTGACTAAGGATTCAAATGCAAGAGCCCTTGGGGCCATGCTTCTTCAAACCACCACAAGCTGGTAGTTTTATCTGGCTGTGCTTGTTTTATTAAAGCTGCTTTAAGCCCCTCCAGCCCATCCTCTCTCACTCAGTCCAGCCAATACTTTGGGTCCTTGTCTTGGGTCTAGTAGGACCTAGAGGACCAGGGAATGATGGATGATTCTAGAAAGGTCATGCAGCTCACAGGCACCTGTCATCTTTTTTGAGACAGGGTCTCAGGTAACCTAGGCTGTCCTTGAATTTACTTTGTGGCTGGGGATAACTTTGAATTTCTAATCCTCCTGCCTCTACCTCTCGAGTGCTGAGATTACAGATGTGTGCCACCATATTTGGTTTTATAGGGTGCTGGAGATGGAACCCAGGGCTTTATGCATGCTAGATGTTGTAGTTTGGGTTTCTGTTGCTGTGACGAAACACCATGACCAAAAGCAAGTTGGGGAGGAAAGGGTTTATTTGGCTTATGTTTCCATGTCATAGTCCATCACTGAAGGAAGTCAGGACAGGAACTCAAGCAGGGCAGGAACCTGGAGGCAGGAGCTGATGCAGAGGTCATGGAGGGGCACCACTTACTGGCTTGTTCATCATGATTTACCCAGCCTGCTTTCTTATAGAACCCAGGACCACCAGCCCAGGGATGGAACCACTTACAATGGGCTGAGCCCTCCCACACCAATCACTAATTAAGAAAATACCTTATAGCCAGATATTTGTTTGTTTTGTTTTTGCTTTTTGAGACAGGATTTCTCTGTGTAGCCCTGGCTTCCCTGGAACTCTCTCTGTAGACCAGGCTGTCCTCGAACTCACAGAGATCCACCTGCCTCTGCCTCCCGAGTGCTGGGATTAAAGATGTGCGCCACCACCTGCTCTTACAGTCAGATCTTAGGGAGGCATTTTCTCAATCGAGGCTTCTTCCTCTCTGATGACTCTAGCTTGTGTCAAGTTGACATAAAACCAACCAGTAAACTAGGCAAGCAATCAACCAACCGCGCCATATCCTCAACCCTTACCCGTCAGTTTGATCGGAGAAGCATGGACCCACCAGCATATGTTCTGCAGAGTGGGGGTCACCACAGAGGGAATGTCCTCCCTGCCTCCAAGGAAGCCACATGTTCAGCAAGAGCCTGACCTATTCCAGCAGATCCCAGTACTGGTAGAAGAAAAGCTGAAGGAGCCAATGGGCTCCTTCCAAATCTGTAAAAGTGACCCCTGAGGCCTTCATCTGATCGTCACAAGAACAAAACACACGTGTTTATTTTTTGGCCACTTACATGGTCTTAAACACCCAAGGAAAATGCAAGCCAAACAGTAACGTTACAAAATAAAATTCTACCAACCCCCGACTGGGATTCCCATCTTGGCCTGGTTTAGTTGGGAGCCACCAAAGCTCTTAAAAGTCCTACAAAGACAGTCATTCAATTAAATAGCTACAGCTCGTGTACAAACCTTCCTTGTCCTTGAAACTCCCAACCTTGGGGGGCCTTCTACTGCATCTCGGGTGACAAAATTACCAGGAGGCTGGTTTCTCACCAAACCCACAGTCAGACTTAAATTCTGCTACCACTGCCGGGTCCCAGTGCTAGCCCACAGCCGGAAGATGGTATTAGCTTAGAGGAAGCAGCCATTGCCACCAGTACCTGTCTCCCACCACTGAGGACTTTCTCAAACTCTGGGCAAAGGATGTCCAAGCTTTGCTATGTGATCACCACCTTCCACACCCCTTTGACCTTAAGGCCTTTTTTTTTTTCTTTTTAAGATGTATTTATGTATTTTATATATCTGAGTGCTCTGCTTGGGTGTATACCTGCACTCCTGAAGAGAGCATCAGATTCCACTGTGGATTGTTGTGAGCCACCATGCGGTTTCTGGGGATTGAACTCATAACCTCTGGAAGAGCAGCAAGTGCTCTTAATGACTGAGCCATTTTCAAGTGGTCCCTCCTCTCCCTTAAAAGGTAGCTCAAGCCTTTATGGGTCTGATCCCAGGACAGATCAGCAGTGCCAACCAGCACCAACCCACATGCCTCTCAGCCTTGAAGCAATTCCTCAGTGATTCATCTTGGTGACCCAGTCATGGGGAAATGCAAAATAAATATAAATAAAGACAGGGCCAGTGAGGTGGTTTGGTGTCTGTCGTCAAGCTTGACAACCGGAGGAACCCACATGGTGGAAAGAGAATCAAGCCCTGCAAGCTGCCCAACACACACAGTGGTAGCTCACTCCTTTATTCCCGGCACTTGGGAGGCAGAGGCAGGTGGATCTCTGTGAGTTCAAGGTCATCCTGGTCTACAGAGAAAGTTCCAGGACAGCCAGGACTACACAGAGAAACCCTGTCTCAAAAAACAAAAAATTTATTTTATGCATAAGGATTGCCCCCACCCCAGTCAGCTCAGAATACACTCAAGACACCAAGTTCTTAGCACAAAGATTTATCACCCTGGAGGGGCAAGCGGGGTTGGGGGCCGCCTCTGGATCGGACCAAGGCAGGCAGCAAGCAGCAGGTTTTTTTTTTTCTTTCTCCATGAGTGGGTTTTTAAGGAGAAAAAGGGGGAAGCCTGTGTTAGTATGAGCACTTCCTGCTGATATTGGGGTATCTTTGTTAGGGAACCAAGGAAGCTAGAACTTTGGTTAAGGTTGGGAAGAGCAGGCTGTACCAGCTGCTGTCCAGGCTCTACAGGACCATCTGGGGCTAGGGAGGAACAGGCAAGATTGGAGCGGTCTGTGAGGCTGGACCATCTGGGGCTAGGGAGGACCAGGCAGGATTGGAGCGGTCTGTGAGGCTGGACCATCTGGGGCTAGGGAGCAACAGGCAAGATTGGAGCGGTCTGTGAGGCTGGACCATCTGAGGCTAGCTGCTTTGGAGCTGTCTAGGATGCAGATTCCGAGGGAACACCTGGGGCTGCTGGGCAGTTTGGAGTTGACTTGAAATCTACTGGGACAGATAGGCAGGGTTAAGGCGTTGGGGGACTTTTGTCTTGGGTATACATTCGAAACCTTTAGACCCATGGTCTTGGTAGTTAGGGGAGGAGAGACCCAAGACCAGGGAAACGGGGAGAGATCCCACCTTTAATAATAGACAGATGAGGAAATTTAGGCTGTTGGTTGATGGGAGTACTTACTTATCTGAGGCTTTTGACTTGTGACAGATGGATTCAAGTTCATTTCCTGAAGGTTATACAAATTTTTTTTCTGTTTCTTTTTTACTTTTATTTTCATTATGTCAAATTTTTAAAGTTTATAAAAGAGGTAAAAGTTTTAGATATGTTAGCATTACTATTAAAATCTATACTGAAATCCATATTGTATAAAGGGCAGTAGATTTGTGTCTTTGAGTCATAGTCAACGTTTGGGAATCCAAACAAGAGCATGGAGACAAGGAAACCTGAAACAACTTTTCATGTACCTTAAATCACTTTCTCAGACCCTCACAACTTATTTAAACTCTTATACCCTCAGACCTTAGACCTTTATAACTTTCATTTACAGACTTTCACAAAGCTTTTACATCCTCAACCTTCATAACTTGTACCATTGTCTTAGACTGTCATGACTTCAGACCTTTATAACTTGGTGAGAGGGAAAGGTAGGGGGTCATATAATGGAGGTGGGGTTAGTTCACTGACATACATTGTAGGCTTGAGTTAGGTTCTGTAAAAAAAAAGTTTTATCTGCGGGCTAGAGAGATGTCTCAGCAGTTAAAAGCACTGACTGTTCTTCCAGAGGACCTGGGTTCAGTTCCCAGCACCCACATGGCGGTTCACAACTGTCTGTGACTTCAAGAGCTGACACCCTCACACAGACATACATGCAGGCAAGACACCAACGCACATAAAACTTTTTAAATATATAATTTATTTTTATTTTACCTGCTGGGGCGAGAGTCAGGTGAGTCTGGAGAAAGGATAGAAGAGATTTAATATTAGAGTGAAATACTTGATGTGAGTAGCAGATGACGTCCTGAGTGGAAGGGTTAGGGGGGGTGGTATCTGGATTATAGAGAAGGGCAGCCTGTAGCTGAGCGGGGTGAGTGTTAAAGGATGAAAAGGCAGCCTGATGGGCCGACATGCCGACATTATTGCCTTTAGTGAGAATGGGGGCGTCAGTCTGATGTGCCTTGCAGTGAACCAAGCCAATCTGAGAGGGTAAAAGAGAAGCCTTGAGGAGTTATGGATAAAGGAGGAGTTAGTAATTATGTTGTCTTTTTGTTGCTTGTTTTGGTTTTTCTTTAAATATTTACTTATTTGTATACAGTGTTCTGGCTGCACGTCTGCCTGCATGCCAGAAGAGGGCGCCAGATCTCACTATAGATAGTTGTGAGCCACTATGTGGTTGCCGGTAATTGACCTCTGGAAGAGCAGCCAGTGCTCTTAACCACTGAGCCATCTCTCCAGCCCCTTGTTTTGGTTTTTCAAGACAGGGTTTCTCTGTGTGTATTTTCTTGGCTGTCCTGGAACTTGCTCTGTAGACCAGGCTGGCCTCCAACTCATAAAGATCCACCTGCTGCTCCTGCCTCCCAAGTGCTGGGATTAAAGGTGAGCACCACCATTTCCCGGCTTACGTTGTCTTTTGTATTTAGAAATCCTCATTCCTTCCAGATGACTGGGTGTGTTAGCAAGATATGGAAAGCATATTTTGAGACAATAAATTATGTATTTTTTGGCAAATTGGAAGGTTCTGGCAAGGGCTGTTAATTCTGTTGATTGGTAGTGCGTGGGGGTAAGGAGGTTGGCATCGTCTGAGACCACTGCATATCCTTCAACACAGTGGCCATCTGACAGAAAGGAGCCGCCGTCTGCATAAAAAGTGTAGGCAGAGGAGAGAAGTAGCTAAAGGACCCTCTTGTATGTGAGAGGAATAGGAGAGGAGGTCTTCGAGAGTCTTTGGACAGGAGTGTAGAGGATCTGGGGAACGTTGAGGCAGATAGATAAGCGTGGATGGATTGAGGGAGGACAGGTAAGGAATGTGAATCATGTGTTTTTGATAGAAGTTTGGAGGGATGGAATCCAAGATGACGGAAGGCAATGGAGTCCTCTGTAAGTTAGGACTTGAGATAGAGAGTCGTGAGACTAGATTGTGAGGGGTGAATCCCAGAGTTAATTGGTTAGATTTAGGAGCAGAGAGCTTGTGGACAGGAAGGCCAGCCACAGAAGGTGTTGCCTAGAGTGTCTCCAGCAAGTCTACACCTTCTGATCCTTCTCAGGTAGCTGCACCCCCTAACGACCATGCACTTACACATATGAGCCTGTGCGGGCCATTCCTATGCAAACCACCGCAGCTAGGAACTGAACCTGGGTTGTGGCGAGAGATTCCACAGAGCCATTGCATCTGGCTTGAATTCGTAGGCTTTGAACTACCTTTTGTTTAAAGTCCGTGATTCTTATCTGAGTTCTTCCTGAGGGAATTCCAGAGTTTTTGCAAAACTTAGTAACGAGAGAATCTGGCAAACCAGTGAGGTCTCATGGCTGAGAATTGTTTACCCAAATGGTTCCTTCAGACAACTCCAGATAAGAGGTCTTGATGCTCAGAAATTGCTTGCTAAAGGCGTAAATTGTGTAACGATAAAGAGGCTTTTTGCAAAGTAACGGGAAGTAATGGGTGGTCAGTTCATCAGAAGCTGGCTGGCTCTGATGCTTTTCGCTAAGCCTGAAATTACATACTGGAGTGACCCCTTTTCTTCAGTGGACCCATGCAAAACAATACTGGCATTGGGTCCTCTGCAAGAGTAGCCAGTGCTCTTAACCGCTGACCTGTCATCTCTGCAGCTCACAGTATTTACATTCTTTATTAGAATTTCTATATCAGGGCCAGGCGGTGGTGGCGCACGCCTTTGATCTCAGCACTCAGGAGGCAGAGGCAGGCGGATCTCTGTGAGTTCGAGGCCAGCCTGGGCTACCAAGTGAGTCCCAGGAAAGGCACAAAACTACACAAAGAAACCCTGTCTCGAAAGAAAAAAAGAAAAAAAGAATTTCTATATCAGGAACCAGGCATGGCGTCACATGCCTGTCATCCCAACACTTAAAGTGCTGAGGCAGGAGGATCTGGAGTTCAAGGCCAGCCATAGCTACTTTCAGTCTGAGATATGAAAACCTGTCTCAAAAAAAAAAAAAAAAAAAGAGAGAGAGAGACCTGGAGAGATGGCTCAGTGGTTAAGAACATACACTGCTCTTCCAGAGGTCCTGAGTTCAACTCTCAACACCCATGTTATGTAGATCACAACTCTAGCTCCAGGACCTCTGATGTCTCTGGCCTCCTCAGGACCTGCACACATGCATCCGCACATAGGCACATGATTAGAAATAATAAAAAGAAATCTTTAGCAAAACAACGAAAAAGCCCACAACTCTTTATACCGAGCTTGGCAGAAGCTGCAAAGCCCATGACCTGAGTTCAAGCCCTGGAGCCCAGGGTGGAAGGGCCAACTCCTGAAAGCTGTCCTCCAATCTCAACATGCATATACTCTGTGTGTGTGTGTGTGTGTGTGTGTGTGAGAGAGAGAGAGAGAGAGAGAGAGAGAGACTATGTCATGTATCTATTCCATATAAAGGTAGAAAGAGAACCAACTTCACAAGGTTATTCTCTGACCTACACATGCACACATTACACATAAAAATATAATTTTTTAAAAAAAGACCAGGGTTGGTGGTGTATACCTTTAATCTCACCATTTGGGAGGCAGAGGCAGTGGGATTTCTGTAATGAGTTCCAGGCCAGCCAGGGCAACATAGTGAGATCATTTATTAAAGCCGCGTGTGTACCACAGGGTGCATGGGGAGGTCAGACCACAGCTCTCAGGAGTTGGCTTTCCACTTCCACCACATGGGTCTGGGGCACTGAACTCGGGTCTTCAGGCTTGGTGGCAAGTGCCTTCGCCCAGGAAGACAGTCTGTGGCTCTCTGCCTTATTTTTTTGAGAATATGTCTCACTGAAGTTGGAACTTGCTAATTGGGCTAGACCTGCAGCTCAGCAAGCCCTTGAAATCTTCCTCTCAGCCTTCCCAAAGCTGGGATTCAGGCACATGCTGCCACACCCAGCTGTGTGTGTGTTTTGGGGGGCCCATGTGGAGGTCAGAGTTCAGCCTTCAGTTGTCAGCCCTTACCTCTCTACTTCTCAGGCAGGACTGCTCTGCTTCTTCATAAACCAGGCTAGTTGGCTCTGGAGCCTTTGGCGAGTTTCCTGTTCCCACCTCCCATTTCCTGAAGGTTCCCAAATGCTCTTACAGGAGTGTGGGGATCTGAACTCAGGTCCTCACGGGCTGTACGGACTGAGCCGTCTCCCAGGCGCCCCCCCTTCCTCTTTCCCTCCTTTTTTCTGCATTCCTTCCTTCCCTTGGTTTCTGCTGTGTCTCTCAGGTTGCCTTAGCCTCCCAAATACTGGGATTACCGCTGTGAGCCATCCTGCTCAGCATAAGACATTCCCAATGGTGCTGACTAGTTTTTTGTGAACTTGACACAAGCTAGAGTCATCTGAGAGGAGGGAACCTGGGTTGAGAAAACGCCTCCATTAGATGGGGCTGTGGGCAAGCCTGTAGAGCATATTCTTAATTAGTGATCGGTGGAGAGAACCCAGCCCATGGTGGGTGTCCTGGGTTCTACAAGAAAGCAGGCTGAGCAAGCCATGAGGAGCAAGTCAGTAAGCAGCACCCCTCCATGGCCTCTGCATCCGCTCCTGCCTCCAGGTTCTTTCTCAGTTCCTGCCCTCTGGGTTCCTGAGTTCCGACTTCCTTCACTGGTGGACTATGGTGTGTACGTGTAAGCCAAATAGACATTCCCTCCCCAACTTGCTTTTGGTTGTGGTGTTTCATGGCAGCCAATAGTCACCCGAACTAAGATACCTAGCATCAGGAAATTATTAGAAAATGTCGCTGCTGCTGCTGCAGAGGGAACCTCCTCCACTTTGGTGTCTGGTGTCGGTTTAGTCTTCGTTTGCCCTCTGTGGGAGAGATGACTAACCCCGAGAGTCTAAAAAGAAACAAAACCTCATTTCTTAGGTCTCTTCTCCCCTTCCCCACTTCCTACAAGGCTGCAGCATCAGAATTCTCATTCTCCGGCTCTTCAGTCGTTCCATTTCACAGACAAGGTGGGCGACTGAGGACCGGATCAACAGTCAGGGTTGGTCGCCCGAGGCTTCCATTCCAAATAGGGTCATTCCCCTCGCGTTTTCTAAGGGCAGCCAGGAAGAGCCCAGAAGGAGTATTCTGAGACCCAGAACTTGGGAAAGTTGACAAAGAAAATGTAAGATCCAGACCAGCACCGCCCAGCAACCGCCTGCCTGGGTAGAGGGACCCGTACTGACCCGGGACAAGCCCTGCAGCCCGGCTCACTCCGAACTCGGTCATTAGCGAAGCGGCTCTGCATGACGTCACTCCACGGGCGCTCCAATCCCACGTGGGAGGAGCAGTTGCTCCCGCCCCTCTAGGTGGGACGCCCCGCCCCGCCCTCCCTACGGCCAGTCACAGACGGCCTTTTGGTTTCTTTCCTCCTCCTTTTCCCGCCACCCAGCCCGCCCATCTGGACCCGCTGGTCCAATCACCGAGGTCCTGACACCCCAAGCCCTCCAGCTTCCCCGGTCGGCGCGGCGCGAACCAACCCCAGCGGGCAGGGGCGTGGCGTGGCCGGCGGTCCCCGGGAGCACTATATATCCCGGGTGGGGAGGAGCTGGACCAGACACGGAGCTGCAGGCAGAGTCCTCCCGGAGGCTGCCCTCCCATGGAGCGCTCCCCTGAAGAAGAGGACGCCGGGCCCGCGGGGCAGCCCCCGGCCGCCGCCGACCCCGCGGGGCAGCCCCCGGCCGCCGCCGACCCCGCGGGGGACCCGGGCTCCGGGGTCCCACCTGCTGGCCCGGGCGCAGCGAGCGAGGCCCTGGCGGTGCTGAGTTCCTTCGGGCGGCGCTTGTTGGTGCTGGTGCCCGTGTACCTGGCGGGGGCGGCGGGTCTCAGCGTGGGTTTCGTGCTCTTCGGCCTCGCGCTCTACCTGGGCTGGCGCCGGGTCCGCGACGGGAAGGAGCGGAGCCTGCGGGCAGCGCGGCAGCTGCTGGAGGACGAGGAGCGGATCACCGCGAAGACGCTCTACATGAGCGACCGGGAATTACCTGCCTGGGTGAGTTGCCACCACTTCAGCCCTTGGTGCAGTCAGTGTAGCTCTTCCTAGTCCTTCTGCTCGGGCTCTCCCTGCCCCTGGAGTCAGCGACCCGGACCCGGGACCCGGGGGCCCCCAGACTCTGCCCCCGTCCGGTCCCGTTAGCGCTGGCTTGCCCGGGGCGCGCCACTCCTGGACCGCCCGCCCGCCCACACTCTCCGCCCACCCTTGCCGCAGAGCGGATGCTTCCACGGAACCGGGACTTCTCCCTCGGTCTGCTCCGGCTCCCGCGGTCCATCGGAGCGGCCGCTCCCGGCCCCGGCCCCCTCCCGGCCGGCCGAGCGAGCGTGTGGAACGCGCCCCGTCCCCGACTCCTGGGGCCGCTCACGCCTCTGCCACGCCGCCTCTGGGGATCCCTCCGCCCCACCCCCGTGGCCGCCCAGAGGTTCCCTCGCCTTGGCGAGCTCTTTCAAGGCTTCCTATCGACTTCGGGGCAGGAGGGTGTCCCCGTTTCCTGCCGTGTTCCTAGGTGCCCGCCGGGACCCACCGAGCCCCGCCAGCATTGTTCAGCACCTGGAAATGACCCACCGCAGTCGCCTTCTGGTCTCGGGGCAGCCGGGCTGCAGGGCAGCTGCTGGGCCAAGGGAAGGGGGGCTGCTGGGAAGAGGGTGGTGAGGCTGCTGTAGTTCCCGCTGCGCTCTCTATTCGCACCCTGGGCGGCCCCACCCTTTTCCGGACTGTGGGCAGCCTTCGCCTGCCACCGGCTCAGCTGACCCAGGCCCCCTCGACTGCACCCCGGCTCCCGGGCTGAAACAGATGCCTCTCTCTGGCCTTGCTTGCTAAAGCTGAGCTCCTCCCCGGTACCCTCCCTGCCCTTCCCAGGAGAGGTGCCAGTTAGGTAGAGAGCGGCAGACACGGTTACACTCACCATGCATGCCCTGGAGAGAAAACGGAAGAGATGGTTCTGTCTACCCCATGCAGCAACTGTTACCCCTCCTTCTCAGGGGGATTAACCCTCTCCCCCCCCCCATGCAGAGCACAGGTGTCCTTTCCCATAAAAGGAGTCACCCAGGAAGAGAGAGAAAGGGAGCGAGGAGAGAGAGAGAGAGAGACCGGCCGGCCGGCCTCTGCGGAGGCTGGCGCAGGCTCTAGCGCACCAGGCCTAAGTAGCTCCTCCAGCCCCTCCCTAAGTTATCAAAGGGTCGGTTTCTTATTCACCTCCCTACACAAGAGCCCACGCCCACTCCCAGGGGAGCAAGGGAGGCTGGACAAAGGAACCAGGACTTCTTCGTCCCAGGATTCCCTAGAGCTCCGATTTGACAGGATCTCCTCCTGGAAGAATGTGTCCTTCTCTTAAGACTCCTCCCCCTCCTTTGCCCCAGAAACTGCCATTTCGCATCTCATCGATATCTGAAGCATCTACATATGCAGTCCTGCATCCTACCAGCTCCCCCTTGCTAAAGAAGCCTGTGTGCCCAAATTCTAAGGACAGAAGTCTCCTGCCGCCAGGGTTGTGTGCTTAAATCTGTATTAAAACCTTTTTCTTACTGGGCGTGGTGGCATATTTAATCCCAGCACTTGGGAGGCAGAGGCAGGTGGATCTCTGTGAGCTGGAGGCCAACCTGGTCTATATAGAGAGTTCCAGGACAGCCAGGGCTTCATCATGAGACCCTGTCTACAAACAAAAGAAAACAACTTTGTGCTGTCTTTCTTTTTTTAAAATAAGATACATAGCCTTATATAGCCCAGGCTAGGTCTGAACTCCAATCCTCCTGCCTCTACCTTCCAAGTGTTGGGAATATAGGTTTGTGTTCCTATGCCCAGCCAAAACCTCCTCTTAACAAACTCAAATTTTGCTTCAAGAGGAAGGAAGAGGAAAAAAAGAGGGAGGGAAGAAACCCCAGCCCAGCCAGCCCCTGGGTGTGAGGAGTCCCTGCCAGAGGGACATGCTCCTTCTCCTCCGTGTGCACCCCACTGGCCGCTTAGGAAGCATGTACAGCATGCTTATCCCTGACTCTGCCGGTCCTTGCTTCCAGGTCAGCTTCCCAGATGTGGAAAAGGTTGAATGGCTGAACAAGGTGAGGACTGTCTTGGTTTTGATCCCCCCCACCCCCAATTGAGGCCTTCCCACACTTCAGAGCCTAGTCCCCAAAGCTGCCCATGGGGCTGACTGCCCCAGAGGTGGCCTCAGAGTCCTGATCCTCGCAGCTCAGCATCACTCTTCAGAAAACAGCGATGTGCTGTCATGCCCAGGTAGAACTTGCCTTTAGACTGGTGGTTCTCAACCTTCCTAACGCTGCGACCCTTTAGTACAGCTCCTCATGCTGTGCTGACCCCCAACCCTAAAATTACTTTCCTTGCTACTTCATAACTGTATTTTTGCTACCGTTATGAATGGTAATGTAAACATCTGTGCTTTCTGAGGGTCTTAGGAACCCCAGGGGTCGTGACCCACAGGTTGAGAACCACTGCTTTGGCGGGAAAGCAAGCTCTCCTCTGATCGTCCCCTTCCCTCCCAGATTGTGGCCCAGGTGTGGCCCTTCCTCGGCCAGTACATGGAGAAGCTCCTGGCTGAAACGGTGGCGCCAGCTGTCCGGGGCGCCAACCCGCATCTGCAAACATTCACGTTTACGCGAGTGGAGCTGGGTGAAAAGGTACGCCTGGGAGGAAGTGGGTAAGAGTTGGGAGCACCCCAAGGGTGGAGATGTTCCTCTTTCCTCCTGCCTCTTCTGAGATCTCCTCTCTCTTTAGCCCGTACGCATCATCGGAGTCAAAGTTCACCCTAGTCAGAGAAAAGATCAGATTCTCTTGGACTTGAACGTCAGGTAACTCGCCCCCTCCCCACTCGCTGTGGGTGGGTCGGGTCCGTCCTGGCCGCTTCCTGCGCCCCGCTCTCCTGCGCCCCGCTCTCCTGCGCCCCGCTCTCCGCTGAAGCCTGGCACTGACCTTGGCTCTCTTCCTCGCTGCCTCCTAGCTATGTAGGTGATGTGCAGATCGACGTGGAAGTGAAGAAGTATTTCTGCAAAGCAGGACTCAAGGGCATGCAGGTGGGCGGATGTCAGGGGCCCCATCGCGGAGTCTGCCCTGAGTTTCATGGGCTCCGGGAAGAGCTACCAAGGCTGGGGAAGTGGGGGAGGACACAGGGCCTCTTCCGGGGAAGACTTTGGTCTCCTTGCTCTTCTCTAGCTACACGGAGTCTTGCGGGTGATTCTCGAGCCGCTCACCGGGGACCTTCCTATCGTGGGGGCCGTGTCGATGTTCTTTATCAAACGCCCGGTAAGAGACGGGAGGCGGGCTGGTGGGGGTCGGGAGAGGCGGAGGTACAGGAGGTAGCTGTGGGGGTGGGAGGTGGGAGGCGGGCTGGCGGGGGTACAGGAGGTAGCTGTGGGGATTGAGGAGACTGACTGTATGCCCTAGGATCCGTCCCGACTCTTCTGCCCTTGTCTTCCAGACGCTGGACATCAACTGGACAGGGATGACCAATCTGCTGGACATCCCAGGACTTAGGTATTCGGCCCCTTTATCCCAGTCCGGGGCTGAGGGGTTCAGGGATGCAAAGCAGTGAAGCCTGTGCCTTCCAGACCTCACTGCAGTTGGGGAGGTTGGACATAAACTCCAGGGAAGTTTCAGAACCGGACTTTTAATTTTCTTCCGTGGAGGAACGTGCACTTTGGTAGGGAATGGAGACCCTCGAGCAGGGGGTAAAAAGAGCAAGCAAGGCTGGTGAGACCGCGCAGTGGGCAAAGGCGTTTGCTGCCAAGCCTGCTGGGTGCCGGATGGTTGTCCTCTGACCTCCACACGTAACCCTGTGGCACGCATGAGCACACGCGTGTGAAACAAATGTAATTGGAAAAAAGAAAAAAAGCTACTTCCTAAACTAAGCATGGCGGCATATACCTGTAATCAGTGCCAGCGTGGGCTACGTAACAAATCCTGACCCAGCCAGGGACATACAGGGAGACTTAAAAGATTGTAATCTCTCTCCGCAGTAGGAGACACAGCTGAGGTGTGTGTGTGGGGGGGGGGGCTAGAACGTGAGGTCTTTTCTTTTCTACCCCCCTGTCAGCTCTCTCTCTGACACCATGATCATGGACTCCATCGCCGCTTTCCTCGTGTTACCCAATCGACTGTTGGTGCCCCTGGTACCCGACCTTCAGGATGTGGCCCAGCTGCGTTCCCCGCTACCCCGGGGCATTATTCGGATTCACCTCCTGGCCGCCCGAGGGCTGAGTTCCAAGGACAAGTACGTGAAAGGCCTGATTGAGGGCAAATCCGACCCCTACGCACTCGTCCGCGTGGGCACCCAGACATTCTGCAGCCGCGTCATAGATGAGGACCTCAACCCTCACTGGGGAGAGACGTATGAGGTAGGAAGCCGAGGAGCGGGGATGGGTGGCGGCGGCGGTGGCAGAAGCTGCTGACTGGACGGCCCTCACAGCTGCAGCCCGTGAGACCTTAGTCCACTGTGCTCTCCAGGTGATAGTGCACGAGGTCCCGGGACAGGAGATCGAGGTGGAGGTGTTTGACAAAGATCCGGATAAAGATGATTTTCTGGGAAGGTGAGGCTGCCAATTTTAGATTCTTTTTTTTTTTTTTTTTTTTTTTTTTTTTTTTTTTTCCGAGACAGGGTTTCTCTGTGTAGCTTTGCGCCTTTCCTGGAACTCACTTGGTAGCCCAGGCTGGCCTCAAACTCACAGAGATCCGCCTGGCTCTGCCTCCCGAGTGCTGGGATTAAAGGCATGCGCCACCCACTGCCCGGCACACACAGAATTCTTAAACGTAAATAAAAAAGGATTCTCTGGTTATTCCTGGATGGTGAGTGGGAGGATCCTGAGCTGCTACTACTTATCATTCCCCTTTTCTCCTCACTGCCCTGTCTCCTCCCCTCCCACCCCCACCCCTTTCCAGAATGAAATTGGATGTGGGGAAGGTATTACAGGCTGGCGTCCTGGATGATGTAAGTTGGGAGTGACCTCACCCTACGGGCAGCTGAGAGCTGCCGCCTTGGTGGAGGATGGCTGGGTTGGTGTCTGATCCCTACATCTCACTCTCTTCAAATCCCTGCAGTGGTACCCGCTACAGGGTGGGCAAGGCCACGTTCATCTGAGGCTAGAATGGCTAGCCCTTTTGAGAGACGCAGAAAAACTGGACCAGGTAAGCTGCCTAGGAGGCAGGAGGCAGGCAGGGGTGACGTGTGGGGGTCAGGAGGACGCGGTCTGACCACTGGTACCTCCCCCCAGGTTCTGCAGTGGAATCGGGGCATCACTTCCCGACCCGACCCCCCTTCAGCTGCTATCCTGGTTGTCTACTTGGATCGGGCCCAGGACCTTCCTGTGAGTTTGGCTTTTCGGGTGACGGCCAGAGCCTTGGGGAAAGAGAGGGTGCCCACTCCTCGGCTGAGGACGCAGATGCCCCCGCCTGGGAGGGGTCAGGTCTGCCTTGAGGAAGGGAGTCTGCTGGCCCCAGCTTCCTCCATCAAACCCGACACCCAACACTCCAAGGATGGCGTCTAAATTCTATCCCCCCCCACCCAACACTCCAAGGATGGCGTCTAAATTCTATCCCTCCCCCCCACCCCAGCTGAAGAAGGGGAACAAGGAACCCAATCCCATGGTGCAACTGTCAGTTCAGGATGTGACCCACGAGAGCAAGGTAAGGCCCTGGCTCCTCTTCAGGGGGCTCACACTGCAAGGTGCTGGGTACCTGTCCTTAACTTATCATCGCCTCAGGCGGCCTACGGCACCAACTGCCCGGTATGGGAGGAAGCTTTCCGGTTTTTCCTGCAAGATCCTCGAAGCCAGGAGCTTGATGTGCAGGTGAGAGCTGCCTTACCCTGTCTCCCCCGGGTTTATTGGTGCATTTTGTTCCTTAGATCTGGTGTGTGTGTGTGTGTGTGTGTGTGTGTGTGAGATGCTGGGGATTAACTCAGGGCCCCATTTGTTCTAGACATCAGATTAGGGTTTTTGTTTTGTTTGGAGACAGGGTCTCTCAGCCTAGCTCTGCTTGTGACAGAGATCCACCTGCTTCTTCCTCCCAAGTGCTGGGATTAAAGGCGTGCGACACCACGTCCAGTTTTGTTTTTTGATAGGGTCTCACTGTGTAGACCAGGCTGGCCTCAAACTCAGCAATCCACCTGCCTCTCTGCCTTAGTGCCTGAAGGTGTGTGCTACCACCCACACCAGGCCTAGAATTCATTTTTGTAATTGGTAACTCTGTACTAAAATGAGTAATTTTTATGGTGTGTAGATTGTGTCCCAGTAAACATTGTGAACATTTTAAAGGTCACAGAAAAGTCATGGAAGCCAGTATCATAGCTTCCTTGCTCACTGGTCAGTTTCATAGAGCAAACACAGAGGTGCTGGCTGTCCAGCCTTTGGGGATGGTCAGAGACGACATGGGGGGGGGGGGCTAGAGCAGGTCGGATTTGGAGACTGGGGTAGCAAAGCCCTGGCTCTGGGTGAAGATATACAGCCTGGTGACTGGAGCTCAGTCCCCAGAATATACATAAAGGTAGGAAGAGAACCAACTCCACAAAACTGCCCTCCGACCTGTACACGTGTGCATGGGACACACTCCATGTAAGCCATGCATTCACACACAAGGAACAGTTTTTGTTTTGTTTTGTTTTCAAACATTTGTAGAGTTTGTGAAGGAACTAAGATTTCAACTGGATCTAAGTGGGGTTGAACTAGGCTGGAGGGAATGAGAAGCTCCTGGGGGACAGAACAAGGAAAGGTAGGACAGTGGTGTTGATAACGATAGACGATGAACAGACGCCCCGAGTGAGACAAAAGGTTTCTAGCTGTCTGGAGGGGAAAGGGCCCTGTTACAGCTTCCTCAGGCCACCTTGCCTCACCCCTCCTGTGCGCTAGGTGAAGGATGACTCCAGGGCCCTGACTTTAGGGGCGCTAACTCTCCCGCTGGCTCGCCTGCTGACCGCCTCTGAACTCACCCTGGACCAGTGGTTCCAGCTCAGCAGCTCAGGCCCAAACTCCAGGCTCTACATGAAACTGGTCATGCGGGTATGGCGGTGGCGGAAGCGCTGGGTGCTGGGGAGGCCTGTGGATCCCTTGGGCCCGGGGTTGGGGGGGAACACGGGGGGACAGAGACGGGGACAGGCACATTCAGATCAAAGGCCTAGCCTCACGTTGACCTGACTGGAGGAAGGAGAGAGAGGAGCCCAGTCAAGGCAAGGGAGCCGGATCCCTGGAGCCCCTGCTCTGTCCCCCAGCCTGCCCAGTGATCGTCTGCAATCACACTGCCTTTCACAGATCTTATACTTGGACTCGTCGGAGAT
Source organism: Peromyscus maniculatus bairdii (assembly GCF_049852395.1). Lineage (NCBI taxonomy): Eukaryota > Metazoa > Chordata > Mammalia > Rodentia > Cricetidae > Peromyscus > Peromyscus maniculatus. The sequence continues at coordinate 42,030,148 of NC_134869.1, forward strand.
CTGCTTCCCCACTGTCCCCGGTGCCCAGGACCTGGACAGGGACAGCCTCCAGGCGGGCAGCAGTGTGGATCGCCCTCCCCGGCCCTGCCACACAACTCCCAACAGCCACTTTGGGACTGAGGTAGAGAAGGTCCCGCTTGCCCACGCTGCGCGGAGCCTGTGCCAGGGCTGGTTCTGAGGCCTGGCCCCATGTGTCCCTCCTGCAGAATGTCCTTCGGATCCATGTGTTGGAGGCTCAGGACCTAATTGCCAAAGACCGTTTCTTGGGGGGATTGGTGAAGGGCAAATCAGACCCCTACGTCAAGCTGAAGTTGGCGGGGAGAAGCTTCCGGACCCATGTTGTTCGGGAAGACCTCAATCCCCGATGGAATGAGGTTTTTGAGGTCAGAACGGGCGGGGTTGGCCCGGACGCCTCTGTCTGCCCCCCAGTGCTACCAGTCCTCCGTGGTCGGGGGATGGGGGGGGCAGTCATTTGAAGAGGAAGAGAGAAATCCCATTATCTGCACTGTTTTCTCCCACTAGGTGATTGTCACATCGATTCCAGGCCAAGAGCTTGAGATCGAGGTCTTTGATAAGGACCTGGACAAGGATGACTTTTTGGGCAGGTGAGAGGAGGGAGCTCAGGTGGACAGATAATGCTGGGCCCCACAGGCTGTGGTCTTGACCATCAGCCCCTTGTCTGTTCTCCACAGGTATAAAGTGAGTCTCACCACGGTCCTCAACAGTGGCTTCCTCGATGAGGTGAGCATGAGGTGAGACCCACGCCCCCTTTTCCTCATGCCCATCCTCTCATCCTCAAGACTCTCCCTGCCTGCCTCCACAGTGGCTGACCCTGGAGGACGTCCCATCTGGCCGCCTGCACTTGCGCCTGGAGCGGCTGACCCCCAGACCTACCGCTGCTGAGTTAGAAGAGGTGAGGAGGACGTCGGAGACGGGTTGGGGCGGGGTGAGGTCGTCTGTCAGCCCCCTCCAAGGCCCGCCTTGTGTCCCCAGGTGCTGCAGGTCAACAGTCTGATCCAGACTCAGAAGAGCTCAGAGCTGGCGGCAGCCCTGCTCTCTGTCTACCTGGAGCGGGCGGAGGACCTGCCGGTACGAGCTCCCCGGCCCCATAGCTCGTGGCCCTTGTGGCCCCTCTTCAGGCCCCCTTGGGTGTGAATGCGCCTTGTAGATTTGGGAGAGTAAGCGGTCCCGCTGGAGGATGGTGCTGGGGTGGGATTATCCAGAGCTGTGAGGGTGGGGGCTGTGGAATGCATAGGAGAGGTGACTATGGTTTAATCTGTATGTTCACAACTGATACTGTCCTTCCAGCTCCGAAAAGGCACCAAGCCTCCCAGCCCTTACGCTACCCTCACTGTGGGAGAGACTTCCCATAAGACTAAGGTAGGAGAGAATGCTTTGTAGTGGGGATCCTTCACTGCCCAGAACCGGAGGGAAGAGGCCGGAAGACTGAGTACCCACCACTGATCGTAACTCTCATCTCTAACAGACTGTTTCCCAAACATCAGCCCCCATCTGGGAGGAGAGTGCTTCCTTCCTCATCAGGAAGCCACATGCCGAGAGCCTGGAGCTTCAGGTACCGTGAATTCACTGCACAGGCACTGCAGACGCCAACCACAGACCCTGCGGAAGCCCTAGATGGCAAACACCTGTGATCACTTGGGAATCTAAAGCAGGAGGATTGCCCTGAGTTCAAAGCCAGTCTGGGCTAGAAAGACCCTGTTTCAAAATAAAACAAAAAAAGGGGGGTGGGTGGGAGAGGAAGGGAGGACAGCTTGCGTCCTTAGCCTTGGGGGTCATCTGTTACAGAGGACACTTACAGAAGTGTAACTGAGGGTAAAGGTGAGGGGAGAGAAGGCAGGGTCCCACCAGATGAGGTGGGGCAGTGAGAAAAGCAGCCTTGGGAGACTTCTGAACTTGAGGGATGATAGGCTTTACCCACCCAGACTGGAGAGAGGTCAGTGACGGCTCTCTGCCCCCACACTGGGCAGCTTACACACACCTGCACTATAGCTCCTCAGGATCCGACGCTTCTGATGGTCCCTGAAGGCACCTGTACACATCGTATGCATCCACTCTCACACACACAGATACACACATAAAACAGGAATGCCTGCAGGGTGAGGGGGGAAAAATGGAAGAGAGCCAGGCTGTATGTGGCACATGTCTTTAATCCCAGCACTCGGGAGGCAGAGGCAGGCGGATCTCTGTGAGTTCGAGGCCAGCCTGGTCTACAGAGTGAGATCCAGGACAGCCAGGGCTACACAGCGAGATGCTGTCTGGAGAAACAAAACCAGTAGTGAGACAAATAAAAGCTCTCCTCACCTTTTATGACAGGCAGTGGATACTACACTATCTGTAAAGTTAGTGCCTAAGAGGACGGGAGAGGCGCCTCGGCATGTAAGAGCTTACGCACGAAAGCCTGACAACCAGAGTTTGATCTTTGGAACCTACTCCTAAAAGTGGTCCTCTGACCTCTGCACTCAAGTATCATGACATTCAAGCACTTGTACACACACTAATAATATTAAACATTTAAAAAGTCAGGAACCACAAAGATACAGGCATAGACGAGTTAGAATTGTAGTGGGACAAAGGAGACATTTTGAATTTTGTGTCTGGGTGCTGTGTGCGCACACACGGTGCCGGGGGAAGCCAGAGGAGTCTGAGTGCCGGTGATCAAATTTAGACCCTGAACAAGACGATTTTTAAAGTTACACATTGGGGGTTGGGGATTTAACTCAGTGGTAGAGCGCTTGCCTAGCAAGTGCAAGGCCCTGGGTTCGGTCCTTAGCTCCGGAAAATAAGTTACACATGAAGCGGGGTGGTGCTGGTGCATGCCTTTAATCCCAGCACCCCGGATCGCTGAGTTTGAGACCAGCCTGGTCTACATAGCAAGTTCCAGGACACACAGGATGATCCAGAGAAATCTTGTTTTGAACGCCCCCCCCCAAAAAAAAAAAAGGTTACATGTGAAATATAAAAACATGATAGGCAGGAATCTCTCCTTTCTTGGAGACGTGGAGCCCAAGCTGGCCTCAAACCCGGTTTGTAGCTTAGGACGACGCTCAATTCCTGGTCCTCCTCTCTCCACCTCCGGCGTGCTGGGATGACAGTTATGGACCCTCACACCCAGTTTTATGTGGAGCTGGGGACTGAACCCAGAGCTTCCAGCATGTTAGGCAAGCACTCTACCGAATGAGCCTCATCCCCAGGCCTTCATTATTTTTCCTTTTGAGACTATGTAGCCCTGGCTGGCCTCAAACTCAGAGATCTACCTGCTTCTGCCTCCCGAGGGCTGAGATTAAAGGTGTGCGCCACCACGCCTGGCGACTTACTTAGTTTTTGCCGTTTTTTTCCACTCTGCTGGTACTACTGGTAAACCTGTGAGAGCTTATGAAGCAGAAGGTAGAGACTAAGGAAGGAAAAGCTAGGCATGGTGGCACACGCCCGTAATCCCAGCACCAAGCATCTGAAGGCAGCCTGGATGAGGCTGTGTCCAGGGGGGTGGGGCCAGCAGCTGTAAGGTATTCTGTTCCTCCCTAAGGAGACTCTCACCAAAACCACCCCAGTGTTTGGCTCATGAATGCCAAGCTTCAACAGTTGATCAGTGCATCTGCCCCACAGGTTCGGGGTGAAGGGACCGGCACCCTGGGCTCCGTGTCCCTGCCTCTGTCTGAGCTCCTCCAGGCAGACCGACTCTGCGTGGACAGCTGGTTTGCGCTCAGTAATGGTCAGGGCCAGGTGCTGATGAGAGCGCAGCTCGGGGTGAGTACCCGGGGGCGGGGGCAGGCGGCTCAGGGCTGAACCCCGAAGGGGTGGGAGCAGAGGTCGTGTCCTAGTGAGGAGTCGCCCAGCTCACAGCTCTCCTGCCCCCAGATCCTGGTGTCCCAGCACTCCGGAGTGGAAGCCCACAGCCACAGCCACAGCTCCTCTTCTCTCGGTGAGGACCCTGAGGCCCCAGGGGCACCCGCTCACGCCATCTCCCCGGTCGTGGAGGTCAGGCACCGCCTCCCGCATGGCGACAGGTGAGACTGGGACGGAAGTGGTGTGCAGGCAGGGATACGAAGTCTGGCTCCCGGGTCTCCTAGATGCCACCCTCTCCGTCTTCCCACAGCCCCTCGGAGGCTCCTGTGGGGCCTCTGGGCCAGGTGAGACTGACAGTTTGGTACCACGGCGACGAGCAAAAGCTGGTCAGCATCGTTCACGGCTGCCGGTGAGCCCCTGCGCCCCTGCGCCCCTGCCCGCCCGCCCGCACGGTCCCCCCACCCTTCGCCTTGGCTGCTCCAGTGCCCACCCCCCTCTGTTGCAGCGCCCTTCGACAAAGTGGCCGCGATCTCCCGGACCCCTATGTGTCGCTGCTGCTGCTGCCAGACAAGAACCGAGGCACCAAGAGGAAGACCTCTCAGAAGAAGAGGACCCTCAACCCCGACTTCAATGAACGGTCAGTGGACGGGCCTTCGCGTGGAGGAGAGGCGGGCGGCGTCGGCTGGGCTCTGACATCTGGTGCCTTTCCAGGTTTGAGTGGGAGCTGCCGCTCGACGGGTCTCTCCGGCGAAAGCTGGATGTTTCTGTGAAGTCCAACTCCTCCTTCATGTCCAGAGAGCGCGAGCTGCTGGGGAAGGTAGGCAGGAATTAAAGCTGCTGGGGCGGCCACCGCTGCCTGTTCAGGAGGGGACAGCCGGGGTGCCACCTGGGAAGTGGCCCTCTCCTCTCTACTGCTGTTTGAGGTCATGAGACAATAGGACATGCTCTTTGGGAACATCAAAGTGACCTCTTGCTCCCTGCCACCCTCTCACCTAGGTGCAGCTGGATCTGGCTGAGATCGACCTCTCCCAGGGTGCAGCCCAGTGGTGAGTGTCTGGAAGGAGGGGGTGGGCGTGGGCGGGGGCTGGTTAGGTGCGGTGGAGAAATCCCAATCACAGGGAGAAGAGAGATGTCGTGAAAGCTGAGAACCACTGATTCCGTTAAGCACAGAAGCCCCAGGCCTGTCTTTCACTTATGAGAGAAGACAACTGGGCCCTCATGGCTGGGGCTCCAGCCTGTGGGGAGCTGGAGAACTGAGTTCCAGCCAGCCTGGACAGACAGATGTGAGTCTTCCTTCTGCCTGAGCTCTGTCCTTGTCCCCCAGGTATGACCTGATGGACGACAGAGACAAGGGCACTTCCTAGGGGCTGGAGATGACAGCCCGACATGTCTTCTTGCATCACCCCTTGCCTCCGTGTGGTGAGCCTACAGCTCCAGGGCTGAGCCCCAGCCCTTTTGCCTTCTGGGCCCGCATCAGGGTCTTTGCCTGACCAAAGAGGATGTCTATAACCCCTCACTGCACGGCCTTTATCCTTTGGGCTCCTAGGGCAGGGACCTACGCTGGCTCTTTCCTGTTCTGCCTGCACCTCGTCCTCTCCCCCAACTCCTCAGGGCCTCACGCACCTGTGCCTGGCCACTGGCGGCACTGGCAGTGGTATGAGCTCATGCCAAATACAGCTTTTGGAAAAGCTCTTTTTTTTTACATAATCAAAAAACAGAAAAACAGTGCTTCACAAAGTTGCACGTCATTCTTGCCCAGGGCCATGCTCGTCTCTTAGAGCAATATAAGTTAGTCTGTGCTACCGAGTTGAGCATACCGTCGTTTGTATCTGCCATGAGCACCAGGAAGAATACACGTGGGTGTGAAGGTAGACAGGCTTACCTCTTGGACTGCATGTAGAAAATGTACGGCTTCACCCCTGCCTTACTTAATCCACTCTTGAAAATATCCATGCGATGATGGCTACATGTCTGGCTCACTTGGTGTGGAGTGGGAACACTTAGGTCCTATCCACCTCCAGTCATTGAGTTGGTCTTGAAGCCCCACATGGTAGCGCTCAGATGGGCAGAAAGGACTCCGGGCCAAGCGCAGAGGTTGAAAGCTCCGTCTAATCTGTTACTGGGTTCTGTACCACCTGTCAATCCACTATATATTCTATTAAACATCAAGCTCAAACCAACTGTGGCCCTTTCCCTTAAAGGTTGGAACTCCAACCTGTCCGTCACGTCTCTCCAGCTGTCAAAAGCCTCCATCCAATTTGAAAAGGTCTGTTGACTTAGTTGAAACCTGTGAGACTTGGTCCCACTGAGATGGCAAAGGCGCCTGTGTGAGGTGTCAGGGGAGATTGGCGCTCATCTACCGACCACCACCATCCCTAACCGCCGAGTCCCACCGCGGCACAGGGCTCCTGGTGTCAAGGACAGCAGCCACATCCAAAATGGCTTCAGGGCCCTCTGAGAGCCGAGAAATATTTCATGTCTGGCTCTACTCACCTTGCAGGAGTTTTCTCTTCATTCATTGAAACAGGGTCTTCTGTATCCCAGGCTGCCGAGGATGACCTTGAACTTCTCTTCCTCCAAGTGCTGGGATCACAGGTGTGCACTGCTACAACTGGCCTGGTTTTTGGTTACTATTATTTTTTTTATTAAGACAGAGTCACACTGTAGCCCAGCATGGCCTCAAACTCTAAAGATATATATAGCCCAAGACCTGCTGTTTAGAAATATAACCAGAGGTTTTGTTATATATGATTTCAAAAGACACTCTGTAGCAGTCAATTTTCTCGGTCCCGCCCTGCCCGAGATCCTGTGTTCCTCTAGTCCTGCCTGGCCCGCCGTCCCTCAGCCGCTTATAATCATTCAGAGGCTTAATATTAATTATCAGCTGTATGACCGATGGCAGGTCTCTTGCTAGCTAGCTCTTGTTGAACTCAGCCATAACTATTAATCTATGTATCGCCACATGTTCCCTGATTTACCTGTGTTCCATTACATGTTGTTCCTAGGATGGCGGTCTGGTGTCTCTCCCACCTTGCCTTTCTCTTCCCTGTCTCTCTCCTTGGATTTCCTGCCTGCCTCTAAGCTGCCTTGCCATAGGCCAAAGCAGCTTATTTATTAACCAATGGGAACATATATTCACAGCGTACAGAAAGACATCCCCCAGCAACACTTGACCTACTTCACTTTTTTTTTTTTTTTTTTTTTTTTTTTTTTTTGGAGCTGAGGATCGAACCCAGGGCCTTGTGCTTGCTAGGCAAGCGCTCTGCCACTGAGCTAAATCCCCAACCCCCCTTCACTTTTTTTTGTTTTGTTTTTTTGTTTTCTCTATGTAGACCAGGCTGGCCTCAAACTCAGAGATCCCCTGCCTCTGCCTCTCAAATGCTGGGATTAAAGGTGTGCACCACCACTGCCCGGCTGCTACTTCACCACTTTAAATTTCCAGAAGACTTGGCACAACTTCTGTTCTGGAAGGCTTACTCTTCCCCCAGCTTCAAGTCAGGCTACAAAAGACAGGAGTACCAGACCACACAGCGGCCGTGAGACAACCCAGTTCACAGTTGTCCTTAAATGTGAGGATGGAGTTTTCAGGGGGAGGGGCTGGCTGAAGAGGTGGCTCAGGGGTTAAAAGCACTTGCTGCGTTAGCAGAGGACCCAGGTTTGATCCCCAGCACTGGCATGGTAGCTCATAACCTCAGTTCAGGGGTTCCAACAGGCATGCATGCGGTCTACATACATGCATACAGGCAAAACATTCACACACAGGGTAAATCTAAAAATAACCACTCTTTGTTTTAAAAGGGATATGAAGAATCATCTGTCGAGGAATTAAATATACTTATTTCTCAAAACAGTTTTGTTTTGTTCTGTACCCAGGAGCTTATGCATGCTAGCTCTCCCGCTGAGATATAGCCTAAGTTCTTTTTTAATTTTGAGGGGAGGGCAGTCTCACCAAGTTGTCCAGACTAGCCTTGAACTTGTGATCCTCCTGCCTCAGCTTCCCAAGCAGCTGAGACTACAGGTCTATGCCACTGGACCTGGCTTGTGGTGTATGTATGCATTCATGTGTTGCAGGCATGCTTGAGTGTGTGCATGGAGGTCAGAAGTCACCGCAACTGTTGTTCCTCAAACTGGCCACCTTTGAGGAACAAACTTTCATTTTATTGCAGTGATTTAGTGTGTGTGTGCATGTGCATATATACTGTTTTGTGTATGTGAAGGTCAGAGGGCAACTTGGAGGAGTTCGTTTTCTCCTTCTCCTTGTGGGTCAGCCTTTACCTACTGAACCGTTCTGCAGGCCTCAACTCTTGTCTTCTGAGATAGGATCTTATATGCCCTTGGCTGGCCTGGCACTTGCTATGTAGACCAGGCTGGCCTCGATTTCATTGAGATTTTCCTGCCTCCTTTGTGCCGGCCCAAACTCATGTTCTTATGCTTGTATAGCCAGCTGTCTCCCCAGGAAATAGTTTTCAAACATCGTGCTACACAGCTCAGGCTTGCCTTAAACAGGCCTCCGCCTCTGCCTCCAGAGTTCTAGAATTACAAGCACACGTCAGCCGTTTACACTGTGCCTGTGTGTGTGTGTGTGTGTGTGTGTGTGTGTGTGTGTGTGTGTGTGTGTCTACAGCCTTAGCCAGCCCCCAAACAATACACTTTTGACGTGACAGACAGGCTACTCCCTTCTCGGAAGATGGCTTTATTGACCCAAACTATGAATAGTTAAGTGGGTGTGGCCTCCGGTCATCTGGCCAGACTTTCCCCTTTTCCCCACACAGTCCTCCAGCATTCCTGGTCAGTGCGCTAGCCCTAAGGAGTTAACGCTTTTCCAGACTTTCCCCTTTTCCCCACACACAGTCCTCCAGCATTCCTGGTCAGTGCGCTAGCCCTAAGGAGTTAACGCTTTTCCAGCCCCCTCTGACTTGGTTTGTGACCCAGTTACAGTCAACAAGATGTAAAAGGAAGTCACTGGGAACTGGAACTTTAACAGAAAGCCCTTACAGTCTGGCAGGCATCGTGGTGCGTGCTTTTAATCCTAGTACGCAGGAGGCCAGCTTGATGAGAGTTCCAGACAGCCAGGGCTATGGAGAGACCCTGTCTCAAAATACATACTGCTCTTGCCCAGGACCAGCTTCGGTTCCCATTACCTACCTGGTGGCTCACAGCGTCGGACTCCAGTCCCAAGGGAGCCGATGCTGTCTCCTGCCCTCTTGGACAATGAGCACCAGACATGTACATAGTGCATGTACATACGTGAACTAGGCAGTGGTGGCACACATCTTTAATCCCAGCACTCAGAAGGCAGAGATAGGTGGATCTCTAGGTTTGAGGCCAGCCTGATCTACAGAGTGAGTTCCAGGACAGGATCCAAAGCTACACAGAGAAACCCTGTCTGGAAGGAAAAAAAAAAAAGTCTAAATATTTAAAAACACACATGCAGCCAGGCGGTGGTGGCAAATGCCTTTAATCCCAGCACTCGGGAAGCACAGGCAGGTGAATCTCTGTGAGTTCCAGGCCAGCCAGGTCTGCAGAATGAGTTCCAGGACAGCCAGGGCTACAGAGAAACCCTGTCTTGAAAAACAAACAAGAAACCCCACACATGGGCTGGAAGGATGGCTGGGCAGTTAAGAGCACTGGCTGCTCTTGCAGAGGACCCAGGTTCCATTCCTAGCACCCACACGGCAGCTCACAACTGTCTCTAACTCCAGTCTCGGGACCTTATGCCCTCTTGTGGACTCTGGACCCCAGGCACACAAGTAGGTAAGGTAGTCAGTGGGTAAAAGCAGTTGCCACAGAGTCTTTTTGTTTTGCTTTTCAAGACAGATTATTGGTTAGGGTTTCTGTTGCTGGGAAGAAACACCGTGATCACCGCAACTCTTACTAGGGGAAACACTTGATTGGGTGGCTGACAGTTCCAGAGGTCAGGCCAATGTCACCACGGTGGGACCTGGCAGTGTGCAGGCAGACATGGCGCTGGAGGAGGAGCTGAGAGCTCTACATCTTGATCCCGAGGCAGCAGCAGCAGGAATCCATGTCCACACTGGGCAGGGCTTGGGTAGAGGAGACCTCAAAGCCCACCCCACAGTGACACACTTCCTCCAACAAGGCCACACCTAATGGTGCCACTCCCTATGGTCTTATAGGGGCCAGTTACATTCAAACCACCACACAGGGTCTCTCTGTAGCCCTGGTTCTCCTGGAACTCACTCTGTACCCCAGGCTGGCCTCAACTCAGAGATCCGCCTGTCTTTGCCTCTCGAGTGCTGGGATTAAAGGTGTGCGTCAACACTGCCCGGCTTGCCACAAAGTCTTGATGACCTGAGTTTGAGCCCTAGACCCACAGAAAGGTGGAAGAAGTTGTGACCTTGACACATACGCCCACAGATACATCATCCACATACAAACAAAATTTGAGGAGGTTTTTTTTTTTTGAAAGTCTCCCTTTGTGGCCCTGCCTGGCCTGGAATTGACAGATCTGCCACGGGTGGATCTCTGAGGAGCTCCAGGACAGCCAAGGCTATATAGTGAGACCTTGTCTCAAAAACTCAATTTCAAGTATCTGAGTCAACTGGAGTCCAGGGAAACCTTCCCTTCGTTTACAGCATCTATTTCAAATCTTTACCACGTTCTAGAGTCATCTCTGCCTACTTCCTCCTTAGCAAGTCAAATCACCTCACCCGTTTCAGGGTGGAAATGTAAACAGTTAAATGCAAGGCGATGCTGCCATCCCTCAGCCCCCCATGTCCTTCTCTGTTTACACTAGTTGTAATGTTGTATCTGTTCTTGACTTTCACCAGGCATCCATCCATTCTACAAATATTTCAGGATTGCGTATGAGCCAGGTGACCTGGTTCTGCTTGACGCTGGATAGTGATTTTGTGTGTGTGTGTGTGTGTGTGTGTGTGTGTGTGTGTGTTGGAAGAGGGCATAAAAGACCAAGGGAACGGCTGGGCAGCTGGGCGGTGGTGGGTCACACCTTTAATCCCAGCACTCGGGAGGCAGAGGCAGGCGGATCTCTGTGAGTTCCAGGCCAGCCTGGTCTCCAAAGGAGTTCCAGGAAAGGTGCAAAGCTACACAGAGAAACCCTGTCTCGAAAAACCAAAAAAAAAAAAAAAAAACCAAGGGAACCACCTGAGCAACTAAGACAGGATATCTTTGAAGATCTGCAAGCTACTGGGTGTGGCTGGACAGAAATTCGGCCAGTACAGGAAATACATGTTTGAAGCTGTGCTCCCTTGGTGGGCTGTGCCAGCATGCTGGGCTCAGTCTCTGACCTATACCCACCGCCTAATCTTTATCAAAACACACGAAGCTGGTAAGAGCTGGTCATCGTGGCTGGTGCCTGTGACCCCAGCACTCAGGAGGCTAAGGCGGAGGACTGTCGTAGTCTAAGGATAGAGTGGGCCGTATAGTGAATTCCAGGACAGCCTGGGTACAGAGTAAGGTCCGGTCTCTAAAAAACAAAGAACCAGCGACAAAAAGCCTGGTGTGGGGGCAAATGCTGTAACCTCAGCACTTTGGGAGGTGAAGGATCGGGAGTTCACTGCCTTCCTCCGGTACATAACCGGTCCCAGGCCGGAAACAACAAAAATAAAATACACACAGGCAGGATTACAAATAGGGAAGGATTTTAAATAGGGAGGGGACAGAAGTACATTCTGAGGTGGGTGGACAAAATGGCTATCTGTTAAAGCCACTGGCCACCAACTGCGACAACCCGAGTTTGACCCCAGAACCCACACAGTAGGAAGAACCAGTTCTCATAAGTTGTCCTCTGACCTTGACACCCACCCACCTCCACAAAAACAAAAAACTTTTTTATTTTTATTTATTTATTTATTTTTTATTTTTAGCTTTTTGAGACAGGGTTTCTCTGTAGCTTTGGAGCCTGTCCTGGAACTCTGTAGCCCAGGCTGGTCTCGAACTCACAGAGATCCACCTGCCTCTGCCTCCCAGAGTGCTGGGGTTAAAGGCGTGCACCACCACCACCTGGCTCCAAAAACCTTTTTTTAAAAGTACATTTTGAAGGCTGGGTTTGGTGGCGCACGCCTTTAATCCCAGCACTCAGGAGGCAGAGGCAGGCGGATCTCAGTGAGTTTGATGCCAGCCTTGTCTATATAGTGAATCCAAAACAGCCAGGACTATAGCGAGAGACCCTTTTAAAAAAAAAGTACATTTTGAAATTATCACTGTTTATTAAGGCTCGGATTACCCATGTGCTTGGTAGTTTGTTCTCTGTGCTTTCCAATAGGCTAAAAAAAAGACAAGATTTCTAGGCCCCAGCACAGACTCCGAGGAGCAATCTACAAGTTTGCTGGCATACAAAGTTCCCAGGAGATTTTAAAGAACAGCTAATTCTGTGACTTCTGCCTTAGAAAAGAAACTGACTTTACTTGTTAAAACCAACTTTCCTATTTATATCTTGCATCTTACACAGATCTATAAAAAGAGCCTAGGAGGGCTTTGTGAGCTATCATAAGACCTCATTATCATCCTTTTTATTGGGGGTTACGACTTTCTCAGGATTTTTATTGCTGTGATGAAACACCAGGACCAACATCAAACTGGAAAGGAAAGGGTTTGTTCTGCTTCTGTTTCTAGGTAACACTTTATGATGGAGGAAGTCAGGGCAGGGACTCACACAGGGCAGGGACCTGGAGGCAGGAGCCGATTCAGAGGCCATGGAGGGGTGCTGCTTCCTGGCTTGCTCAGCCTGCTTTCCTAGAGAACCCAGGACCACCAGCCCAGGGATGGCACCACCCTCAGTGGGCTGGGCCCTCCAACGTCGATCACTAAGAAAATGTCCTACAGACTTTCCCATCTGGTGGAGGCATTTTCTCAACCGAGGTTCCCATGTCTCAAATGACACCTTGCGTTAGGGTGACATCAGACCCAAGATGATGGATCCTTGTCAACTTGACACACAAACACATCACTATTAAGCCATAACCCTTCCCTTTTTGTTCATTTGCAAGATCACACATGAATATCAACATTACAATATAAAAATCCCAAAATTTAAAAGTCCCAGAAGACTTTAAAAATTCAAACATTAGAGGCTGGAGAGATGGCTCAGAGGTTAAGAGCACTCGCTGCCCTTCCAGAGGTCCTGAGTTCAATTCCCAGCAACCACATGGTGGCTCACAGCCACCTGTAATGAGATCTGGTGCCCTCTTCTGACATGCAAGCATACATGTAGGCAGAACACTGTATACATAATAAATCTTTAAAAAAAATTCAAACATTAGGGCCTTAGAGAAGACTCAGGTGGTAAGAACACTGGGTGATCTTCCAGAGGACCTGGGTTCAATTCCCAGCACCTACATGGCAGCTCACATCTGTCGCTCCAGTTCTAGGGGATTTGACACCCTCACACAGACATATGCAGGCAAAGCACCAATGCACATAAAAATAAATAAATCTTAAAAAAATTCAAACAGTAGAAGTCAAAGTCTATTTAAAATATTCAAAATTGATCAACTGTGGGTTCCTATAAAATAAAAAAATTAAACCAGGTTGTTGCTAGAGTTTTCCTGCTTTGCCCACAGTCAGGACAAATCTCTGTCACCCGCCAGTCCCACAGCTGCTCAGACCCAACCAAGTAAACACAGAGACTTATATTGCTTACAAACTGTATGGCCATGGCAGGCCTCTTGCTGACTGTTCTTATAGCTTAAATTAATCCATTTTCATAAATCTATACCTTGCCACGTGGCTTGTGGCTTACTGGCATCTTCACATGCTGCTTGTCCTGGTGGCGGCTGGCAGTGACTCCTTCTGCCTTCCTGGTCTTTCTTTTCTCCTGTTAGTCTTGCCTATACTTCCTGCCTGGCCACTGGCCAATCAGTATTTTATTTATTGACCAATCAGAGCAACACATTTGCCATACAGAACATCCCACAGCACCAGGTGGTGGTGGCACACATCTTTAATCCCAGCGCTTAGGAGGCAGAGGCAGGCGGATTTCTGAGTTGCAGGCCAGCCTGGTCTACAGAGCCAGTCCAGGACAGCCAGGATTACACAAAGAAACACTATCTCAAAAAACAAAAACAAGTTACTTTCTTACCTCAAGACCAACCAGTTTACAGTTACAACCTGAATAAAGCAAAACCAAATTCCAACAACTCAGCCTCAGAACTCGGTATCCAATGCTGGGATGGGATTCCCTCCAATCTGGACTCTCCCCAAAGGCTTGTGTCCCTTCTCTGGCTCCACCCTCTTCAGCACGCACCTTGTCTTCTGGGCTCAGGCTGGTTCCACCCTGCAGCTGCTGCTGTTCTTGGTGGTCATCCCCTGGCACTGGCACCTACAAAATGCTGGGGTCTTCTGCTGCAGCTGGGCCGCGCTTTCACGAATAGCCTCCCTGGGCTCTCTTCTCCAGCCTGCCACAGCGCCAAGCCTCAGATGCTCCTGTGTGAGCCTTTCATGCCTTCAAAGCAGTCTCAGTTGGGTGGACTCTTACACTACCAAGTTCGCGGCCAGCATGAGTCTCAACCTTGCCTGCCTCTGGAACACAGCTTGCTAACTCGGGGGAAACACTTTCCAAAAGATTTCACCTCAATAAATCACAGCTGGTTCTTCAGCCCCAGCTGACCAGCATCAACTTCCCAGAAAAACAAAGGTTTTCCTTTAGTGGCGCTGGCCTCTTGTGAATCGCAGCTGATCCTTCAGCTCCTGCCGACCGGATAGCAGATTCTTCACACAAGAGGCCGGCAGTCTTTGCTTCCCTCTGAACTTCACAAGCCAGGCCCCTGCGTTCTGCACTGCCCTTGATATTTCTGTCTTTCAAGCTCCCACAGAACAGCCCTCTGAGCTCTGAGCACTCAGTGCTCTTCCAGCCCAGTGCCCAAATGTCACCACGGTCCACCAACATCAAACACACACTCTCAGTCAGGTCTGTCAGGGATCCAGCCCACAATCCTGGTAACAGTTCCCGTCTTAGGCTTTTTACTACTGCGATGAAACACCATGACGAAAAGCAGATTGGAGATGGAAGAGTTTGTTTTGCTTACATTTCCAGGTATCGGTCCGTCACCGAAGGAAGTCAGGGCAGGAACTCAAGCAGGGCAGGAACCTGGAGGCAGGAGCTGATGCAGAGGCCATGGAGGGGTGCTGCTTACTGACTTGCTCCCCATGGCTTGCTCAGCCTGCTTTCTTATAGAATCCAGGACCACCAGCCCAGGGATGGCACCACCCACAATGGGCTGGGCCATCTCCCACTAATCAGTAATTAAGAAAATGCCCGACAGGCTTGCCCACAGCCCATCATTTTCTCAGGTGCAGTTCCCTCCTCTCCGATGACTCTAATTTGTCTCAGGTTAACATAGAAAGGAGCCAGAACACTTATCTTTGCTAACATTTTTTTTTTCTGTTGACTCAGAAAATGAGTAGACTCTCTACCTAAGCTCTTGTCCATCTCCACACATTAGCCGCTGTGTGGGGTGAACAGCAGCTACTTGAGCTTCTGAAATGATGTACTACTCTGCATCCATCAAGACTTCTTTCCTTTCAGGGATCCTTGTGAGTTCCAGACCAGCCAGTGAGACCATAGAAAACAAACAGAAAACAAAAGAAGTCACACAGGATACGTATCCAAGAGCACAGGGTGGGCTTCGAGAGACCTTGCCTCAAAACAAAGTCTTTCTTTTTTGAATGTGATGGAGACTGACCCTAAAACCTGAAACACTGTAGACCCTTGTCCTACCGCTAAGCTCTACCTCCGCCTTTTTTTCTCTTGTTTTTGGAGGTAGACTCTCTGATACCTGTTTGTTCTTCCATGAAGGTACTGTGTCTGCTTCATTGGTGTAAGGCGAGGTCTTCATGTGCTTCAGGCTGGACCCTGACGACACAGCGGAGGCTGACTCTGAACGTCTAATTCTGGCTCCACCTCCTGAATTCCGTGTGTGCCGCCATGCCCACTTTGTCTGGCACTGGCACTTAATCCAGGACCTTGTGAATGCCAGGGAAACACTATCAATGGAGCTATGTTCCCGGTCCAAGAGAGCTGCTCTCCTAACGCCCACGTCCCTTGTACACAGAGCTAAATCCTCAGTCTCCCGACTGGATTTTTAATATGTCCTTTTTTCTTTGGAAGTGTATATTTGAATTATATTGAAACTAACATTAGAATAAAGTGAGCACAGTGACACATGGCTACAGTCTTGGTGAGGCTCTGGGGTCTATTCCTAACGCTTGAAAAAAACCAACCTCAGTACAAGTTATGAGCTAACAAGCCGTCTACAATGTGGCCTTTTCTAAATTGTCTTGTAACTATTTATGATTAATGTATTCCTTCTCCCTCTTCATCTTTTCACACCTCTTTTTTTTTTTTTTTTTTTTTGGTTTTTCGAGACAGGGTTTCTCTGTGTAGCTTTGCGCCTTTCCTGGGACTCACTTGGTAGACCAGGCTGGCCTCGAACTCACTGAGATCCGCCTGGCTCTGCCTCCCGAGTGCTGGGATTAAAGGTGTGCGCCACTGCCGCTGGGCCTTTTCACACCTCTTAATCCTCCAAAAATGTCAAACAAGGGGATGTTGGACGTGGGGGCACAGCTCAGGCCTTTCGGCACCCAGAGGCAGAGGCAGGAGGTTCAGGAGTTCAGGCAAGACTGGGTGATGTCAGACCGTCTCAAAACACACACACTAAAGTGAAACAGAAATCCTAACCCTGGGAAGTAAAGCTTCCTTGACGTGTTTGCAGCACTTACACTCCATTCTGTCTTACACATGTGAACAGGGGAAATGTCTCCACAGTGAAGAGCACCGCACACCCACACAGTGGTGTCCAACTTTCCATAACTCCGGTTCCAAGGGATCCAATGCGGTCGGTGCCCTCCCCAGGCACCAGGCTTGCACATGGTGCACACACACACACACACACACACACACACACACACACACGGAGGCAAAACACTCACTCGTAAAAATAAAATCTTGGGCACATGGTGACACAGGCCTTTAATCTCAGCACTTGAGAGTGTACACAGTGAGTCCCAGGACAGTCAGGGCTATGTAGAGAGACCCTGCCTCAATAAATAAATAGAGAAACAAACCTTAAAAATGTTAACATGTCTAATTATGGGAGGGCCAAATGAGAGTACAGGCTGGTCGAGCCCAAACTCTTTTATCACCTCCACGGAAAGTGACCCCGGAGAGGTCACTCACTCCCCAGTCTCAGGAGCAGAGCCTAGGAATACTGTTTCCTATATCACGTTAATTTGTTTTTTCCTTTCTCTTTTCTGGGACTGTATCCCGGGTAGCCCAGGCTGGCTTGAACTCTGGACGTAAGGTCAACGACACCTGATTCTTCCTGCCTCCACCTCTCTGAGTGCCGGGACCCAGAGCTTTGAGCTTGGTAAGCAAACACTCTTACCAACTGAGCTACGTCCCCAGCACCCCTGTCCCCAGCACCCCTACAGACCTTACTTTTCGGAGCTTTCTCCAGCCCGGGAAAGTGCGTTTCTGGCCACCAAGTTGGCTCGCGCCTCCTTCTCCCTACGTCGCCGCTGGGAGCTTTCTACCCTGAGCTATTTCTGGTCCACTCGCTTTCACAAGCTCTCGTACGGGGCACCCGGCCAGAGTATTTACTCATCTGGCCCGGGACGGTGGTCCGGTGCCCGCTCTGCACCCAGAGCTCCGGTGAACGCCCGGGAGGGAGGGCGAGCGCTCGGGCTGGGCACTGGGGTCTGGAAGGGAAGGGCTGCAGGGCCCGGCGCTGCATTTCGAGGGCATCTCTGAGCACCCGGGGGAGACCGCGGTGCACCGGCCTCCCCGGAAGCCTGCACGCCTTAGAGTCCGGGGCAGATGGCCACCAGGCTCAACTGCAAACCTAAACACCTTAACGTCAGGGACCGGCTTCCTGAGACCAAACGTAAACATGAAAAGGGAAAAAAAGAAAACTCAGAACTTTGCAAGTTACTGCTTCCAGCCACAGCACCCCGCCCGCGGGCTCGGCACCCCGCAGCTAAGCAGGGAGGAAGGGCAAGCAATGCAGTGCAGCGCGGTGCAGCCGCCGCCCCGCCCCGCCCCGCGGGCCCGCAGCCCTGGACCCAGGGGCGGGGACGCCTCAAGCTCTCCCGGTTCCGGAACCCGCGCACCACGGCGGAGCCTGAGTCACCAACCGCCACCGCAGGCCGGAAGTGACCGCCACCTCCCACCGCTGGAGAAAAGGTTTCCGGAGAGCCAGGGAGCGCGCAGGGACTACGACTCCCGGCATGCTCCGCCGTTAACCCTTCAGGGCCCGGAGCAGCCCTGCGTTTCGCCCCCCCCCTCCCCCGCCCCTTCCTCGCATCCGGCAAGGTGAGTTTTGCAGGGTTGGGTGGGCCATTTCCCTCTTGAGGTTTAGGAGTGCGAATAAGAGAAACAGGTGTGTTGTCTGCAGAAGGATTTCTTATTTTCCAAAAAAATGGGGCAATTTGCAGTGAAAAGATTCTGACGCCCTTTGAGACACACGATCACTCCCAGATCCCCAGGGCCTAACTGGAATGACCAGTCTCTCAGAATGCTACCTAAATCTTCTTTCTCGGAGAATAGAGGGGCCAGGACCTCCTTCTAGCTCCCAAACACCTCTTCTCTTTGCCACAGCTTCCAGCAAGGTTTGTGAATCAAAGCTGGGCTCTGTTTTTTATTATGCTCCTAATTGGGGTGTGGGAATACCCATGAAACCCGTAGGAGATCCTGTAACCTTTCGGATCAGAGCATCTAGGCTCGGGTTTGTCTCCCATAGCCCTCCCTTCCTCTGTGTGCGTGTGTGTCTGTGTGTGTGGGTTCCCTCCAAGCTCATTAGGCATCCTAGCCTTTTGTCTGATTTGATTAACAACAGTACCTTGTGGGAAAAAACGTTCTTTCTCTGGAAGTATGTGTGGCAGATGTTAAACCTAAACCTTGTCTACACCTGCACCCCTAAATCAGCACTAGGTGCAGAAGTCATGTTCTGGTTGCTGTGCATAGTTCCAGGTTGGGGGTAGGTGAGGGCCCAGGGTCTACGTGTTCTAATGATCATTAACTATGGGAATGGGCAGAAGAGAGGGGAAAGACCTCACCACCTTTTTTGTTGTTGTTTTTCGAGACATCATTTCTCTGTATAGCAGCCCTGGCTGTCCTGGAACTCACTCTAGACCAGGCTGGCCTCGAACTCACAGAGATCCGCCTGCCTCTGTTTTCCCGAGTGCTGGGGTTAAAGGCGTACGCCACCACCGCCCGGCCACCACCCTTTACTGTTTCCAGAACTTATTTAAAAATTTCCCACTTCCCACTAGGCTCCTATACTGGCCAGTCCCCCCCCCCCCCATCGCCAAATCCTTCCATTGCCTGGGCCCTCTACAGTCTAAAGCTAATGCCGGTTTTTCGTTTGTCCAGCCCCCCCCCCCCCCCCCCCCCCGCCCCCACGCTCCTATCTCAGTATCACTGGCAAGCATCCTATTCTTACCCGGGAGGTTGAGAAGTCTCCTGTTTCTTCCCCCTACCCTTAAAGGAAACAATATTCTGGCCAGCTTTGGGGGAGGAGCAGTAGAGGGAGGAAAACTTTGGGGCAGGAGTCCTGGACTACAGGAGGCCAGGGGAGTGGAGGCAGACAGGCACAACTCTCCTGTCCCTCACCCTTGCCACCGCCAGCTGGCTCCCTGCCCCTGCCCCTGCCCCCGCCCCTTGACATCCCAGACTCCCTGCCTATTTAAACAGAGATGGGTGCCCCCATCCGCACACTGTCCTTTGGCCACCTGACATCATGCCTCCCAAGAAAGATGTTCCTGTGAAGAAACCAGCAGGGCCCTCCATCTCCAAGCCTGCTGCCAAGCCTACAGCAGGGACCCCTCCAGCCAAGACCAAGCCTGAGCCATCTGCCCCCCAGACCCCGGCCAAAACCCAGGAGCCCCCGGTTGACCTCTCCAAAGTGGTGGTGAGTGCCAGCAAAGTGGGAATTTGGAAGGGGTGGCTCACGGATGCTATACAGTCTGGGGGACTAGGGAATATGTGTGTGGGGGGGGGTGGTGGTGGTGGTAGGGAATGAATGAACAATATAATGAGATTGGGGGATCCTAGGCCAGGCCAGTTTCAAGGTGAAGGGAGAGAGCTGCTATCTGCCCCTGGCTAGCTGTTTAACTCAAAAGGCCACATCTCTGAACTTCAGGGGGGACCGAAGAGGACGGCTTGTTAGACAATCACAGCTGGGGGCAGGGTAAATTTAGCCTTTGTTCAGCCCCCAATTATGTGAGGGATGCAGGACTCAGGGCAGTGGAGGGAGGGGAACAGGTGGTGTGGGATTAACCCTGTTCCCAGGAAACCCTCCCCCCTATAATTCCTCTTGGGATTCTCCCAAGGCCCAGAGCAGGGAATGGACTGAAGTGGCGGGGCTCCCAGCCTCACCCCTCTGGGCCCCTCCCCACAAGTGGCTGCCAGCGGGCTGGGAGAGCGAGAGAGGGATGGAAAAGGCCCTGTCAGCTCTCCTCACTTGCTCTTTTTCCCCCTACAGATCGAGTTTAACAAGGACCAGCTGGAGGGTGAGGAGAAGCCGTTTCCTAAGCCCCATTGTCCTATCCCAAACCCTGGTCAGATTCTCTGTTCTCTTAACTACAGTCCTGACCTTGAACCCTCCCACACGTCCAGTCTTCCTCCCTGGTTTGGTCCAGCTGTAGCACACAGTGCTCTGCCCAGCCCTAGCACGTAATTTCCGAAGGAAACTTCCCTCATGTCTGGAGGCGATGGGGGCCCTGGTCAACATTGCCTTCTCCTTACATCTCAGAGTTCAGAGAGGCCTTTGAGCTGTTCGACCGAACAGGTGACGGCAAGATCCTGTACAGCCAGTGTGGGGACCTGATGAGGGCCCTGGGCCAGAACCCTACCAACGCCGAGGTGCTCAAGGTCCTGGGGAACCCTAAGGGTGATGGTGAGAGGAACCTTGGAATACGTGGGCTTTCTTTCCGTTTTCTTTTCTTGGTGTTGGAGACTGAATACAGGGTTCTGCCCTGGGACACTGAGCTCCCCTTCTTTTTTAATATGTGTCAGCCCTGTGCTGGGGCCAGGCTAATCTCAGGATCGTTCCGATTTTAGTATATGCGCTGCCAAAGTGAGCGCAACTGACCTCCATTTCTGACTTTCCCCATCCCCCCACCCCCATCCCCAAGACAGGGTCTCAGTATCCTAGCCAAGAATAACTTTAAATTCTGGTCTTCTGCCTCCCAGAGTGCTGGGATCACTCCAATATGTGAGGGGCTGGAGTTGAACCCAGCGCCTCGTACGTGGTGGACAAGCCCTTCACCACTGAGCGGCAGGCCTGCTCTTACTCTGAGGCAGGTTCTCACTGAGTCACTCAGGGTGGCCTTGACACCACTCTGGCATCTGCTGCCCTCGAACCTGCAGCTCTAACCCAGCAGCACTAACAGCCCTGGCTGTCCTGGGACTCACTACACAGACCATGCTGGCCTCAAACTCACAGAGGTCTGCCTCCGTCTGCCTCCGAGTGCTGGGACTGAAGGTGTGAGCCACCACGCATGGATTAGCAGTTTTCTCTTTCTATCTTGAGTGTGTCCTACACTCTACTACGTCCCCAGTGCTTCCTTTTTTATTTTTCTGTCCAGATAAAAGTCTCACTAAATTGTTCTGGCTGGCCTTGAATGTGCCTGGCCGCTCTGCCTCCCAACACTGTCAGTTTCCCATGACAGAACGTTGGTAAAGGTGACCAAGGATGCTGGGCTGGATCTCAGGGCTTCAAAAGCCTTTGAACACAGCAGGAAAACATCCTGAATGCTTAAGGGGATGACAGTCACTGTGGGAGGGATGGATGCTACTAGATCCTACACCTCAATGACCTCTCTCTCAACTCTAATCTCCAATTTCCAGAGCTGAAGTCCCGACGCGTGGACTTCGAGACGTTCCTGCCCATGCTCCAAGCAGTGGCCAAGAACCGGGACCAAGGCACCTACGAGGACTACCTGGAGGGGCTTCGCGTTTTTGACAAAGAGGGCAACGGCAAAGTCATGGGGGCGGAGCTCAGACATGTTCTTACCACTCTGGGTGAGGCCGGGACCAGAACTGTGGGATGGAGAAGGGGGTGTGGGCCAGGAGGAGCCGGGTAAAGCCTGGAATGGGCTTAGAGAGTCCTGAGGGCGCTGGGAAGAGCTGTGGAGGCAGAATCTGAGGGGCGCGCTCATCCAGAGGCTGAAGTGTCCAGCACTGGGCAGAGCGGAGGGAGTGAGGTGTGAGCCTCATGTCCCCCGCTGCGAGCCGGACTCGTGCGTGCGGGGTCCCGTGCACGTCAACCCCTGCAGCTGGCTTCCTGTCGGTCAGAGCGTTCACCAGTTCCAAGGCGCCGCGGACGTGGGCCACATGGAAAGGAAAGGGCAGGGAGGGGCGGAGTGGCTGGGCCGGGGAGGCGGGGGGGCTCTAACTGTGCTTGGGGTCCAGGAGAGAAGATGACCGAGGAGGAAGTGGAGACTGTCCTGGCTGGCCACGAGGACAGCAACGGCTGCATCAACTACGAGGGTGAGGGGGCAGGGGCAGGGGCAGACCGGGGCCCGGGGAGTCCTTGGTGTGGCCGGGGGGCCACCCTCGGGTCAGCTTCTGAAGCCCTCACCCCGTCCCGTGCAGCCTTCCTGAAGCACATCCTGAGCCTGTGAGCTCCAGAGCCCTCCGGCTCCTCGGCCCGCCGCACAGAAGCGCAGGCAGCGCGTCCTCCCGTCGTCTGGACAACTTCTCCCCCCCTCCCCCGGGACGCGCAGACCGGACACTTACCACCGCCCGCGCGGCTCGGCGCGCATTCCGGCCACCAGGCGGCGCTCCGAGTTCTGAAATAAAGACATGGTTCCTGCTGTGGTCTCCGACTGTTTTCCTTCTCAGGAAGGGGAAAGGAGGGAAGTGGGTAGTCCTGTCTCCTGCCGGGGCCCAAACGCAGCCCGCTCTCGGTGCAGTTCGGAGCCGGGAGCCTTGCATAAAGTTCCCGGCCGCGGGCCCCGGGGCGTTCGGGGGCCGAGGGCGGGGCCTCCCGCCCCGGCACTGATGCAGTGACGTCACCGGCACGGGCCCAGACCGGCATCCCCATTGGAGGAAGCTGCGGTGACGTCACGCGCCGCGGGCCGTACTAAGGCTGGGGCTGGGTCCGGGAGTCGGAGCCATTACCGCCGGGAAAGGCCCTGCCGAGCCGAGCCGCCGAGATGGTGCGCGCGTGCCCGGGTACCGGGGGGGTCGGGGTGGGGGGCTGGGGGCACGGAGGGAGCCGCGGTCGGGGAGAGAAGCCGGCGGATGTGGGCGAGCGCGTGTCCTGGGAGGCCGGAGGTGGGGATTGGAAGGGCGAGGGCTCTGCCGCGGGAGGGGAGCGAGCCCTCGGCTTGCAGCCGGAGCGGTGCTCCGGCTCGTGAGGCCGGGAGAGCGGCTCGCGGGGTCGGGGCGCTGACCAATCCCTTCTTCTCCGAGCAGTGCGACTTCACCGAGGACCAGACCGCAGGTAGGCGGGCTCGGACCCCCAGCTGAGGCCCCCCCTGACCGTGAGGGCCACCCTCCTCCTGCATCTGTCCTCTGACCCCCGCCTGTCATCTCCCGAGCACTCCCGGGAGAGTGCCCCGTGGATTTCCTTCTCCTCTCCGGATCCTCCATTTTCTTTTCTCACTCTTTCTTCCTCCCTCCCCCCTCCACTCTAGATCTGAGCCCCAAGCTCTGGGTGAGTTTTTGGTGGTGTGGGCATGTGAAACAACTTGTGTGTCGGGTCTCTTCACGCCTGTGTCCTGCATCTTCTAACCTGCCCCTTTGGCCTCTCCTGTGATAACTGTCCCCTCCTTAAGCTTGGGTTGTGTAGAGAGCCGTGACTTGATATTTCGTGAAGATGGGGACTGGGAAGTCTGCTAAGGATGTGATTTAGCGGCCCCCTCCCCAGAAGATAAGATCTCCGTAAGGGGAAGGGTGGGAAGTGGGAGGCTAGAATGACCCTGGAGTCCCTAGCCACTGCTACTTCCTTATATGGACAGGACCCAGCTGGGCGGTGGCAAATTCCTACCGGGCAGTGTAGTAGTGAAGAGCCTAGCCTGCCACAGCCTGAGGGTGTGTGTAAATAAACAGATGGCTACCACCTTGTGCTAAGGGGAAGAAGAGGCCGTGTGTCTTTATGTGGGACATTTGAGTTGGTAGAAACAGATCCCTATGAGCAGCCTTGGGTGTACAGGCGAGGTATCTCGTTTCTCCAGCATGGTTAAAGCTGAACTCGCAGCAGAGGTCTGCAGTGAGGACTGTCTTAATCCCCAGTGCTGTTGTTCCTCTGCATCCTTAGAATTCAAGGAGGCCTTCCAGCTGTTCGACCGAACAGGTGATGGCAAGATCCTGTACAGCCAGTGTGGGGACGTGATGAGGGCCCTGGGCCAGAACCCTACCAACGCCGAGGTGCTCAAGGTCCTGGGGAACCCCAAGAGTGATGGTGAGCCTAAGAACTTAGCATGCCTGCGGGTTTATGGTTGTTCAGCTAAAAGCACCCCTTTATCTTTGTAGGGCCCAAAGAGCCAATCCCGTAGATTTCCCCTCTCGGGCCAGAGTCCTCAGTTCACTTGTGTCCCAACATGTGCTTTCTCACGTCTGACACTTGACCTCCTGCCTGGCAGAGATGAACGTGAAGGTGCTGGACTTCGAGCACTTCCTGCCCATGCTGCAGACGGTGGCCAAGAACAAGGACCAGGGAACCTATGAGGATTATGTGGAAGGCCTCCGTGTGTTCGACAAGGAAGGGAACGGTACCGTCATGGGTGCCGAAATCCGTCACGTCCTTGTCACCCTGGGTAAGGCTCCGTGACCTCGTTCTGGAGCTGCGCCGCCACCCTGACATACCTCACCCGTCACCCAGTTGTACAAACGTTCTCTCCTCTCAGGAGAGAAGATGACGGAGGAGGAGGTGGAGATGCTGGTGGCGGGGCATGAGGACAGCAATGGCTGCATCAACTACGAAGGTGAGGGACGGACTGTGTAGTCTTTGAGGAGGAAGTGGTCTCTCAGGGCACGTTGAGGATAGGACCTCAATGTTTTATTCCTAGACCTGGCTCCAAAAGGGAGCCAGGAGCCGGGGGCCAGGCCCAGTCCAGCCTGGGAGGGGGCTGTGGGGGTTGACATTACGGAAGGGGTGGAGGGTCACGGGTGGGTCAGGAAGGGGAAGTAAACAGAATGTCTGCCCCCCACTGCCTGACCCCGCCACCCCCCATGTCTGTGTCTTGTCTTCACCATTAATGTCTCTTCCTTCCTGCAGCATTTGTGAGGCACATCCTGTCGGGGTGACGGGCCCGTGGGGCGGGTACGGCTCCTCCCAGCCTCTCTAGTGTCCCCCTGGTGTCTCTCTTCTCTAGCCCCTGCCCATAGTCCACTACCAGCTGACTTCCTCCTGGCATGATTCTGCATGGAGCTGGCTCGGGAGGGGAGGGAGGCAGCTTGGGGGTGTGGTACTCCTTCCTTCTCTCCGGCCTGAGGTTTGACTTACAGGGTCTTGGTGCTGGTGTCTAGAAACCTCACCAGCTTGCAGACAAGGCTTGCCTTATGGTGGATCTTTGGCCCCGGAGCATGGAGAGTTGGCAAAGGGGGCTGGGCTGCCTGCCCTGTTCTGCTGCTCTAACAGACAGTTCTTTCTCCATCCCTCTGCTGGGCAGCTTGGAGTACCCTAACCCAGAGCTGCCCTTCCCTCCCGCCAGTGCTGACAGTAGCTGTGGGAGTAGAACTCCGCTGCCTCTGCTGTGTCCTTGCTCCTCGGCGTGGGGTGGGGAGGGGGCTAGCAGCTGGTGGGAGGGGAGCCAGGGACAGAGAGCTGGCCACTCAAGGGGGCCCTTCTGCAAAGTGACCCCAGGGTCGGTGGCTGTGGGCATGTTCCTCGAGCCACCTCCATGGTCTGGCAGTCTCTGGCCCGTGGCGCGCCCCTCCCCAGCCCTTCCCTGGCTTACTCCACCTCTCCTCTCCACAGAGCTTGTCCGGATGGTGCTGAATGGCTGAGGGTGGTTGCAGATCCTGAGCCTGTGCCTTGCCCAGTGAGAGTTCTCTGCGGCCCCTCCCAGGCTTCCCCCATCACGGCACCTTGCCTGCCCATCTGGTCTCTTCTGGATGTTTGCCTTCACAAAATAAAGTTCTCTCTCCTGGCCCTAGTTTGGTTCTGTTTCCTTTCCTGAGCAGGGGGAGGGAGGAAGAGGTGAGGAGGTTCTGTATCTGTCCTGAGACAAAGCTCAAAGTGGAGGGTTAGGGAAAGCGGAGTGGGCCTGAAGTAATGACCGCGGCCTCGTTAGCGAAAGGCTCCCCTTTGGGGAATGAAGGAAGTCAAATCCCTAGAGGATCAGAGCTAGCTGTGTATGTGTGTGGGGGGTATCCTTTTGTTCTGTTCTGTGTCAAGTTAAATTTCTTAGCCTCTTAGGGCTTCTCTGAGACGGGGCCCCCCCTCTCAGTACCGAACACTTTGTGGGAAAGCCTGTCAGTGTTGACTGGAACTAAAATGCCAGGACATATTAGTACATCTGCAGGGCTGGGGCCAACACGAGCAGCAGGTGAGGGCTGCCTCCCCCTAATAAGGGAAGGAATGTAGCCGCTGTCTGGAAGGGTTTAGAGCCGTGCAGTGGGGATGTGCTGTCAGGGGCGATTTTCAGAGTAGGGGAGACTTGCTGTTTGCTGCTGCAGTGAGTCCTAATTGCTGGGTTGCCTTCGGGCTGAGAATGACACCATGGGCCTGTGACAAATGTCCACATTTATCCAGGAAGGGACTCCAGGAAGGCTGCCCCCAGCCCAGGCCGCCCCCTGCCTAGCAGCCACAGGTAAGAGAACACAGAGGCATCCACAAGATGGAACTGAAAGCAAATTAATTTATAAAAAAAGGAAGAAAAAAAAAAAAGGAAAGGAAAGAAAAGAACAAAGAAAAGAAACTTTTACAGAAAACTCTGAACAGAAGAAAGGTGCCAAGATGCGGAGGAAAGATCCCTGGGCCAGGAGGACAAGCGGGTATGGAGCCTGGAGTCCTGCTGCGTCCAGGGGGGGTGAGGAGGAACTGGAGTGGGGAGCACTATGGGGGCAGAGCCAGGCTGCGCTGCACCCCGGCCTTGTCCTCACGTGGGGAGGGAACCCCTAGCTACCAGTGAGGTTCTGTCGGGCTTGGTGGGAAGGGCAGAAGTCAGCGGTGTCCTGCCGTCAAAAGTAGGTCCTAAGTGCTTTTCCAACCGTCAGGGTTTGCAAACTCCCCATCTTGGAGCTCCCTGGTCCTCCCTGGCCTTCCCAGCACTCACAGACACAACCAGGGAAGCGGGAAGAACAGCCCCAACTGTGGCCCTTGCTTCCCCTAACACCTACCACGGAATCCCCCCAAGATACACTTCCCCACCAAACACACATAGGCTGACATCAACTAAAGCAGGTGACTTTTAAAAACAAACACAACGCTGACATCCAGAGGGGAAGGTCATTGGCTGAGCTGGGCTGGCCTGGAACAGCGGCAATGACAAGCGGCAGGAGGGATTAGCGTGAATAAACTGGACCGGGTGAGGGGAGCTGACTCGGTACTACCAAGGGGCTCAGGGAGGCGGGCTTGGTACCCTATTCCACCCCCACAGCTCACCCTCAAACCTGAACTCCTCCTAAGACCTGCCCTTCCCCCTCAGAGTTATCTTTTGTGGGCTCCAATGTGTCTTTTTAAAACCTCCCTTTTAAAGGGCTCCGTTTCCATGTTATCCACTTGTTATCAAAATTGCAGTGAGTCTGAAGGGGGTAAAAACCCTCGGAAGTGGTTAGTAGAACCTCTAGAAACATCTTTCCCTACCCCTCCCTCTGAGGCACCGTCTGCATCCTATTCTCTCTCCCAGGCATTAGAAACATCTTTTAGTCAGAAGTCCGTGGTTAAGAACTGGATCTAAAACTGCACACCTCTGCTGGTCATGGTGGGGACGGTGAGGGGCAGGAGCTTTCCTTACGTAGTGACGAACTCTCCAGGCTGAGGGAGGGTCCCGCAGTGGGGAAGGGCTGTTCCTGGAACTGTGATCTCCATGGGGAGTGAGGGGGAGAGATGGCTGGCTGGCTCCTCACTGTGGAGGTGGCACAGGGGTGACTGTGCCTGGGCTCGGAGCTGTGGGGTCTGGAGGCAGGGGGGTGCCTGGGTCTGTGGAGAAAAGGAAGGTAAATGAGCTGGAGCAAGCAGAGAGATGGATCCAGCCCCAGGCTCCACACACAAACAGAACTGGGCATGGCATGCAGTGGGTGGGTAGATGAATGAGGTACCCACTCTGTTTAACTTCTTTTCCCCCCAATACCCTTTTCACCTGGCGCTGGGAAAATCTTACATCCCAAACCATCCTCCTGCCCCCAAGGACTCTAAATGGGGGCATCTGAATGTGATGGGAACAAGCAAAGGAACGCCATCGTCATGCAAATGGGTAGCTAGTTTCCAGGTTCACAACTGAGGTCCTCTGTGCCACCGGACTCCTCCAGGACCCACCAGTGAAAGGCCCCAACGTCATCCCAGAGGTGGCAGCTGCCAAATGGGGAAATGGAGGACAGCCAGAGAGGCCCTTCCTCCTGGGTCTAGTTTTGCCGGAGTGCTGGAAACCGTTGTGGAGCTCTGGCGTCTTAACCCTTCCCCCTCTCGCCCGCCCTCGCACCCTGGGGCACCCTCTCCCTCACCCTTTCCCCTCCTGGCCCCTTCTCACCTGGCAGTGGGCTGGCACTGGGCAGGAGGTTGCCCTGAACAGCCGCCACAATGGCAGGGCTCTGGGCTGCGGCGGATCCGAGCCCCGGCCCGAGAGGCAAGGAAGATGGCATGGTGGTGGTCGCCGGCAGGTTAGGATGTAGAGGGTTCGCCATGGACACAGGCAGGTTAGGTGGGGGGGTCGTGCCCGGGCCAAACGGGAGGTGGTGGTGATGCCCATGCAGGTTAGGAGGAGGGGGGAGGTTAATACTAATGGAGTCAGCTAGACTACCAAATGGGATGATGGATGGAGCAGCAGGAGGAGGAGGAGGCGGCATGCCAAAAGGCAAACCCAAAGGAGCATTACCCGCCACGCCTGGGTGCCCGCTGCCTGGCACTGCCCCTGGCATCATTGAGGGAGGAGTTTGTTGGTTGGGGAACGGTGAGGGGCCTAGGAATAAAGAGAACGAAGAGGTGGGAAGAGTAAAATCTTATACGCCAGCTCAAGCTTCACTAACCACTAGCTGGCCACACCCTCCCTTTCCTGGCACTGGAATACGTGGCAAATTCTTGGAATAAAACTCCAGATATCCCTGCTGGTTTGGGGACATAATATAGTGGGGCCATGTGTAGGAACTGCAACCAACTCTCGTCTCCAGGCCCATCAGGTATTCCCTTCACAGGAACCACATCTGCCTGGCTCCCTACAGCCACCAACACTCAGAACCCATACTCACCATGGGGTCCAGGGGGGGGTACCCCTGGTGGGACTGCCCCAGGCTGGGGGGCTCCAGCTGCTTGTGGCTGCTGTGGCCCTGCCGTTGACCCTGCTTGCCCGATCTGTTCAGAAGGGCCCAAGCTTCCCGGAGGGGCCCCTCCGCCAGCAGGGGCAGGGGCCACCGCTGCTGAAGCCACAGCTAGACCATGGGCTGGGGGTGGCCCAGCGGCCCCGGCTGGGGGTATGGGCTGGGAGCCTGGGGGCAGGGTGGGCGGTGGCGGCGGCTGCTGCTGCTGCTGTTGCTGCTGCTGGTGCATCTGCTGGAAGTGCTGCTGCCTGGCCCTCATCTCCGCGTACTTCAGCTGCTCCATGTGGAAGGCCTGCCGGTCGGCCAGGAGCTGCTGCCTCTGGTACTCCAGCTGCCGATGCCGATGGAACACTGTTACCAGGCTCCAGGAGATCCCTGGGCAAGTGCCTTGCCCCCCACTTTTTCTTTTGGAAATACCTGATCTCTCAAGCACCTCACTCTTCCCAGATTCTAAGACCGCCACGGCTCCCACTATCCGTATGGTCCCCCGCTGCACTGGAGTGCGTCTGGTGTGGTTCCGGCTCATTTCAACCCCAAACTCTGAACTTGTGATTACTATGTTCTGAAAATGCTGCCGGTTCCTACCAACTCAAGTTCTCTTCCTTCAAAATCAGCTAAAAACTTACTGTTCTTAGGGAGCCATCCCAGATGGATTGAATGGCCTCTGAATTTTGATTTTATTCTGAATCTCTCAGCACTTATTTTTATTTTTATTTATTTGTTTATTTATTTATTCCCGACAGGGTTATCTATCTATCTATCTATCTATCTATCTATCTATCTATCTATCTATCTATCTACCTATCTATTCATTCATCTATCTATTCATTCATTCATTCCCAAGACAGGGTTTCTCTGTGTAGCTTTAGAACCTGTCCTGGAACTCACTCTGTAGACCAGGCTGGCCTGGAACTCAGAGATCTGCCTGCGCCCTTTAGTGCTAGGACTAAAGGTGTGTGCCACCACACCAGCTAAAAAATTTTAAAGCTTTTTTTAATGATATGCATGTACACGTGTCTGTGGGGGGGTATATATGCATGTGAGTGTGGTGTCCATGAAAGGCCCCTTAGGGGCTGACGTGGGTCTTTTGGAAGATTAGTCTGTTCCCAAATGCTACACCACTCTATCCCCTAGAAAAATCTCTTAATATGAATTTTCTGGGTAGTTTAAGCATTGTTAACTGTTTCTGATATCTTTTTTTTTTTTAATATCTCCTATTGCGTACTTAATGTTTCTGAGAGCAGAGTCCTCATCTTCTACTTCTTTTCTTTTTTCTTTTTTTTTTTTTTTTTGGTTTTTCGAGACAGGGTTTCTCTGTGTAGCTTTGCGCCTTTCCTGGATCTCACTCAGTAGACCAGGCTGGCCTCAAACTCACAGAGATCTGCCTGGCTCTGCCTCCCGAGTGCTGGGATTAAAGGCGTGCGCCACCACCGCCCGGCTTTCTATTTCTTTTTAAGCCCTCAAGGAAACTGAATCCATACTTGTCTGTCCTTTCCATTCCCCAAATTGACTTCCCTGGTCTCTTGTCATCTCTTAAATCCATCCAGTCGCTCGGCTTTATGAGACGCTAGTAAGAGGCAAGCTTTGCTGCGAGACCGCGAGACGCAGCGGCCGGAGGCCTCATCAGCGGCCCACCCGTGGGTCTCAGCTGCGAGGCTCCCCGCCCTTCTCCCCTGGCCTGTGATGTCCTGTCAGCCTCAGGACCCCCAAGCCCAGGCGTCTGCTGGCCCCTGATTGGACACTACTCACTGCTTCTCGCTCCCGGTCCATTATCGTTTCCAGCTCCTCAAAATGGCGGAGTTTGATCTCTAGTTTCTTCATCTGGGTCTCCACCAACAGGGCCACCAAAGACTTGATCTTCCTCTCCTCAACAGCAGCCAAATGCTAGGCAAGGAGCGTGACAGGGTCAGCCAGGGGGTCAGCTGCAGATATTGGGGAAAGAGGGAAGGGCGGGGGCTGGCAGCCCTAAGAAGGAAGAGCTGGGGTCGCAACTCAGAACAGTGTAACTTATAAAGACAAGCCAAAGAAATCCAAGGGCTGGAAAGAGCCAGTGATGAGACTGAGATGACTACCTCAGTCGGGATAAAGAAGGAAGGAACAGCCAACGCTTTTCAGGAGCGGGGCAGGAAGGGCGTCAGAGGGGTGGGCAGCCTCTGCCCCGCGGGCCGCCCTTACCTTGGCCTTGACTGCGGCAGCGGCCAGGGCAGCGGCAGCGGCGGTGGAGAGGTTGCCCTCACCGATGTCTCGCTCCACCTTTGTCTTCCTCTCGCCCTCGGACTCGCCCACTTCCTTCAGCCCTTCCTCCTGCCCTTCTTTCGGCTCCTTCTCTTTCTCAGGATCACCTGTGCCGGGACAAGGTTGGATTAGCCTGTAGCTGCACATCTTGTCCCCGTGTGCACCGCCATCTGGACGGCTCACCTATGGGGTCCCCGTCACTCTTCTCGGACTCCTTCTCGCTGTCCCCTTCCTTCCCTTTCTCTTCATCCTTCTTGGGAGCCTCACTGGCTTCCTCCTTCGCTTCCTCCTCGGCAGCTCCCGCTCCTTCCCGTGGTTCCTGCAGGTTCCAGAAGAAAGGGAGACATCAGGGGGTGCAGTCCTCACAGGGACCCCCGGGCTGGAGACTGACTCGACCTCCTTCTTTGTGTGTGCATGTGTAGTGTGTGGTGCCTGCCCATGGATGGGTGTGTAAGCCTATGTGTGTACATGCCAAGGCCAGAGCAGGACACTGGGTATCTTATTACCTCAAGACGGGTCCACCCTCCAATGGGGTCCCACGGAGGGGTGACAGGCACATGGAACAATGCAAAACTTTTTACATGGGTGCTAGGGACTCTAACTCAGATTTGTAGATCGAGCACTCTTACCCACTGAACTACCTCCTCAGCCCCATGTGACCCCTCACTTCAGGAGGCTGCCCTTCCACTGGATTCCTTGTCTCCACAGGCCGACTAAGCAGCCTCTTCCAGACCCAGTCACTCTCTCCGTACCTTAGGCTCCTTCTTCTCGTCTGCTGCCTGGCCCTCTGTCCGCGCCTCGTCAGCCCCGCTTTCCTCTGGACCCATGGGGAAAGGAAAGAGAGGAGAGATAAGTCCCATCTCTGCGACAATTTCCCAGCAGCCAAAAACCTCAGGGACAGGACCAGTAGGAGCCTGTGGGAGCCCGTTCTGGGGTTCCTCGTGGCTTTACCCAGCAGGTCCGAATAGAGGATGATCAGGACCACGGGCCTGAGTGCAGGTGTCTGAGATGGTCTGCACTTGGCTGTGCTGGGGGAGGAGGTCTTTTGCTCCACCCCTTGGCGTCTCTATAAAAACCCTGGGGCAGAGACAGTCCGGGCCCGTTGGAATAGGTTCCAGGCCCTCTCGGGGCTATCCTTTATTTTCTATCTGTTTATTTCCGCCATCTAAATCCTTCTATCTATATTTCCTGCTGCTCACACTCAAGAGAACTCTGGGGAACTGTGGGGGTGGGGGTGGGTAAACGCCCCACAGGAGCCCAATTCCCTATAGTGACCCCATGAAGAAAAATAAAACCCCACAAATTTCCTCTTCCACTTGTGCTGTGATAGGGCAAGAGGAGGGTGGGACGGGACGGCACCGGCACCGGCACCGGGAGGCCAGCTGGCCCGGCTCTAGAAGAGCTCTAGAAGCTTGTGCTCACCGATGCGCTCGGGCTCGTCAGAGGTGGTCCCTGCAATGCCGCTGCTTTCGAGACCAAAGGCGGGGTCTGCCTTGCCTGTGACCTTGGCGGCTTCTTCCACTTTCCGCACGTGGGCTTCCACCAAGGCTGTGGGCACCTCTTCCTTCATTTTGGAAAACTCTTCTGTAAGACCCAGGGGGAAGAGGCTGGGATGTAGCGGGTGGACAGTCCTGGCTATCCCTGTGAAAGCTTGCTTACAAGCCCGTCTTCCTCTAAGACCAACATGGGGTTTAGACAGGTGCCTGACCTAAGGCAGCACCAGACGGGCCAGCAGGGCAGCCAGACTTGAGGAGGCTTCACTCTGAGCATCTACCCCTGCAAAAGCAAACTAAGAAGGCCGGCCCTCTCCCCCAAATTACCTAGGGCTGACTTCG
Organism: Peromyscus maniculatus bairdii; assembly: GCF_049852395.1. NCBI lineage: Eukaryota > Metazoa > Chordata > Mammalia > Rodentia > Cricetidae > Peromyscus > Peromyscus maniculatus. The sequence goes on from NC_134869.1 coordinate 42,063,424, forward strand.
CCGCAGCAGAGGCAACTCGGGGATCGACGACGGAGGCCAGGAAGGCAACAGTGCTCATGACAGGGTTGCCTGACTGACTGAAGGGGATGGGCTGGTAGGCCAGAGGGCCTAGGGAGGCCTCCGAGTCCTCCAGGTACGGGTCTTCAATGGGAAGGCGAAGAAAATGCAAGATGCACTCATCCTGTGTGCGGCTCCCCACGTGTTCAGACACTTTGTTCCAGTCATCCTTGTACATTTCCAGAGCCTGGTGGTGGTGGTGGAGACACAACTCTGCTTACTTAGCCACTTTCCTCGAAAAGTCGACTCCCCCCAGCCGACTAAGGGCATCTGGTTTCAAAGCTTTGTGTTCTGGTGTGTCTGTACTCTGCGGGATCCAAGGGGGAATCTCCCAGGAGCGCTAGGAAGGATGTGGGGTTACGAAAAGGCCCAAATCCTTGACCTGGAGCTGTTCCTGGGACAGGTGTGACAGGCTCCACCCACACCGGTCTGCACGCGTGCCCCCCACTCTCAGGGCATCTGCACCCCAGCCGCTCCTCCCTCCCAGCAGAGCCCCCCGGCTCTGCCCCAGTCACCTCCAGGAGCAGCAGCGTCTCCTGCTCGGTCCACTCCCGGGTGGCGCTGGCCGCGGCTTTGCTCTGCAGAGAGACGGGGGCCGTCAGGACAGAGGCGTCTGAGCCACGTGGGCTGCAGGGTCCCACCCGGGGCTGGCTGCGCCCCATACCTTGGAGGGAACGTTCTTCTTCGTGTACATGTCTGTGCGCAGTCCGAAGTTCTGCATGTCGGTTGGTTTCTCTTTGCCTTTGTCGGGAAAGTTGAGCATTTGCTGGGAAGCAGAGCTCTGCTATTTGAGGAAGGGGAGAAAAGAGGTGAACGTGAGCAGCCACAGGGGCCAGAGGCAGAGAGAGAGAGAGAGAGAGAGAGAGAGACAGAGACAGAGACAGAGACAGACAGAGAGAGAGAGAGACAGAGAGAGACAGAGAGAGAGAGAGAGAGAGAGAGAGAGCGCTGCCTCCCTGGGCGGGGCTTCCTCCCTTAACTGCTGTAGTCCCTCTGCTCTTGTCTCTTCTTCCCAGGCAGGGGCCCCCCAGTGAAGGGGCAAATAGCCCAGCGGGGTCTGCGCCCCACCTACCAGCTCTGGCTTGCCCTTAGCCGTCTCTGGCACCAGGTCATCCAGCTCTTTGCCCTTCCGCCCAGCCTTGGTATCAGCATCAACCTGGCGGCCCTGGGGGACAGAGCTTGGCGTCATGGAGGCTGGGCAGGAAATGGCCAGGCCAAGGCCTTGGAGGCCTAAAGATCAATGCTGGGCGGCCCACAAGCTCTGGGGACACTCATGCCACTGTCCCATGCTGCCTCCGTGATTAATCAGACATGTAGTGGGCATGATAGACATTTGTAGTCACATGTATCTTTACAGACTCTCTAAGGAGCTGGACAGTAGATCCTAATCCTAGATTCAGTCTGTGTCTCTGTGTAAGCCACATAATTTTTTTCTTCTCTTTTTAAATAATATATGAAATGGAAATGGAAAAAAAAATGAAGGTGATAATAATTATGAGGCAAAAATGAAAAAAATATGGGCAACATGACAAAGTATAAAAATTTCATACGTGTTATTGCAAGCAATTTCTCCATCTGTTCCACCTCCTACGTTAGCCTGTCTGCTCCTGGGCTGAGGAACAACGTCTCTCCCTCAGCTAGTGCTTACAGCTTAGCTACCAGAGCTAAACGAGGGCACTAAACCCATGGGCTGATGCCTGTGGCCCCTTCCAACTCATGGTAAAAGAAGAAACCCTACAACATTCCTGAATCATTACTCTAAAAAAATATCAAAATAAAAAAGTCAACAGAAAAAGAAAAGTCCAAAGAAGCCCCGTCTTACCCACCCAGCCTTGTCCCCAGTCCCCCTCACCCTACCTGTGGGGTCTTAGGCTGAAGAGGAACCAGCCCCGACGGTGTGTCCGCCAAGACGTGGAAGTGAGAAGTGGGTGGAGGCCCCATTGGGGTTGGTCGGCTCTCAGCATCTACCTGGTAGTTAATAAGACCCCACTGCTCCAGGAAGGCGTGGACCCTGTGAGAGAAAGGAAGGCCATATGGGGAAGCCAGAAAGGAGGAGGGCTCCTCCATCACCCACTCGTCACCTGGAGACAGCCAGGTACACACCCTCAGCCCGGGATTCCCTCCATGACCACATCCTAGTGACCACCTCTTTCTGGACAGCTAGCAAAGCCGCCCAACTGTCTTTCCGCGAAGGACACAGCCTCTGTCCTCCGTCTTTCCGCTAAGGACACAGCCTCTGTCCTCCGTCTTGTCACGTTTCCGACCCCTAAGTCCCTCACTCCTCAAACCTGCCATGCAGGGCCTTTCTCTAAGGTGTGTTCTGCTTGTTCCCTATTTTCCCGCAAGTATCTGCAGCTCTGCCAGGACACACAGACAGACGTCCTCTCAACCCCACTCTCCTCAGAAGCAAGACCCACCTCATGATAGCGCAGACATCACCCGCCAAGTTCCGCCGACAGGCAGTGGATGTCAGATACTCCTGGGGGTTCAGTCGGTACGTGTCAATCATGAAGTTTCGATATGCCAGGTAGCTTAGAAGAGTCAGAAAGACGAGGAAGAGGAAGAAAATTAATGTTTGTTGAGGCCGAAGGAGAGGAAAAACGGGCAAAGTGGCAGTGACCCTCCTGGGTGACAAAGACAGAGGTCATTGAACTCAACGGAGCACTCAGCATTCTAACTGTGTAGTGGTCAAATGTTTCCTGCTGGGGGCCGACCAGGCAGCCCAGTGGTGAAGAGCACTTGCTTTTCTCACAGAAGACCCAGGTTCAGTCCTCAGCACCCACATGGTGGCTCATAATCATCCATAATTCCAGGTCCAGGGAATCGGATGCCTTCTTCCGAACTCCATGAGCACCAGGCACACGTGGTACACATACACACACGCAAGCTAAACACTCAGACATAAAATCTTAATCTAAAATACAAATGTTTCTTGCATTCTGCTTGACGACTTTTTTAATTAAGTGAATTAGCAACTTACTTTTACCTGGGATTCCTACCCTCCCAAGTGCTGAGGTTACAGGACGAACCATCATGCTCAATTTACCCAACTTTTGAAACAATCATCTAAAGGTAAGAAAAAAAAAAATGCCTGTTTCCCAAGACACTAAGCATGCAACCTTAGTTTTTACCCACAAGACATCTAGCTCACTTTGTCTGCCTTTTTTTTTTCTTTTTTAATTAATCAGTGTGTGTGTGTGTGTGTGTGTGTGTGTGCGTGCGTGCGCGCGCGCGCGCGCGCGCGCGCGCGTGCATGCTTCAAGGCATGTGTATGGAGGTCAGAGGACAACCTATGGGAGTTGTCCTTACCCATGCAACCAGCCAATCAGCCTCATGCTGGAGAAGAATCTTCAAGATTGCTTTTTTTTTTTTTTTTTTTTTTTTTTTTTTTTTTTTTTTTTTTTGGTTTTTCGAGACAGGGTTTCTCTGTGTAGCTTTGCGCCTTTCCTGGAACTCACTTGGTAGCCCAGGCTGGCCTCGAACTCACAGAGATCCGCCTGCCTCTGCCTCCCGAGTGCTGGGATTAAAGGCGTGCGCCACCACGCCCGGCGCTCAAGATTGCTTTTTTAAATTTTTTTTTTTCTTTTGGTTTTTCGAGACAGAGTTTCTCTTGGTAGGCCTGGCTGTCCTGGACCTCACTCTGTAGACCAGGCTGGCCTCGAACTCACAGAGATCCACCTGCCTCTGCTTCCCAAGTGCTGGGATTTAAGGTGTGCAACACCACCACTGCCCGGCTTGATGATTTTTTTTTTAACTTATCATTTTTGAGACAGTCTTTTTTTTTTTTTTTTTAAGGTTTATTTATTTATTATATATACAGTGTTCTGCCTGCATGTGTCCTTGCAGGCCAGAAGAGGGCACCAGATCTCATTACAGATGGTTGTGAGCCACTATGTGGGTGCTGGGAATTGAACTCAGGACCTCTGGAAGAGCAGGCAGTGCTCTTAACCACTGAGCCATCTCTCCAGCCCGACAGTCTTGTGTAGTACAGGCTGGTCTTCAGCTTGATCTGCATCACAACTCCACGTCCCAAACGCTGAGATTATACACCACCATCCTGGCTTTTAATTATTGATTTTTATTTATTTACTTATTTAGAGTCAAGGTCTCATGTAGCCCAAGCTGGCTAGATAGCCAAGGACAGCCTGAAACTGCAATCCTCCTGCCTCTGGCTCCCAAGTGCTAAGGTTACAAATACGTAACACTCCATTTTTTAAGGTTAGTTTTTACATACGATAGTTGTATTAAATTGTTTACATTATTCTTCACACGTAGGCATTTGCAGCCTACAGCACACATGTGGAGGCTGGACGACAACTTCCATGAGCTGATTCTCTCCTCGCCAGGGATCGAACTCAGGTGAGACTTAGTCTGCTGAGCCACCCTGTGATCTCTCCCATCCCCCTCTCTCTTTTCCTTTTAAACTCTTACCTTCTCATACACGTTTATTTACTAATTCTGTGTAGGTGTGCAGGAGCACCGTGTGGACGCTGGGTAGTCGGGTCCAGCAGCAGGGCTTTTACCCACAAGACATCTAGCTCACTTTCTCTGCTTTTTTTTTCTTTTTTAATTAATCAGTGTGTGTGTGTGTGTGTGTGTGTGTGTGTGTGTGTGTGTGTGTACACATGCATGCACGCTTCAAGGCATGTGTATGGAGGTCAGAGGACAACCTACGGGAGTCCATTCTCTCCCTCCACCACATGGGTTCCAGAGATCAAATGCAGGTCACCAGGCTTGCTGGCAAGCTCCCTTACCCACTAGTCATCTCACAGACCCTTTGTTTTTGCTTTAAAAAAAAAAGATTTATTATATTTTGGGGGCTGGAGACATGGCTCAGTGGTTAAGAGCACTTCTTGTAGAAGACCCTGGTTCAGTCCCCAGCATCCACAGGGTGGCTCACAACCACCCGAACTCTAGTCCTAGGGGATCTGACACCCTCTTCTGACCTCCAAAGGCACCTGTACATACACGGTGCATGCTCATATGTGTAGGAAAAGCATTGGCACATATAAATAAATTAAAAGATATTTAGACTTATTTTATTATGTGTGGGGGTCTGTGCACTTGCATGCAGATACTCCTAAGGCTGAGTTATAGGCAGCTGAAAGCCACTGGATATGGGTGCTAGGATCCAAACTCAGGTCCTCTGCAAGAACAGTACACATCCTAACCACAGATTATCTCCACACACACCCTTCCTTTTTTTGTTTGAGGCAGGATCTCTCCATATAGCACTGACTGTCCTGGAACTCATTTTGTAGACCAGGCTGGAGGCTGGCCTTTAACTCAGAGATCCACCTTCCTCTGCCTCCAAGTGCTGGATTAGAGACATGCCCCACCATGTCTGGATTTTTTTTTTCTTGAGACAGGATCTCACTTTGTAGTTCAAGCTAGTGTGGAACTCGCTTTGTAGCCCAGACTGGCCTACAACTTGTGACCTTGCCTCAGCTGCTCAAATGCTGGGATTACAGGTGTAATTTGTATTTTGAAGTCAGAAGATTTAAAGTCGGATGCCAGTCCTATCATGATAATGCTGTCAAGCTGTCTGAACTTAAGGCTCCTTTGGCGTCACTCAGGATCCGTGGGGAACTATCTATGTCTGCCATATTGTAGCTGAGAAAATGGCAGCTGCTTTTGCTGGACCACTCATAGTGGCCTGTAACTCCAGCTCTAAGTTCCAACGCCCTCTTCTGGCCTCTGTGGGCGCTGCACTCACATGCACATACCCACACACATACAATAATTTAAAAATTAAAATAAATCTTGTAGGGCAGTGGTGGCGCACGCCTTTAATCCCAGCACTCTGGGAGGCAGAGGCAGGTGGGTCTCTGTGAGTTTGAGACTAGCCTGGTCTACAGAGTGAGTTCCAGGACAACCAAAGCTTTACAGAGAAACTCTGTCTTGAAACGTCCCCCCCCCAAAAAAAAACCCTCTTAATATTAAAAAAAAAAAAAAAAAAAAAAGGTAGCTGTTATAGAGTTTAAAATCTGAGAATCCAAGCCAGACTACGGATCCAGATCCTGGTTTTACTTCTCCCTAGCTGTGAGCTCACTTAACTGGGTTAGGTCATCTGCTTCTCCCACAAGCCTCCTGGTCTGTAAACTAGGGACAATAGTTATCAGCCCATCAACCTCATGAGACTAGCCAGTGCGTGGTGGAGACTCAAGTCAGTAGATGTCAGCAGTTCTCATTTAGTATTCCTGAAAGCATACCACATGGTATCATGTCATCTGGTCACTAACTCCGTTTCCTTTCTGACAAACCCTACCCTCCTCAGGAGGAAGAGACCCATACCAAGGAGAAAGAAACAGGTGAGAAAAGATGACCCCACAGAGGGAGGCTGAGCAGCAGCAGCAGCAGGTACGGAGGAAACTTTCCCAGTTCTCAGCCTGGTCTACCTTGTCATGTGCTCACTCAACACCCCTCACCACAGTCAATTTCCAAGCCAGGTATCTTAGGAGAGCCAGAGAGATGAGTAAGAAGTTTGCAGAGGCTCGGGGTGGGAGGTTATTGGAAGAGAGTGTGTCCTACAAGACACATATGGAAAACAGCAACTATCAGATTCAATAAACACCAACTCATAGCCCCAAACCTGTGATTTTACTATTTGTTTTTGAGATCAGGTCTCACTATCTAGCCCTGGCTGGCCTCGATCTATGCAGATGAGACTCAAACTCACAGAGATCTGCCTGCCTCTGCCTCCTCTGCATGTGCAGTGGTGTTAGAACACAGATCTGCCTGCCTCTGCCTCCTCTGCATGTGCGGTGGTGTTAGAACACAGATCTGCCTGCCTCTGCCCTCTGCATGTGCGGTGGTGTTAGAACACAGATCTGCCTGCCTCTGCCTCCTCTGCATGTGCGGTGGTGTTAGAACACAGATCTGCCTGCCTCTGCTCTCCACGTGCGTGGTGGTGCTGGGACAAAGCTCCTGTGCACATTAGGCACCAGTTCCACTTCAGCGCCACATTCTCCAGCCCCAGTCCTGGACTTTACATGCTACTCTTCCAGATGTGCACTCCATCTGGTATTTCTCAGAACGGGACCTTCTCTTGTCCTCTTTTTTCTTCTCTTTGAGAAAATCTACCTAGGAAGCCACACCGGCCTCCCATCTGAGCTCTTGCTTCAGCCTCCCACGTGCAGATGTGAACCGCCAGGGTTGGCCTTATCTTGTTTTCCTATCAGGATTTCCACCTAGTCATAGTCGTCTACAGTTTAATTAAAGGTGCTGCTTACACTAGGGTTATGTGCGTTTCAGAGAACAGAACAATCATGGACTGAAATTGTCCGCATCTGTTGAAACATGAAGCAATGATAGCATGGGGAAGGCACTTGTTTTATACAGAGAGCGCTCTACGCTCTACGTTATCATCCTCAGGCACACCTAGAGAACAGGTGTTCAAGTGTTAGGCTGTGGATGGCTAGCGGCATCTCTCACATCTCTCTGGAAGCCTAACAGAGCCTGGTCGGATGTTGCTAATCTGGAGGGGTGAATGCAGAAAGGTCACCAAAGAGAGTCATGAGCTGAAAAATCTTACATCTCTGGAGTCTTGGACTTGTTCTTGCCATTGAAGAACTCAGGGAGAGCCCGCCGTTCGATGGCGTGGACACTGCAAGAGAAGTTACAGCGGATTCAGAAGGTACTGGGGGGGGGGGGGAAGCCCTGAAGGAGTGAGGTCATAAGCGCCCTGAACTGTAGAGGGGAGCCGCAAACTCCTCTGGAAGGAAGCGCGCCGCCAACCTCGCCGCCGAGGCAGGAAACAGGACGGCACAGGGCAGAGGCACCGGGCACAGGGCAGAGGCACCGAGGGAGGGCTGCGTTGGCCCAGTACCTGTTGTAGTCAAACCAGGCGGCGTAGCTGGGGATGATGATGTGGTGAGTCTGCTCGGTCACGTTGTCCTCGTGCAGGTCTGGGTTCTTGGTCTGCTCCCCTTTGTTGCCCGTGCTGCTGTCATCCTCATCCTGTGAGTACGGAGGCTGCTGGACACTCAGCGTCCCCACTGCCCGCCAGCATCCCTCAGTCTCTCCTACACCCAGGAGCACGGGCACTAACAAGAGGTGGTGAGGAGGAGGAGGAGCATGGGCCCTGGGGCTCTGAGTGGGCTGCAGCTCTGAGCAACAGCCAGAGCAATCTACGGTGGGAAAAAGCCCAGGCAGAAGGAACTTTACAGCCACAACCACACAGAGAGGTAGAGCCTCTCTAAACTGGCTCCACCTTGCCCGTGGTCTCCATGTTCTCGTCCTCCTGTTCATCTGAAAGAGAGAGAGAGAAGGCCAGATGTAAGGCCAGAGCCTCCAGAGGCGCGCGGGGAGGCAGGGGGGGGGGTGTTCCTGGGAAGCCACAAGGCTGGGGAAGGGGAGCTCTCCCGGTCTTACCCAGGTCAGTCATGGTGCCTCCTTTGACTGGGGCCGACTCCGAGTCCTTCTTAGTGTTGACTGCCAGGAGACAGAGCCACTGTATTAGACACGTTAGCCAAAAGCAAGCCCTCGGTTCTCAACTGTTAATAGTTTTTCTTGCTTTCTCAAAACAAACTTTGAAACACACTAGTTAATTTACTGCCTTACCCAACCAATGATTCCATTTAGCTTCCTTATCTATGTGTATAAACTCCTATGATTCTCCTGCCTCAGCATCCTGAGGGCCATTCCTGTCTTTGGTCCCTGTTTTCCTGTATCATCTTCTATGAATTTGAACTGGATCATCTATAGGTAAGTAGTTAGACGCCAACCACCCTTGGTGTCCGGGCAACTGAACCTAGAGTCTCCTGCACATACGCAAGGGCCCCACGGGGGGGGGGGGGGGGGGGGGGGGGGGCGACCTCGGCCCTGAGCCTTTCGTTTTTTTTTTTTTTTTTTTTGATTTATTTATTTATTATGTATACAGAAGAGGGCGCCAGATCTCATTACAGACGGTTGTGAGCCACCATGTGGTGTCTGGGAATTGAACTCAGGACCTTTGGAAGAGCAGTCGGTGCTCTTAACCTCTGAGCCATCTCTCCAGCCCTTTTGTTTTTATTTTGAGACAGTGTCTCATGTATTCCAGGCTTCCACCTTGCTGTGTGACCAGGAGTGACCCTGATTCTCCAGCCTGCACTTCTGAGTGGTGGGATTACAGCTCGCTCCACAGGCCCAGCTCCTCAGCACTTTCTGTTCTTTTTCCTCAATTTATTTATTTATTTTTGCTTTAGCTTTTTGAAACAGCCTCAGGCTGGAGAGACGGTTCTGTGGTTAAGAGTACTGGTTGCTTTTACAGGTGTCCTTAGTTCAATCCCCAGCATTTACATGGTGGTTCACAACCATCTATAATTGTAGTCCCACAGAACCCGAAGCCCTCTGCTGGTGTGCAGATGTACACGCAGACCAACACCCATATACATAAAATACATGAATAAATAAATCTTGGGCTGGAGAGATGGCTCAGTGGTTAAGAGCACTGGTTGCTCTTCCAGAGGTCCTGAGTTCAATTCCCAGCACCCACATGGTGGCTCACAACCATCTGTAATGTGATCTGGCACACAGGCAGAACACTGCATACATAATAAATAAATAAATCTTAAAAAAAAAAAAAAAGAAAGAAAAAATAAATCCTTTTTCTTTTTTAAAGAAACAGAATCAAGCAGCGTAGGTTGGTTTTGAATTCACTATGTGGCTAAGACTGGCTTTGAACTCTTGATCAACCTGCCTCTGCCTGCCAAGCACTAATTACAGGTATGAGCTACTATACTTGACTTTGCTTCTTCTTTTGAGACAAAGTCTCATTAAGGTTGACTTTAGGAGTCGTCATTCTGCAGCCCAGGTGGGCTTGGTACTACTTACACCTCTCCTGCCTCAACCTTGCAAGTAATTAGAATTATAAACCTCTGCCAGCCGGGCGGTGGTGGCGCACGCCTTTAATCCCAGCACCTGGGAGGCAGAGCCAGGAGGATCTCTGAGAGCTCAAGGCCAGCCTGGTCTATAAAGCAAGTTCCAGGAAAGGCGCAAAGCTACACAGAGAAACCCTGTCTCGAAAAACCAAAAAAAAACAAAAACAAAAACAAACTATGTTAAGCCACTAGGCCTAGTTGAATCGTTAGATCTTAATTAATTAATTAATAATATTATTGTTTTTGTTTTGAAGACAGGGTCTCACTGTGTAGCCCTGGCTGTCTTGGAACTCGATATAGACCAGGCTGGCCTCAAACTCACAGATATCCACCTGCCTCTGCCTCCTGAGTGCTGGGATTAAAGGCCTGTGCCACCATGTCTGGCCAGACCTTAATTTATTTTTATTTTATTTTATTTATCTTTGAGACAGGGTCTTTCTATGAAACCTGGCTGTCCTGGAACTCACAATGGAGACCAGGCTGGCCTCCAACTCACAGAGCTCCCCTTGTTTCTGCCTGGGGAGAGTGCTGGGATTTAAAATTATGTGACTCCATGTCTGGCTTAAATTTTTTTTCCCCCCAGAGGTGAGGACCAAACCCAGGGCCTTGTGCTTGCTTGCCTTCAATATTTAAACAAGATTGTTTAAAACTGTCTGCAGTGCTGGGGATGGGATGCAGGACCCGCACCCACAGGCAGGTGCATCTACAATAAGCTGCACCCCAACCTAATCTTAAACCTTTTAAAGCAAGACACTTTGCTCAGCTGACGTACACAACGTCCAGGAGAAAACAGCTTCCCAAATCTCACCCCTGAACTATATTTCTGGAGTATCTGAGGCCAGTGAATGGGACAGAGACCGCAGTACTGGAGTGCAGCGTCCTCTACAGTGTGTGTGCCCAACGCGACCCGCCGAGATACAGAAGAAAAGCAGCTTCTCTTTAGAGCTGTTCCTGATGCCCTTTACATCTTTCTCTCTTTTTAAAAATTATCTGCTTTAATATAATATGTACACACGTGTATGTGTGTGAACATGTGTAAAGGGTGCCTCTGGAAGCCGCCAGAGAGCACTGGATGCCCTGGGGATTTTTTAATGTAATCCATCTGTGGGTGATGGGAAGCCCAGGTCCTCTGCAAGAGCAGCATGCATTCTTAACTGCTGAGCCATTTTTTAGCCCCAACATTTTTCTTTTTAAAAAATTCAAATTTATTGAGTATGTGTGCGAGTGTACGTGTGTTTATGTGGAGGTCAGAGGTCTACATTGGTGTTATTGTCTATCACTCTCCTTTCTTTTTTGAGATGAGGCTTCTCACTGAACCTGAGCTCAGATTCAGCTAGACTGACTAGCTAGCAAGGCCCTGGGCTCCTCCTGCCTCCACCTCAGTACTGGGATTATGGCACACACTGCCACACTCAGTGGTTTTATAGGGTGTATTAAGGATAGGCACTCAGGTCCTCAGGATGACCCATCTCTGCAGCACCTTTTTTTATGTTTTTAAAGACAGGGTCTCACGTATCCCAGGCTGGCCTTCAACTCCTGATTCTCCTGCTTCCCACATGCTGGAATTACAGAGCTGCACCACAGTGTTACGTATTAAACTCCGGGCTTTGTGCATGCTAGGCAAGCGCTCTAACAAGCAATACCCTTGGTCTAGCTTGCTTTCTTCCCTCCCTCCCTCCCTCCCTCCCTCCCTCCCTCCCTCCCTTCCTTCTTTCTTTCTTTTTTTTTTTTTTCAGAGACAGGGTCTCTCTGTGTATCCCTGGCTGTCCTGGAACTCATGCTGTAGACCAAGCTACCCTCAAATTCAGAGATCCACCTGCCTCTGCCTCCTGAGTGCTGGGATTAGAAACGTGTGCTACCACCACCACCCAGCTACTACGCATACATTTTAAAAGTCAATAGATTTTACTTTCACATGGCCAAAAACAGCGGATCAGAAAAAAAAATCCTGCTGGGTGGTGGTGGTGCAGACCTTTAACTCCAGCACTCAGGAGGCAGAGGCAGGCAGATCTCTGTGAGTTCGAGGCCAGCCTGGTCCACAAAGTGAGTTCTAGGACAGCCAGGGCTACACAGACAAAGCCTGTCTTGAAAAACAAAAACAAAATATAATTTTTTAGAGGTTTGTTTTTATGTGTATGAGTGTTTTGCTAGAATGTACATCTGTGTACCACCTACACGCAGTGCCAGAAGAGGGTGTTGGGTCCTGTGGTACTGGAATTCGACAGTTGTGAACCGCCATTATGGGTGGAGGGCATCAAACCTGGGTCCTCTGCAAGAGCAGTCAGTGCTCTTAACCACTGAGACAACTGCCCAGGCCCTATCCCACTCCATTTTTTAATGACAATGTTTGCATGTGTTTTATAATGGCCCTAAAGTAATGCTTTGGTAGTGTAATTTGCATAATTTGTCTTGAAATTTATATATATATATATATATATATATATATATATATATATATATATGATTTATTTATTCGATTGATGTTTGCCTACGTGTGCATCTGTGCCAGGGTGCTGAATACCCTAGAAGTGGAATTAAAGATAGTTGTGAGCAGCCAGGTGGTGGTGGTGGCGTAGGCCTTTAATCCCAGCACTCGGGAGGCAGAGGCAGGTGGATCTCGGTGAGTTCGAGGCCAGCCTGGTCTACAGAGTGAGCTCCAGGACAGGCTCCAAATCTACACCGAGAAACCCTGTCTCGAAAAACCAAAAAAAAAAAAAGATGGTTGTGAGCTGCCATGTGGTTGCTGGGAACAAAACTGAGGTCCTCTGGAAGAGCAGCCAGTGCTCTAACTGCTGAGCCATCTCTCCCGCCCCCTTCTTGAAATATATTTTATTGATGGGAAGGTATAACCAAAGCTATGAGGGAAGAGAGACAGCTCAGTCACTGATGTGCTTGCTGCACAGGCCTGAAGACCTGATCGCTCCTTAGTATCCATGTAAAAGGCAGGCACAGGCACGGTGGCATGAGCTTCTACTCACAGCCCTGGGAAGAGGGAAAAGCAGTCCCTGAGGCTCACGGGCAAACCAGACTAGCCTAATCCTGCAAACCCAGGTCTCAAAACACAAGGCAGAGGAGAGAACCAACTCCCGGTTGTCTTCTGGCCTCCACACATGCACCGTGGCAAGTCCCCCCCCCACACATATGCACGAGCAAACAAATGTTAAAAACTCAAGGCAGAGGCTCCTGAGGAATGACACCTGACGTTGAACGCCGGCCTCTACAAGCTTGCGTCTGTGCTCACACATACACAAAAGGATCTGTAGTTCAGTGGTAGAGCATTTGATAGCACACAGGAGGTCCTAGGTTTGATCCTCAGATCAGAAAAACAAAGTTTGCAGACAACTGCCGTTAGTTGAAAGCGTGTCCACATCAGACATGGATATGAAGCAAGAGGATTTCTCAGGGGAATGATAATTTCACTAGTCAGCCACGCAGAAGGGAAAGCTGCTTTGGATCTGGGAAATCAGCCCTTTTAGAGCTTGGCACAGCAGGGATGGGAAAGGGTGGGGGTTAGCCTGGGGGCTCGGCGTGGCCCATACCTGTTTTGGGGAGCGTCACCTCTTCTACGTTCGGGACTGGGGAGGGCTCATCCATGTCTTTCGTCAGGTCTTCTTGTTCCTCTTCTCTGTGGCCTCGCTTTGACTTGGTGTAAGGTGTTGATGGTCTGGAAAGGAAAAGAGAGGGACCCATCAGGGTGGAGCTGGGTGGAACAGAAGCCGGTACGTGCAGAGTGACGGGGGTGGGGGGTGGGGGTGGGGTGCAGAAGGAGGCTTTCTGTCGGGAGGCTAAGCTTTCCTTCAGTTTCATGTTGACTGGGCTAAAACCATAAAGCAGGCACAGGAAGATTCCCTCACGCTCCTCTCAGACACCCGGCCGGGGCAGTGACTTCGAGAAGCATCTGTCTTTCCTCTGGCGTGTGTCAAGGGGACAGTGCATGTGGGTGCAGGTGAAGGCTGCATACCCTTTCTTAGCATTCTTCTTCTTAGCTTCTGGGGTTGGCGACGGAGAGGGAGATCGCTTCCTCTTCTTATAGTTTCCCCCCTTCTTGTCCCGTCTGTCTGAATCCGGGCTGTTTACCTGCACATCAGAGACCCGGGATGAATGTGTGCCTCCAGCTCCCAGTGAGGCTTGCTCTGAGGTTGAAGCTAAGTGCTTAAGAAAAAAGAGCAGCCGGGCGGTGGTGGCGCATGCCTTTAATCCCAGCACTCGGGAGGCAGAGCCAGGAGGGTCTCTGTGAGTTCGAGGCCAGCCTGGTCTCCAAAGCGAGTTCCAGGAAAGGCACAGAGAAACCCTGTCTCAAAAAACAAAAAACAAAAAAAAAACAAGAAAGAAAAAAGAAAAAAGAGCAGCCGGGCAGTGGTGGCGCACACCTTTAATCCCAGCACTCGGGAGGCAGAGGCAGGCGGATCTCTGTGAGTTCCAGCCCGGTCTACAGAGTGAGTTCTGGAACAGCTAGGGCTGTTACACAGAGAAACCCTATCTTGGAAAACCAAACAAACAAAAAAGAGCATAATTTTCACCTCATCTGTCAAGGTCTTAGCTGAAATCTTCTTCCGCCGGGAAGCAGGGCTTTTGTCGTCGTTGACTTCGTAGTCTTCCTCATTCATCCACTCATTGAATGTGTCGGTGTCGAGGATCCACTTGGCATGAACCTCAAGTGCAAAGGCAGACCGTGTTGGAGAGTTACTAGAAGCCACGGCTCTGTCTAGAGACTCTCCGCCCAATAAGCCCACAGCACAGAGCCCCTGCTCCGGAGAGAGCTATGGTACTGGGTGATCTTCCGGGGGTGGCGGTTAGGAAAGCTCACCTTCCTAGGTTTCTCAGGAGTTGGAGCGTCTTCCACTGACGCTTCAATCTCGCTAGCTGGAATCCACGTGTCGTAACTGCCAGGAGAGAGTCAGCATGAAGCAGACAGCAGGACAGAGGGGTAGGAAACAAGAGCAGTCTTGCGCTTTTCTGTCTTCACTGCAGAGACGGAACCATGGCCGAGTACGACCCAACAAGCTCCTCCACTGTGTTACACACCCAGTCCTGCCTTTTCCACTCACAAGAAATGCTCAGCTGCTGATTTGCCCAATTCAACTGGGACTATCATTTACCACAAAGCAGTAGAAGCATATTATAAAATATTTCAGGATGCTGGATGTGGCAACTTACGTCGATAATCTCTGTACGAGGAGGTTGAGGCAGGAAAATCGACTCCAGTTCAAGGCCAGACTGAACTATACAGAGAATTCAAGGCCAGCCTGGTCACTGGAGTAAGATCTTGTCTCATAACAAACATGCAGAAGAGGGCTAGAGGCAGGCTCAGTGGTGTGTAGCTGGCAAGCAACACGGACCTGGACTCAAACTATCAACAACAAAACAGGAACAAAAAACTAAAGCCAGGCTTGGCGGGGCATGCCTATAATCCCAGCACTCCAGAAGCCGAGGGAGGAAAATCTGTGTCTGAGGCAGCCTAAAGAGCATAGTGAGATACCGTCTCAAAATTCCAAGTAGCAACCGGGCAGTGGTGGCGCACAGCTTTAATCCCAGCACTCGGGAGGCAGAGGCAGGCGGATCTCTGTGAGTTCACGGCCAGCCTGGTCTCCAAAGCGAGTTCCAGGAAAGGTGCAAAGATACAGAGAAACCCTGTCTCGAAAAACCAAAAAAAAAAGAAAAAAAAAAAATCCAAGTAGCAAACCAATCAACAAACAAAAACACAGAAGAAAAAAACTTTTTAAAAAAAAAAAGTATGAAATAATCCAGCATCGATGGTGACTATGGGAGTCTGGGGTCAGCCTGCGTCACATGGTGAGTCCTAGGCACCTGTGCCAATTCATACCTCTCCTTCAAACACAATTACGCTGGGCGGTGGTGGCGCACACCTTTAGTCCCAGCACTCGGGTAGCAGAGGCAGGTGGATCTCTGTGAGTTCGAGGCCAGCCTGGGCTACCAAGTGAGTTCAGGACAGACACCAAAACTACACAAAGAAACCCTGTCTCAAAAGGAAAAAAAAAAAAAAGAATTACAATTATATTACACTTGGTATTTATGTTTTCTTTGGTAACTTTAAAAAATCATTTTCTTTTATTATTATTATTAGCCATGTGTATGTGTTTAGGCATGTATGTACATGATTGCAGGTGAAAAGAAGAAATTATTTCAGACATGTTCATGAGATTGATGTTTTCAAAGAGCTTTCTACGTTTTTTGTTTTTTCCCATTGTTTTTTTCTCATAAATTTAAATGTGCAACATTCACTTAAGTTATGAAAAGCTAGTCTAAAATATTTTGTATTTAAAAACAGAATTAAACTACTCTAAACCAAAAAAAAATCATTTTCTTTTAATCTTACATGTTATTTTTTTTTTTTTTTTGCCCCCTGAAAGGGAGGTCATGCTATATTACCCAGAGGGTTTAGAAGTCCTAGGCTCAAGTGACCCTCCTGTCTCTACCTTCTGGGTATCTCAAACTATAGATGCTAACCAATATGTCTCACTTAAATTTGCCTATAAAGTATCCATATTGTATCACTTTAAAGGCTGCACAATAGCCCAGGGTAATTATATACATCTCTGGAAACATTTTTCCTATTACACATAGCTTAGGCTGGCCCTAAACTTCCCAGGACACTGAGGATGACTCTGAATTTTGTTTTGTTTTGTTTTGTTTTTGTTTTTTCAAGACAGGGTTTCTCTGTGTAGCTTTGGCACCTTTCCTGGAACTCACTTGGTAGCCCAGGCTGGCCTTGAACTCACAGAGATCCGCCTGGCTCTGCCTCCCGAGTGCTGGGATTAAAGGCGTGCGCCACTACTGCCTGGCCGACTCTGAATTCTTGATCCTCTTTCTTTGGTGTCTCAAGGGCTGAGATTACAGCTTGCTTTTGCTTTACATCAAAACCTATGACATCAACCAGCAGAAAGGCGGGTGAACAGCTGCATGCCACACAGCCTGAGGACTGGAGCTGGACCCCTGGAACCCAAGTGGAATGAAAGCATTGGCCCCCAATCCTGACTTCCAGATATGTACCTGTACACATGCAAACATGCACGCATACACACACACACACAAATAACAAAGAGAAGGCCAGGTGTGGTAGAACAATCCTTTAATCCCAGCACTCAGGAGGGAGAGGCTAGTGGATCTTTGTGAGTTCAAAGCCAGTTTGGTCTACAGAGCAAAGTCAGGCTAAACATGGCTACAAGTGAGACCTTGTCTTAAACAAATACGTACATATGTATGTATGTATGTATGTATGTATGTATGTATGTACATACATATGTGTGATAAAAAGGAAAACAAGTTGACTTGAGGGATGATACAGTCAGCAAGCATAAAGACCTGAATTCTATCCCCAGAACCTGGGCATGGGGCTGAGGAGATGGCTCAGCAGTTAAGAACAACTGTTGCTCTGGCACAGGACCCAGGATCAGTTCCTAGCACCCAGATTATGGCTCACGACTGTCTGTAATTCCAGTTGAAGAGAATCTGTAGGCACCAGGCATGCATGTAGTGCACACACATTAATGCATGCAAAACTCGGATCACATAACATTAAACAAACAATCCTAGGCACGGTGGCTTATGCTTGCAACCCCAGAGCATCAAAGGTACACAAAGGGGGATCCCAAGGCCCTCCGGCCATCCAGTCTAGACCAGTTGTTCCAGGCCAGTGAGAAACCCTGCATTCCTGAGGATGAACTGAGGTCACACACACACACACACACACACACAGCCAGTGTGGTGGCGCACGCCTTTAATATCAGCAGTGAGGAGGCTGAGACAGGAGAATTGCTACACGTTTGAGGCCAGCCTGGTCTACACAACAAGTTCTGTGCCAGCCCGGATTACACAGCAAACTCCTGTATCCCAAGGAACCAACCAAGGAAATAAACAGTCCAGAAGCCTCCTGCTCGGCCAGACGGCTTCTGTGTCTGGCAGCGGCTGCTTCTCCTGATCACCTGAGACCCCATCCTCACCTGTCGGGGTAGTAGCCCCAGTGCAGAAGAACTTGTTTGTCCCTCTTCATGACTGGCCGCACCCATTCCTCTGAGGACAGAGACAGAGAAGAGAGAGATGAGCTGGGGCACAAGGAGCGACTAGACTGAGGCTTCACTTAAGTGGCAGGAACTCAGGGGATGGAGACTCAGGACTGCAGTGCTCGGAACCTCAGGTGGCGTACGGTGATCTAAGTCACCCTCCATCACGGCCGAGGACAAGAAAGCCTGGTCTCACCTTCTTCCAGGTTTCCTGGGACAGGGTACACAACATGGGAGGCGTTGCTCTTATCCTCGGTGACGGTTCCCTGGGCAGCACAAGGAAAAGCAGGTAAGTCTACTTCCTCCTGAATTACTCTCGGGGACAAATAAAAGAATTAAAATACAACCACAGATCTCCCTTTCTAATGACATCTTTCTGGTGGCGGCATTAAAATTAAGTTTGTATTTTCTAGCAACACCACCTAAGCGGCAAGGAAACTCTGTGGCCATGATGTGTTAGCACTGGAGAAAAGCCAGACTTAAATGTCCCCACAGACAGCCCTCCGCATAGATTCCCTACCTATTGGAGGTGTTTGTGTGTGCAGAAGCTAGAGGTCAACCACAAGTGTCCTTTATATTTTTGAGACAGTTAACCAGGAGCTTGACATTCTAGCTAGACTAGCTGCTTAACGGGCCCCCCAGGATCTACTCGTTTCTACACCCAGCACTGGAGTTATAGGTACGAACCCCAACATCTAGGCTTCACGTGTTCTGAGGATCCAGACCCAGGTCTTCATGCATAGAGACCTACCCATAGGGAATTTAAATGGACTGTATGTGCCTACCCATAATATCTGCTTCTTATTAAATAGTTTCAAAGAGCGGAGATTTTGTTGTGGTTGTTTTAACAGATTCACTCTACAGTCCAGGCAGGTCTGAACACACTATGCAGCCAAGCATGACTTTGAACGTTTGCTCTTTCTGCTTCTACTTCTCAATTGCCTGGGCATATCACTGCCTGATTCCAAGGTTGCATTTATCTGAAATCAGGTATGTCTAGTTCAGTGGAAGATGCTCTCCTTCATCCAGGCCAATGCAATGCCAAGGAGCAGTGATCACCCTATCAGGCCTGGGAAGTGGAGGTGACAGACAGGGCCGGTGCTGCTCAAACGCTTGACTGTAGTTTTCACGGGGGTGGGGTGGGGGTGGGGGTGGGGGTGGGGGTGTGAGGTGTGGGGGCGGGGACAGGACAGAAGAAAATGCGGCAATCCGCTGCCTGGTGAAGACACCCTTGATCATGGCGGAACAGCATAGCAATGGTAACAATGCGAGAACCAGTCAGGAGGACAGAAGCCCCTGACTTACCTGCCTTCCCTCACACTCACCTGATGTCTCTTAACAATGTCCTTTAACTTCCCTAGCAGTTTGGGCTCAATCTCTGGGCACAGGAAAATGTTAGGTCGGGACAGGCAATTATTCTGTGAGAAGAAGTAGATGAGATGAGGGATACCATTCTGTGTTCTTACTTCGGAAGGGGAAGTGGGCGGGAGGTGTGCTTGAATATTACCTGCACCAAGGACTTCTCAATGGTCATGAACATTTCCACATTGCGGTCCATGCGTGACGGATTCTGGAAATCGTAACGCCGCCTTGTAAAGGGACAATAATCGAGTAAATTATAGTTTATGTCTGGGGGAAGGGGCGGGGGTACAGGACTTTTCTCTTTTTATTTTTTAATTTATATTTTTATTTTATGTGTATGGGTGTTTTGCCTGCTTGTGTGCACCATGTGCCTGAAGAGGTCACAAGAGGTCATGGGATCCCCTGGAACTGGGGTTACAGAAGGTTGTGATCAGCCCTGTGGGAATGGGACCATGTCCTCTGGAAGAGCAGCCAGTGTTCTTAACCACTGAGCCGTGTCTTTAACCCCTAGGGTACATAACTTCTTCTTTTTTTTTCTTTTTGGTTTTTCAAGATAGAGTTTCTCTGTTTAACAGCCTCAGCTATCCTAGAACTGGCTGTAGCCCAGGCTGGCCTCGAATGCAGAGATCCACCTGCCTCTGCCTCCCGAGTGCTGGGATTGAAGGTGTGCGCCACCAACTCCCAGCTTGGTACGTAACTTCTTAGCAGGGGAAGTTAGGAGATACTCTTGTCACCCATTTTGTCCCAATCACAGGGACGAAGGGTTCCTGGTCTCCTGCATGTCACTCCGTGTTTAATCCAAAAGGACCGAGTCTGCGACGCCAGCCCAGAGCCCCCTCCCCACAGACTCCACATTCGTTGTAGAGACTCCTCTGGCTATCACATCTATTTTCCCGATCTATCAAAATAAAAAGGCACAGGATTTCTAATGTGTTCTTTCACTTCAGAAGGACCCCAGGAAGAAATGGGAATTTCCTCTAAACTAAACATGAAAAGCAGAGAGAAGGCATCTCACCATCCCTGGTCACTCTTGAATTTGTAGGCAGCTGCAAGAATGTGGCACAGGGATCCTCCTGCTTTGAAATCTAGGAAACATTTGATCTACAAAATTGAGACAGGGAAAAAGTGTGTGAAAGTTACATTGTAAAAATTTTCTTTGTCACATAAAAATCCTGGCACGGAAATCCCACTCTGAAATGACCTCCCTCTCCAATGCTTTGTTTGTCTGTTTTTAAGACAATGTCTCACTATGCAGCCCTGGCTGGCCTAGAACCCACATGCAGACCAAGCTGGGCTGGAACTTGTGGCAATCCCCCTGCCTCTGTCTCCTGGGTACTGGGAGTAAAGGCGTCACCACTATGCTCGTCCCTCAGAGTTGGGACCCACGTGTCACTGCACCATTTGACCTGGACAGTTAGAAAAGAAACCGATATTCATAAAGAAAACGTCACTTTGGACCAAGCACTCCACTGGATGACCTCGTGTACTACTGACGAAACACTACAAGGTAGGTCTATTTAGTTCACGTGGAGATGAAATTATTAAGACTCATCAAGGCTACCCCACAGTCATCAGGTCGCAGAACCAGGACTAACTACAACTTGATGCAAATCCAAATCTCATGGCCCCTTTTAAGGAATTTCATGTATTAATTGTGGTGTGTGTGTGTGTGTGTGTGTGTGTGTGTGTGTGTGTAGGTCACAGGGTGTGTTCTCTCCTTCTAGTGTGTAGGTCGTTCATGAGCCTCAGAACGAGCACTTTATCTACTACGCCACCCCTCCTTTGTGGCACCGAAGATACAATCCAGGGCCTCTCACAGGCTAGGCAAGTCCTCTCTCTACCAGAGCTACATCTCCAGAAACCCTTTTCTAAAATTTTAAGACAGGGTGGCTGGGTTCAATCTGTAATCTTCCTGACTCCGGCTTCTTCTTCGTTTTGTTTTTCGAGACAGGGTTTCTCTTTGTAGACCTGGCTGGCCTCGAACTCACAGAGATCCGCCCGCCTCTGCCTCCCGAGCGCTGGGATTGAAGATGTGCACCGCCATGCCTGGCTGTGGCTCAGGCTTCTAAGTGAGGGCATATCGGATCAAACCACACTCTTGAATTTCACCTTCCTAGGTTTATTTATTTTGTGCGTGAGTGTTTTGCGTTGCTGTACATCATACCAGTGTCCGTGACGGTCAGAAGCATCCCTGGAGTTGGAGTTTCGGATGGCTGTAAAGCTCCGTGTCGGTGCTGGGAATCAAACCCAGGGCTCCTAACCACTGAGCCATCCCTCCTGCTCCCAAACTGCAGACCCTTTTAGATCAAACCATGAGAGAGACACTGGAGGACTGAACCCCCCATTCTCAGATGACCTGTTGCACAGATTCTTCCACAGTGACAGGAGAGTCGACTGGGAACTAACTCAAGCCGTACTCCCCTGACTACTGACGGAGACTATTCCTGTAGGAAATAAATCTACAGATACGGAATTTGAAGGAAAAAAAGGTGGGTTTTATTCCTGTTGTTCTTTCGAGACAGGGACTCATAATACAGCACACACTATCTGAACTGCTCTATGTAGATCAGGCTAGCCCCCAACTTTTGATTCTCCTACCTCAACCTCCCCAATTCCGAGATTACGCGCACGCGCACGTAGGGGGTAAAAATTTAGAGCGGAAACAGCAAAACACTCCCTTTCCAGTTTGGAGGACGCGTCCCCCCTTCCCCGGCACTCACCGGCAGTTTAGTGAGGGGTGCGTTGCTGACATGTTTTCCAAAAACCTCTTCTTGGAACTGGAGCAGCTGTACAACCAGGCTAGACAGGGACTTGTTGGTCGGTGGCTCTGCTTGTATGTACTGGGGGGGGAGGGAGAGGGAGAGGAACAGGCTCCAGACAGGTTCTCTGCCACCTCCCATTGCGTCCCCGTGAGCTCTCGGAAGCCCCTGGGACAGACAAAAGTGCGCCTGCCTCCCCCACACGTCTGTCTGTACAGGGAGGGCTCTGGCCGCTCCTGAATTGTCCCCAACCAACAGTAAAATGCTGTACATTTAGGGAGTTCAAGGCAAGACAACAAGTGCCCCTTTGAGGCTCTTTGTGACACAACAATGTTATTTCTTGGGGGAACACGATAAAAAAACAAACAAACAAAAACAAAAAAAAACACCAGGCTTCCACCCATCTCGGTGCCTTAAGAGAGCCAAGCGGCGAGGCAGGGCAAGCTGGCTTCAAAACTCAGCCTGCACGTTTTGCTTCCCCCGAAACCAGACGTGGTTGTCATTGTGGGGTCTCCTCTCCAAGCAAGGAGCGCAGCCCGCGTACCTGTCCTGCTAACAAGCAGGAAGACAACATCTACCTATGCCTTCCGAGGAGACAATGCCCTCAAACCTTGCCGCCCCACGCTACCTGGAATGCTACCTTTCTGTTCTGCTCACACTGAGCCGGGGAGCTAATTTTCTCTTTTACCTTTTGACCCTTAGTCCCTCTCCCCTAAAGAGCGCCGGCACCTCTCGGCGGGAGGTGTAAAAAGATCCGCCAAGGGAGAAGTCCGTGACAAAGAACTTGAGAGCCGACTCAGGTCACAGCCGTCGACCCCCTCGGGGGGTCTGGGCTCCCTTCGAGAGGTCAAGAGCAGAGGACCGGGACCCCGAGCCCCACGCGGGGGTGCACACCAGCCGTGCACAGGGCCCAGCCACGGGCCCAGCAGCAGCTGTCAGGAGCTGACATGCACGGAGCGCCCAGGTGGTTTCAGAGCCGTGCGGACCGGCGGCGGGGGGTCCTGGGGCTGCCACTGACAGCCTGCAAGGCCGGGGTGCGGAGAGCTGGGGGGGACGCGGGGAGGAGGAACCCTTAGCCGGGGCAGCGAGGAAGCAGGCCGTGCCCCGGAAAAGGGGGAAAAGGCCGAGCGCCACGGAAAGCACAAGAACGAGATTTGCTTTAAAAAATAATAATAATAATAATAATAATAATAATAATAATAATAATAATAATAATAATAATAATAAAGGGCAGGTAGGGCTTCTGGAACCCTTTTGTTCGCCGCCCTACCATTTCCAGCGGCGGGGTGGGGGTGGGGACCGGCGATCGGAAGCCTGCCGGGGCCTCGGGACCGGCGCGAGCCCAAGGCGACGCCAGGCCGGCCGACCGGCGGGGTGGCGGGGTGTCGGGGCGACTGTGAGGCCGGGGAGGGGAGGCCTGCGGGGCTGCTGCCCTGCAACCCTGTGCGCGCCCCGGTCCCCCCGGGGGAGGCGGTGTGCAGGGGTGGGGTGGGGTGGGGGACCTGGGAGACAGGTGACGGCTCCCCAGGTGGAGACCCCGCCATCGGGGCCGCTCGGTGCCCGTCTACCCTCCTGCCGTCCCCATCCGCCTGTGCACCGACACAAAGCACCGAGCGGGCGAGCGGGCGAGCGGGGAGGCCTGGGCCGCGCCGGTACCCGGCTCGGCGGGGCACCGCGGCTCGCACACCCCGCGGCTTGCACACCCCAGCTCGCACACCCCGGCTTGCACACCGCGGCTCGCGCACACCCCGGCTTGCACACCCCGGCTCGCACACCGCGGCTTGCACACACACACCCCGGCTTGCACACCCCGGCTCGCACACCGCGGCTCGCACACCCCGGCCGGCCCGCCCTGGGGCTCCGGTTGTGGGCGAGGGCGATCGGGCCCCGGGGCCGGCCGCCGCCCCGAGCCGCGAGCACCGAGCCCCGAGCCGCCGCGGGGGAGCGCGGGGCCGAGGGCAGGGTGGGGGCGGGGTGGGGGAGGTGCGCGGGGAGGGGGGCGGCGGGGAGGGAGGGAGGGAGGGGCGGGCGCGCCGGCCCCCCGGGGGAGCCCGCGAGCCCTTTGTCCCCGGCCGGTGCGGCCCCCGCGGTCCCCGCGGCCCGGGCGCCCGTACCTTCTTGTAGTTCTTGCCGAGCCAGAGCCGCACGTTGTCGAACTGGGTCACGGTGTCCGCGGCCTCGTAGTACTTCACGTTGGGGCCGCCGTCCTTCTTCCGCACCGCCATCTTCCCGGGCTCGGGCCCCGCCGCCGCCGCCGCCGCCCGCCCGCCCCGCTCAGCTCAGCTCAGCTCAGCGCAGCGCAGCTCCCGCCTCCCCTCCTCCGCCCGCCCTCCCGCCGCCTCCCGCCGCCACGGCCGCCGCCTCCCGCCGCCTGGGCCGGCCCCGGCCTGCGGAGCGCCCCCTGCCGGCGGCCCGGCCCGACGCGGCGGCGGGAGGGCGAGCGGGCGGGCGGGCGGAGGAGCGAGCGGAGGAGAGGGCGAGCGCACCGACGCGGCGGGCTCCCGGGCGGTGGCGGCTGCTCGCCCGCCGGGGTCGGTCTGGCGCGCCGGCTCCCTCTTGCACCGTCGCTCGGGGGACGCCGATCTCCGGGAGCCCCGCCCCGGCGCCTCGGGGGCCCCCATCGTGCTCGTCCCCGCGGCGCCCCGAGCCCTTTCGCTGCCATGAGCTCCTTCCGCGGGTTCCCCTTTCCCTTCCGGCCCCACGGGGGGCCCCGGTGCACCCGCCACCTGCGGCGCCCCGCACCCCGGGACCCCGGAGGGGGGAGGAGGAGAGGGGGTGGGGTCTGGCCCGTCGTCTCCGATTAAGGAACGGGCTGGGCGAGCCCCGAGCCCCCGACCCTTCCCGGCCAGGCGGGAGGGAGGGAGCCGAGCGGTCGCCCGAGCCGTGCGCGGCCGCCGCGCGGACCCCTTCTGTAAGCCCGCGGCAGAGCGCAGTTTTGGGAGTCACGGTGGCCGAGTGGTTAAGGCGTTGGACTCGAAATCCAATGGGGTTTCCCCGCACAGGTTCGAATCCTGTTCGTGACGGCAGCTTTTTTGTTTTTGTTTTTTTAACATTCCCCCCCCCCTTCCTATTGAAATGAGGAAATAAAAAGACCGCACCACTTCCCTGGGTCAGGTCCGGGTAGCGTGGAAGCTGATTATACACAGCTGTATCGGCCGCTCGCACACCAGGCACTTGGAGGATTCTGTAGCGGTGCATGGGATGAGGAAGGATTTGAGTGAAGATGGGTTTTGTTTGGGAATGTGGATGTTATGCAATGATAGGCAAGCCTGAAATTTCCAGGACAAGAGGGCATCTTTGAAATCCATGGCCTGATGACACCGGAGACCCAACAAACAAACATTCTCTCATTTGGATTTTTCTTTTTTAAATTTTGGGCAGGACCTCATGTATCCAGGCTGCCCTTGACCTTGTCCTGTAGCTAAGAATGACCTTGAACTTCTGATCCTCCGGCCCTGCTTTTCAAGTGCTGGCGTTACCGGTGTGAGCCAGCCAGCATACCAGGGTCACGCCGTGCTGGGACCGGGGTTCAGGTATATGCTAAGCAAGCCTGCATTTGAATTTTCTTGAGACTAACTTCAGGTATTACAAGCCTATTGAAACTTAACCACCGCGGATCCCGCAGCGGAGACAATAACTCGGTACTGAGTACTCGTTGAGTACCAGAAACAGGTTAAAATCTCTATGTATATTAACCAAGCCAGGGAACGCATCCTTTCTCAACCTCTTACCCTTCCCTACCTCTTGGAGACTACTTGTTCTTTTTATATTTAATTTCTTGCATAGCAAAATCTTCTCCATCCTTGGAGCTCTGAGGATTCATGGAGCTTGTTATGTATTTGTACCGGTCTCCGCCATCATATGGGTATCTCACCGGCACCCTAACACTCTGCCTGGCCTCACGGCCATCACTAAATCCTCTGCACTCCTTAGGCTAGTTCTCCTCAATGCCCTGACTCACTGCAGCTGGAACCTATAATTCTTCCACCACCAATGAGTTGCGTGCAAGGAACCTTTCTGTTCCTTTGCTTTTTCAGACAGTCTCAGTGCAGCCCAGAGTGGCCTGCTTGAGACTCACGGTAATCCTCCTGCCTCGGTCAGCTGACTGCTAAGATTACATTTGAGCCACCACACCCACCTTGCAAGGAATCTCTTCTTTCATTAAAAAAAAAAAAAAAAAAAGAAAGAAAAAATTCTATTTATTCCGCCTTCTAAATATGTTTTAAATCAGCCCAGTTGTGTGGTGGTCCTACCACTTGTCAGTCTCTGAGAAGATGCAGTAGGCTGGGGCGTGTCTTCGGGAGGCAGAGGCAGGTGGCTCTCTGTGAGTTCAAAGCCAGCCTGGGCTACAGAGTGAGTTCCAAGACAGCCAGAGCTACAGAGTGAGACCCTGTCTACCTCTGAGGACCGTGAGTTTCTATGTCTGGGTGCACTGAGGCAGCCACCACGCGGCCACTAACCTTACCCCCGGCCGTGGCTGTTGGTGTGGCAGGACCTAACTGACACTTATAACCACTCTTCCCAGGTTATCTGGCCTTGTCCAGGCTGTTCTGTGCTGACAAGCTCTTCCTCATCCTTGAGTCCTTGGTCTCCTCTGGTCGGATGTGATGCCTTGTGTGTACAGTCCCGGCATTGGGAAAACGCACCGGGAAGATTGCTGTCAGTTCAAGGTCCGATGACCTCTTTGAGTAAGGACGCAGCTGAGCTGGTGGAGTACTGGAGCATGTGAGGCCTTGGGTTCAGTTCCTAGAACTTCATGAACTGGGTGTGATGGGCACACACCTGTGATCCCAGCACTCGGAAGGTAGAAGTAGGGGGATCGGAAGTTCAAAATCCTCTTCTGCTACAGAGCAAGTCTGAGGCTATCCTGTGCTATATAAGACCTGTCTTTTACAAAAGGAAAGAAAAGAAAAGAGGCCAGGCGGTGGTGGTGCACGCCTTTAGTCCCAGCACTCGGGAGGCAGAGCCAGGTGGATCTCTGTGAGTTCAAGGCCAGCCTGGGCTACCAAGTGAGTCCCAGGAAAGGCGCAAAGCTACACAGAGAAACCCTGTCTCGAAAAACCAAAAAAAAAAAAAAGGAAAGAAAAGAAACTTTCTGACCACCTCCTGCTCCTCCCATCCTCCACCCTCATCGTAGGGGAAGTCTTCACACTCGAGTCTTTCTTTACCTTGTTATGTGAATGAATGAACCCGTGTTCTCATTTCCATTCAGACTGGGCTGTACCTGTCCTGAGAGTTAGGATGCAGTTTTGTTTTGATCTCTTCCACAAGGCTTTAAACACAGTTGTAATCAAAGATGTATCACAGTAACTAATAGAATCCCATTTTTTCCGCATGCTTTCAGATTAAACTCTCTGGAGAGCCAAAGGAAGAACTGACCAACAGAGGGCAGTCAACAATCGCGAAGGGAAAAAGGCCCCCACAGTTAACAAAATGGAGGCTGCAGATGGAGGGGACCTCCCAGCGGGGGAGTACTTGAAGATCCTCCTTCCACTGGAAGCCTCAGGTGCGAGACACCACTCCAGGGTTTCTAACCTGCGTGACCAATAGATACTTCAGATTTCTCCTTGGGCATGGTGGCACATCCTTGTGACCCCAGCAAAGACAAGGCTGAGTGAGGCAGGAGGATCAATTAGAGGTCAACTTGGGCTACATATTGAGTTCAAGGCCAATCTGGGCTGTAATGAGGCCCTGTCTCAAAATACAATTTTAAAAGACTTATTTTTATTGTTATATCTCACCACTGTAGCTTACTAACTCTGCTCTTTCAACCCTTTTCTACCCCAACAGACCCATCTGTCCTTTTGACTCCATGGTGAATGAACTGTCCCCTCCCTGTTCTCGAATATATTTACATCCCACTCAGTGTTTTAATCCTCAGCTCATCTTCTCCTTTCTATCTTCACTGAGGTTTACAATCCTGCTCGTTCTGGCCTCCTATGAAATCTTCCATGACACCTTTTTCTCAGGGTTTCTATCGCCGTGATGAAACACCATGACCAAAAAAAATGTTGGGGGAAGAAAGGTTTTATTTGTACTTCCATATCATAGTCCATCACTGAAGGAAGTCAGGACAGGAAATCTAACAAGGCAGGATCCTGGAGGCCAGAGATGATGCAGAGGCCATGGGAGGGGAACTCCTCACAGGTTTGCTCAACCTACTTTCTTATAGAACCCAGGGCCACCTGCCCAGGGATGGCACCATCCACAATGGGCTGGGCCCTTCCCCAACAATCACAAATTAAGAAAATGCCTTACAGCCAGATATTATGGAAGTTTTTTTTTTTTTTCAATTGGGGTTTCTTCCTCTCAGATGACCGTAGCCCATGTCAAGTTGTGCTGTGGAAAAATCTTTTTGTACACTGTGAAGATGTGTTGCTCTCATTGGTTTAATAAAGAGCTAAATGGCCAATAGCTAGGCAGGAGTAGGTATAGGTGGAAAAGCCAGACAGAGAGAACTCCTAGAAGAAGAAGGGTGGAGTCACCAGCCAGATGCAGAGGAAGCAGGACGGTCAGGTGAGGTAATAAGCCATGAGCCACGCAGCAGCATGTAAGTTAATAAATATAGGTTAATTTAAGTTGTAAAAGCTACTTAGTAACAAGCCTAAGCTATCGGCTAAGCATTTATAATTAATAATAAGTCTCTATGTTGTTATTTGGGAGCTGGCTGGCAGGACAGAAATTTCCACCTACAAAGTCGACATAAAATTAGTCAGCACAACCTTGAAATTCTCCTGTTCCACTGGGTCAGTACTTCATGAATTCAGAACAGATAAAACCAGGCATCTCCACTTGACAATTCCAAATCACTGTTTTCTTGTTTGTTAATTTACTTAATTAATTTAGACAGGCTAGCCTAGAATTGGCTATGTATCCCAGAATAGTCAAACCTATCATCCTCTTTCCTCAGCCTCTTCAGTGCTGGAATTATAGGCAAGTTCCACCCCCCCTGTGCACTGTGGTTGGTTGGTTGAGACAGAATCTCATTGTGTAGCCCAGAGTGTCTTAGAACTCACTATGTAGACCACACTGGTCTCCAACTCAGAGAACCACCTACCTCTATCTCTTGAGTACTGGAATTAAAGGTGAGCACCACCTTGCCTGGCCTGTTTTGTTTTATGGGGTTTCACTATATAGTCCAGGCTGGACTGGAACTTGCTGTGTTGTCTAAAACGGCCTCCAACTCCTATCCCCTCTTGTGCTGGGGATTGAACCTGGCACCCTGGCATGCAAGTCCACTGAGCTCCATCTCTAGCCTGGACACGAATTCTCAGTCCTCTCACCCCAGCCTTCCCCGTGCCCGCAGTACAGAGGTGTAACGCTTGAAAGGCTCCAGTCCTGAGAACAGAGAGGAGACACACACTCAGAAACAAGCACACAGAAAAGTGGGGTCAGGTGGACAGGGCCCTCTGATGGGGAAGCGTGGTGTGTTTATCATACACAATTGAACAGAGAGGCGACAGGCAGGTTATCGAATACATCTGAAGTAGGTCTCAAGATTACCAAACAGCTGAGCAAGGAAGCAGGTTCAGTTAACCTCAGCAGAAGTCTCTGTAGGGGACCAGTCTTCAGGCAGTATCAGGGGGAGGGATAAAGCTATGGTGGACATTTTGTGCATAGACTCAACCTCTGCATTTGGATGAGAGGAAGGCTTTGCCATCCTCTGAGCCTCATGGGGGTGTGTGTGCCATTTTTCCGTGGGTCTCGGGTTACGGCACTTGACATGACTGCCCATGTCAAGGGTGCGTTCACTTGGGACATCCTGTTCCCCACGCAGTAAGTTTTAATGTGTGTGTGTGTGTGTGTGTGTGTGGTGTGGTGGTGTGCATGAGAACATGCCTGTGGGATGAGAAGATCATTTCCAGGAGTCCCTCTACTGTGAGGACTCAGGATCCAGCCGAGGTCTTCCGGCTTGGCAGCACCTTTGACGGCTGGACCATCCTACTGGCACTGGTTTTTATTTTACTTTTCAAATAAATGTCTTTTTGCCTCTAGCTTCCTACTATCTGGATACCTTCTGGATTAAAATTATTTCTTTAGATTTCATATATGTACTATATTTACAACATTTCCCCCCTTCTCCCACCAACCCATCCCATGTCACCCCCCAACCCACAAATTTATGGCTTTTTTTTTTCCTTTCTTTTGAGGCATGGTTTCACTATGCAGTCCAGACTGGCCTTGAATTTATGGAAATTCACCAACCTCTACCTTCTACCTCGTAAGAGCTGGGATTAAGGGTGTGCACCACTATGCCCAACCTTCTCCTTAATTATTCTCTCTCTCTCTCTCTCTCTCTCTCTCTCTCTCTCTCTCTCTCTCTCACACACACACACACACACACACACACACACACACTTCCATAAATATATATGCCAGGTGTGGTGGCACACTTGCCTTTAACCCCAGCACTTTGGAGGCTGAGACTGGAGAATTTGTGAGTTCGAGGCCAGCCTGGTCTACAGAGGGAGTTCTAGGACAGCCAGGGCTACACACAGAGAGAGACCCTGTCTAGAAAAACATATATATAAAACCTGCTGAGTTTATGAGTGAATTTAGTGTTGTTTATATGTGTTGTTTTTTTTTAGGGCTAACAACTGATTGGATAATCAGTTAGGGGGCTCAACCCTGGAAATGACTAATTTAATTCTTCCTCTCTCAATTGCTTGTAGCTTTTCATCTAGAGGTGGGGCTCCATGAGATTTCCCTCATCCAAGTTGGTATGTCAACTGGTGTTGGGACTGTTCAGGTCTTGTTTGGCCATATTGTTGAGGTTTTACGGGTGAGCTTCCTGTCATATACAGAAGACACAATCTCACAGCTAATGTTCTCATCCTCTGGCTCTTACAGTCTTTCTGACCCTTCTTCCTCAGTGTTCCAAGCTGTAGATATAGGGGTTGTGTTGCAGATGTATCAGTTGGTACTGGATGCCCTACAGTCAGTTGTTTCTCTGCATTTTGATCACTTGTGGCTTTCTGTAATGGTCTAGTCTGCTTCAAAATGAAGCTTTTCTTGTGAGGGGTGAGAGCTACACGTACCTGTGGTGGAATATTAGTTAAAGGTGTGTTATACTCTTTTATGCTGTGGAATGTTTACTGATGCAAAGATGTGTTGCATTCTTTTATGTTGCATTTTTTTAACTCTGTAAAACTGTGTTACTTTGCCTGCCTAAAACACCTGATTGGTCTAATAAAGAGCTGAACGGCTAGGCAGGAGAAGAGGCAGAGCTGGCATTCAGAGAGAATAAACAGGAAGAGAGAGAATAAAGGAGGAGAGGAGGACACCAGGGTCAGCCACCCAGCCACCCAGCCAGCAAAGGAGCAAGAAGTAAAGAAACACATATAAAGCAGGGAAAGGTGAAAGCCTAGAGGCAAAAGGTAGACAGGATAATTTAAAAGCTGGCTAGAAACAAGCCAAGCTAAGGCCAGACATTCAAAAGTAAGAACAAGTCTCCAGTTATTTATTTGGGAGCTGGGTGGTGGGCCCCCAAAGAGTAAAGAGTAAAAAACGACTGCACTTATCTGTGGGTATTAGGGTAAGCATTTAGGAGATTATACTGGTTCAAGAAGTGGCAGGGTGGGTCCTCTAAGACCCACGACCTCACCAGTCACAATAGCCGGCCAGGATCACCAGGCGTGAACTCCCCTATGGAGTGGGCCTTGAGTCCAGTCAACAGTCACTACTGCATGTTTAGGGTTATCTTGCCATATCGGTCATTGTTGTGGTTCATAGACTCTATAGTTGGGCAGGATATTGTTTGGTTTTCCCCTCTGACAGCTTGCATAAGACTTTCTGGTACTTTGAAGGCTTGTCCCCGGAAGAGACTTTCAGGTCGGATCCGGGTTGATTCCTCTAAGTCCTATAGAACCTCTTTCTTTTTAACCTTCTAGTCTTACCAGTGGATAATTTACATCTAAGCAGGTTGGTCATCGCTATGTGACAGCTAGTTCCTGCTAGTCTCAGGCTCTTCTCACTGTCAGCAGCAGCAGGTTAGTACCACTCTCCAATGACCTCAGCTACAAGCCAAAATAGTTTTTATGTAACAAACTGATTTTTTCAAATATTTTAATTTTCTATTTATGTGTGTATGTTACGTATATATGTTAGCGCCCATGGAGGCCAGAAGAGGGCATCAGGTCCCCGGGGCTGGAATCACAGGCAGTTCTGAGCTGCCCAACGTGGGTCCTGAGAACTGAATTCAGATCAAAAACAGTAAGTGCTCATAACCATTGTAACCATTCTCTTGCCCTAATTTTACACACACACACACACACACACACACACACACACACACACACACACACACACACTCGGTGGGGAGGCATGACTGTAGGAAGAATCCAACACTCTAATAGATTAATATCCCCTTCCAAATTAATGACTTGCTCAAAATTTAAAAGGCTTGGTTAAGCTTTTGTGGTTTTAACTAAAGCAAATCAGCAGAGGACTTGGGCTAACCCGACCTTAACCTACAACTGCTAGGAAGGACATCATGCACAAGCATTTCAGCTCCTCACAGCCGGTTTATGAGCCACTTTAAAATGACTCATTCAAAATCACTTGAAAAAGAATTGGTCACCTTTATCGGGGATCTTTTGTTCTGTAATGCCTCTGTAATTTACCTAAGTCTCTTTCATTGTCTTCTATTTCTTTGTGTGTCTTCTCTGAGTAGAGCCTTTTGAGATAGGTTTCAGGTAGCTTTGGGACTCAGTAAGTAGCAGATGAGGTTTCCTGTCCCTCTTGCATTTGCCTCCCACAAACTGGGATTTTAGGTTTGTCGTATTACCACAGGTTATTTCAGACAGGGCTGGCTTGGTACTTACTATAGTCTGTACTCAACAGCATACTTCCTACTTCCAATTATGGAGTGTTGGGATTATAGGCATGCATTATTATTATTATTATCTATTATTATTTGCATTAATTCCTAGAATTTATCACCTCTGAGCCAATAACTTCTAAATCCATCTTTTATTTTTGAAAAACTTTTATTTTGTGTGTGTCAGTGCGCGTGTATACTACATGTAAGCAGGTGCCCAAAGAAGCGCTAAGATGGTAGTGGATCTCGTGAGCTGTAGTTAGAGGTGGTTGTGAGCTGCTTGACATGGCTGCTGAACTCAGGTCCTCTGGAAGAGCAGCAATCACTCTTAGCTGTTCAGCCATCCCTCCAGGTCAATCCAGCCACAGCCCCAGCCCCACACACGACACAGTCATTTTGTGTGTTCGTAGCAGGCATATAGAGGTCACAGGACTCCGTGGGAGTCCCTTCTCTCCTTCAAGTCAGTCCCAAGATGACTCAGGCCATCAGGCTCAGCAAAAGCACCTCCAGCTGCTCAACGACCTTGCCAGCCCTCTGCAGACCAGGCAGGCCTTGAACTCACAGTCCTGCCTCAGCCTCCAAAGTGCTAAGATTACAGGTAGGGTACTAAGCTGGGACTCAAACCCAGGCTTTGTGAGCGCCAGGTAAGCACTCTACTAACTTACACCTCTAAGCCCATGACTTTTTGTTTTAGATTTTATTTTCATTTCATGTGCATTGGTGTTTTTGCCTGCACATCTGTCTGTATGAGCATGTCGGATACCCTGAAACTGGAGTTACAGTTGTGAGTTGTCATGTGGGTGCTAGGAGGTGAACCTGGGTCATCTGCAAGAACAGCCAGAGCTCTTAACTGCTGAGCCATTTCCCCAGCCGCCTCCCCCCCTTTTTTTTGAGACAAGTTTCTTGGTGTAGTCCTGGCTGTTCTGGAACTCGCTCTGTAGATCAGGTTGGCCTCGAACTCCCAGAGATCGACCTGCCTCTGGGTGCTGGGATTAAAGGTGTGTGATGACATCATTTTCTTGCTTTCTTTCCATTGCTACCAATGTTGGAAGTCACTTAAAACTCACCAGTAAAATCCTATTCCCTACCATGAATTGTCCTCTGTTTATTAGTTCCTTCAATAAACTCTGTCCTCAGGAGGGCACGTCTCTTCCTCCTCTAACACAGCCTCCAGGTTGTGCACTCAAGCTAAAACAGGGTTGAGGCGGGGGGGGGGGGGGGGGGGGGGGGCAGGGAGTCCAGGCTAGACCACTGTTAGACACGGTGAATTTAAAACCAAAAGATATGTTAAAGCCTAGCGGAAGTGAGCTGTTTGGGACCCTTAAAGCATTTTTTTTTTTTCAAAATGTGAGGCCCCATGTGAAAGTTGTGAGATTTATATAAACCAGGGTGACCATTCTCTTGACAGATCCTAAGAGCTAGCAGTGAGAGACCTGCTCCTCTACAGAAGACCTACTCTGCAGCTGCCAACCCTTCTCTCTCAGAGGAGAGGGGGAAGGCTCAAACAGGAAGGTAAAATGAAAAGGGTTTCTCTGCATGGCAGCCCTGGCTGTCCTGGAACTCGCTCTGTAGTCCAGGCTGGCCTCGAACTCACAGAGCTTGCCTGCCTCTGCCTCCCAAGTGCTGGGATTAAAGGTGTGTGCTGCCACCCCGCTAATTTTTTTTTTTTTTTGTAGCCAACTGTATAATGAAGAGGTTGGGATAATGGTGGGACAGTTGAGTATATTCTGATGTCACTAAAATGAAGATTTCTCCTGATGTCTTTTATGCTCAGAACTTGTTAACCTTAATCAAAACTTTCATAGTAGAGTTAGAACTTTTTAAAGGACACTATCGGGTCAGGACACCCCAGAGGCTAAGGATCTTAAGTTCAAGGCCTACCCGGGCAACTTTAAAGAGGGCCGAGGACTGAGCTCAGTGGTAGACCTGTTTCCCGGCATGTCCAAGGCCCAGACTCCATTCCCACTGCTGCAAAAACAAAAGACTCTGAGGCAGCAGCCATGTTTGGCAGCATGGACATTCCCGCACACAAGAGGCTGAGGCAGGGGGACCACAAGCAAGAGGCCAGCTTAGGCTTCAAAGCAAGACCCTGCCTAAAAGAACAGAAATTCAGAATGTGGTGTAGGGAGGCACACATCTGTCATTCCAGAACTGGGAAGCCAGGAGAATGAGGGATTCAGTCACAGCCTGGGCCACATGAGACACGGTCCAAAAACAAAAACCGTGGGGCCTGGAAGATGGCTTGGGTGAAGGTGATTGCCACTAAGCCTGATGACATCAGTTCAATCTCACATGGAAGGAGAAAACTACTCTCCAACAGGCTGTGCTCTGATCACGGTGTGTGCATTAACACACACATATAAACGGGAGAAGAGCCGACCAAAGCTCAAACAACTTATTGTTCTAACAAAGGTTACCCTAGGAATCCAAATGAGGAAGGCAAAAGCAATAATAATGGAGAGTCTTGGGTTAAATCCAGGTTTAGATAAAAATTAGCCAGGAGACACCTGCACCTGTGCACAGACCCCTCACACACACCTGCACCTGTGCACAGACCCCTACAGAAACCTGCACCTGTGCACAGACCCCTACAGAAACCTGCACCTGTGCACAGACCCCCACACACACACCTGCACCTGTGCACAGACCCCTCACACACACCTGCACCTGTGCACAGACCCCTCACACACACCTGCACCTGTGCACAGACCCCCCACACACACCTGCACCTGTGCACAGACCCCCCACACACACCTGCACCTGTGCACAGACCCCTCACACACACCTGCACCTGTGCACAGACCCCTCACACACACCTGCACCTGTGCAGACACCCACACCTGCACCTGTGCACAGACCCCTCACACACACCTGCACCTGTGCACAGACCCCTCACACACACCTGCACCTGTGCACAGACCCCCTCACACACCTGCACCTGTGCACAGACCCACACACACACCTGCACCTGTGCACAGACCCCCCCCCACACCTGCACCTGTGCACAGACCCCTCACACACACCTGCACCTGTGCACAGACCCCTCACACACACCTGCACCTGTGCACAAACCCCCTCACACACACCTGCACCTGTGCACAGACCCCTCACACACACCTGCACCTGTGCACAGACCCCTCACACGCACCTGCACCTGTGCACAGACCCCTCACACACACCTGCACCTGTGCACAGACCCCTCACACACCTGCATCTGTGCACAGACCCCTCACACACACCTGCATCTGTGCACAAACCCCCTCACACACACCTGCACCTGTGCACAGACCCCTCACACACCTGCATCTGTGCACAGACCCCTCACACACACCTGCACCTGTGCACAGACCCCTCACACACACCTGCACCTGTGCACACACACACACACACACACACCTGCACCTGTGCACAGACCCCTCACACACACCAGCACCTGTGCACAGGACTCCCACACACACACACCTGCACCTGTGCACAGACCCCCTCACACACACACCTGCACTTGTGCACAGGACTCCCACACACACACACCTGCACCTGTGCACAGGACTCCCTACACACACCTGTGCACAGACCCCTACAGACACCTGCACCCTTGTCCAGACCCACAACAGATATTCCCCCCCCCCACAGGGTTTCTCTGTAACTTTGCTCCTCTCCTGGATCTCACTCTGTAGATCAGGCTGGCCTTGAACTCAAAGATCCACCTGCCTCTGCCTCCCGAGTGCCGGGATTAAAGGCATGCGCTGCCGCCGCTGCCACCACCTGGTGATACACACATTTTTTAAACAATATTTTCTTGGGAAAATGAGAGAGATGCGCATTGGATACGGGTTTATGTGGCAATACAAAAATGTTCTGAATGTTTAATGTGTGTATGAAGTGTATGTCAGAGGACTGTTTTTCTCCTTCCATCTTTATGCTCTGGGGGTCAAACCCAGGCCTGCATCAGTGGCAAACACCTTTGTCTGCAGAACCATCTCATTGACCCAACTGAATTAAAAATGTCAAACCACCGGTCTTATTCCCTTCTTTTCTAGGTCTCCCACCTTACAACTTGAGAATAGGTTGGCTTTTTCAGTAAAACATTAAGTCTTTTTGACTCAGCTTTGCTGACGCAAGGCAACAACAGAGGGCTACAATGTACCATCGTGGCAGAACTGCTTGCCCCGTGTGCAAGCCACAGGAGGGCAGGACTGTGTTCCACTGTGGTTTTTTTTGGGGGGGGGAGGATTGTTTTTGGTTTTTTGAGACAGGGTTTCTCTGTGTTGTCCTGGCTGTCTTGGAGCTTACTCTGTAGACCAGGCTGGCCTCAAACTCAAGAGATCCATCTGCCTCTGCCTCCCAAGTGCCAGGATTAAAGGTGTGCACCACCACTGCCTGGCCCACTGTGTTGTTTTAAGGCAACAGCGGGCAGCAGGTTGCAAGCTGTAGTTTTCAGACCTCTCTGATCTACAAAGAACACTTCTCAAAAAAACCTTCCTGATTCCCGGAGCCGGTGGTTTACCATCCTTTGCCCAGATGTTAGATCCCAGCACCGTCTCTTACTGTAATTATGTACTCACCCCTGTTAGGTAGGGTACCATTTTGCATGAACCTCTCTCATCCTGGTGAGTACTTTGTAGGGTAGACTAGTGAGTATTTGTCCTCAAAACCTATGAAGCTGGGGACAATTTCAGCTGGTGGAAAACTTGCCTATCATGTAGGAAGGGTTCCAAGCCCCAGCACCGAAAACACCAGGGGTGGTGGCCCACTCCTGTTATCTCAAATCTCAGGAGGGCCAAATGTTCAAGGTCATCTTCATATTAACGGAGAAGGGATTTATCTATGGTGTGTGCACACATGTGTACCCACAGAGACCAAGAGGGTTATAAGATCCCATGAAGTTGCTGTTAGAAGTGTTTGTAAACGGCGTGATCTGGGTGCTGGGAATTCAGCTCCCGTCTCCAACAGAGCAGCGTGAGCTCTAATTGCTGAGCTCCGTCTCCAGCTCTTACACAGCGGTGAGGTGAGGACAGGTTATAAGAGACCTGTGTTGGTGGCTATTCTTGGTCATCAACTTGACTATATCTATAATTAACTAAAACCCAAGTGGCTGCGTACATATGTGAGGGATTTTTTTAATTAAATCATTTGAAGTAGTAAGACTTTTAATCTGTATCCTTTGAAGTGGGAAGATCCACCTTTGATCCAGACCTTTCTTTTTTTTTTTTTTTTTTTTTGAAACAGGGTTTCTCTGAAGCTTTGGTGCCTGTTCTGGAACTCACTCTGTAGACCAGGCTGGCTCAAACTCACAGAGATCCTATCTCTGCCTCCCGAATACTGGGATCAAAGGCATGTGCCACCACCGATTGGCACGATCCAGATCTCTTACAGTGGGGTGATTCATCTTTAATCTGGGCCACAGCCTCTGGTGGCAGCCTATACAAAAGATATGGAAACAGAAAACTAACTCTCTCTCTCTCTCTCTCCTTCCTCTCTCTCTCTCTCTCTCTCTCTCTCTCTCTCTCTCTCTCTCTCTCTCTCTGCCTGCTTGTCCTCATTCTTGCTGGCAAGTCCATTCCTTCACTGGCATTAGAGCTTACATCTTCAGGATTCTAGCACATACAGAGACCAGCGGAGACATCCAGCCTCATGAACTAAATCAATTTTGGATTTCTCTGATCTCCATTGATAGACAGCCACTGCTGGACTAGCTGAACCGCAGCCTCTTAAGCCACCCCTCTCCCCAGGCAGATGCGGTGGAAGAAAATGGCCCTCAAAGGGAGTGGCATTATTAGGAGGATTGGTCATGATGTCACTGTGGAGCTGAGCCTTGAGATCTCATATATGCTCAAGCCACATCCAGTGAGACAGACTACTTCCTGTGAGTCAAGCCATACAGGACTCTCAGCTCCTTCTCCAGCACCATGTCTGTCTGTACACCATCACGTCGCACCATGTTGACAATGGTCTAAACCTCTGAAAATGTCAGCCACCCTAATTAAATGCTTTTCCTTTATAAGAGTTGCCGTGGTCATGGTGTCTCTTCACAGTGATAGAAACCCTAAGACAGCAGGGTTTGTCTGTGTAGCCCTGGCTGTCCAGGAACACAAAGCTCCACCTGCCTCCAGAGTGCTGGGATTAAAAGCATGTGCCACCAACGCTCAGCTGTCAGCCACCTTAATAAATCCCCTACGCACGCACGCACGCATGCACGCACGCAGTCAGTACTGTTCCTCTAGAGAACACTGACCAATACACACTTGGTACCGGAAGTGGTTCTAGAGCAACAGAAGTACAAGGGGATACGTTTCTAAGTATCTGGAACAGGCTTCCCAGCTTGCCAACCCTACAGTTAGTGAAGCCTCCCCCGGGAGCTCGAGTACTGAAGGCCCATGGTGTGAAGGATTTCACAAACTTGAGGAGACAAATGCATTTGATTATCCTGAGTCACTGATTGGGCGAGGCAACAGATTTGGCGACTCTATATAAAAACTTGACTACTTCTGGAAAAATAAAGAAAATGATGATTCTGGCTGGTTGCTGCTACATCTCTGGATTAATTGACAAAGGGAAAGAATGAGCTCTGTGATAAAAATTAACTAACTTCAAACATCTGAGACTATGGTGAAGGACAACAATTCGGTGACGAACTGACCGCTCCAGGGTTCTATACACAGTCTACGGGGTTCTAAGTGTGCCCTGGAAGAGAATCCTCTCCTCAGGAGCCACAGCGCTTGAGGTGCAGACAACCAAAGGAAGCACTCATAAGACTGGCAGAACCGGGCGGTGGTGGCGCACGCCTTTAATCCCAGCACTCGGGAGGCAGAGGCAGGCGGATCTCTGAGTTCGAGGCCAGCCTAGGCTACAGAGAGTTCCAGGAAAGGCGCAAAGTTACACAGAGAAACCCTGTCTCGAAACCCCCCCCCCCAAAAAAAAAAAAAAAAAAAAAGACTGGCGGAATTACCAAGAAAACCCAAGTCCCAGCCTCAGAGGATGTCAGTAGGCACAGTAAGGCATCAACTGGCAAAGACTGCGGTCCCATGGCTTGGGATGAAGATGTGTGAGAGGACCATGGAGGCTGAGAACTTTGAGCCCTCGGCTTCTCAAGGGTTTATCTCACCCGAGGAAGTAGTCTCTCCACTCTCAGAAGATGAACTTCTACACTTACAACCTGAAATACTGCCTCTCCAAATGGGCAAAGGATGTGAAGATACTCCTGTCTTAAAAAAATAAAAACAAACAAACAAATACAACCAAAACAAAAACAAGGTAAATTCTCAATAATCAAGTAGAGGATGATTGTTCTGTGGACAGGCAGCCTGTTTCCCAGCTATCCCTGTCACTGCCCAATGGGCATAGGAACAAAGTGGCCATGGTGGCAGACGGAGGTTGTATGTGGACTTAACCACATAGACTGCCACTCACCAAAGCTGACCTGGCTACAACTTTGACCTGGTGGCAAGTTGACTACCGTTCACCATTTCCTCCACGGAAAGGACACTTTGTCCTTACTGGAGTAGAAACTTATTCTGGTTACGGATCTGCCTTTCCTGAATGTAATTCTTTTGCCAAAACCACTATCTGTGGAGTTACA